>NC_136904.1:87450618-87514948 GCF_949606895.1 Notothenia rossii
CTTTGGATGGAGTCTGACAATGTTGGCGGATCGTTTCAGAGATGGAGAGAAAATGGTGTGAATAGTTTAACCTTTCTACTCAAGCCTCATGGATACGGTAGCTATACGGAGTAGCTCGGGGCAAGCAATAAAATTCCTTTTCATCTCTGAAAAGCATTGCTGCTTCTGTAGCTTGCTTATACTTCGAGCCATTCACAGTTTGGAAAGAAAAGAGGAAGGTATGGCTAATAGAATTGCAGCTATATGAATGTATCTGGAACACAATCACGATCTGGATGATGTTAAAAATTAATGACAGTACTCGTACAGGTTACTGTATGAATCCCATGCATATTCCCGTGCTCGTCTGTTGGGAGAAGCTCAGGTCAGAGAGGGGAGAGTTGCTGGATGAAAGCTGTATTTTCAAAATTCTTTTTTACCTGTACCTCGGGTACCACTTGAATTACAATTTGTTGAAAGTTTATCATGGATAGTTTGCCCTATAGCGTTAAAAAGGAACTGCCTCTCCCTGCTTTACATGCAGTGCAAAGGTCTGTAGAGGTTGATAGTCCACTTGAAAGTCCTTTGAGACAACAACAAAAAACATCTCTGCTCCTTTTCTGTTTCTTTGTTTACTTTCATTCATAATTCAAATCAAAATGCCTCTTCCAAGGGCTTGCAGTCAACATAATAGATGCTGTTTACTACAACACTCCAAGGCTCATTACAATGATATTAATGATAGATTTCTCACTCTATCTGGTTGACTTCAGATATATATTCACTTTTACAAAGCCGCTGTTGTGTAATTTAAACATCCCATTGACTCACCTCGTAGTCCACCTCCAGAGAGTGTCCTTCTCCTTTAGTTTGGAAATGCTGTGTGTGTGAGTCCACTGTGAGGTTAACCTGCTTGTTGAAGCGCTCTATGTGAACAGAGTGCCACTGCTGATCATCCAGCAGACTGCCCACAGTGACTGCAACACGCCCGCTGCTGAACCTCAGCCTGCTGTCGTCTGCACAAACACAAAGACAGCGGCAGGAAAGCAGTGAGCAGCGTTACATCTTCCACAGTGAACCTGTAAATACGTGAGGGCAGAAAGCCAGAGCTCAGGTCATAAAGGACATTAACAGGCACTTTTATTTCATTTATATACACTTAGATGACTATTTGATTTTGATATTGAATATGCAACAGCACTGACTCTTATCTTTGCCTTTTGCCGTAACATTATTTCATTGCTGCGACAAATAGGGATCGTAGGCAGGGGCGCAGATAGTGGGGGGGACGGGGGGGACATGTCCCCCTCAATTTCATAGGGACATTGATCCGGCCCCTCCATTTAAATAAAAAATATATATATTTCGATTTTTTTTGTTATCGTTTTTTTCAATATATAGTATATATATATATATATATTCAGTATATAGTAATATAATATATTCACATGATCGTTGTAATATGCATATATCAGGGTTCATACATTTTTTCACCAATGAATTTCAATGACTTCTCCATGACCTTTACCTCATTTTCCATGACCAAAAAAAACGACTCTTTCTTTCATGTGGCTAGCATGCGCTGCCTCGCCCATATTCGAAATATCAAATATGTTACAACACAGTTTGCATTTAGCACGTCTTGGGTCAATGTCTTTTGATAGCCACAATTGGTACTTATCCTTTAGAAGCCATACATTGTTGAAACTGCATTTCCCTGGCATCTTGGCAGCCTTATATCAAATAGTAGCTCCTGTAGACTAGAGGGCGTGATTGTAAACATCTCTCACCAGATAAATACTGCCACAGTTGCCATTTTATGTTTCATTACTATATGATACAGTATTTATAATCCTGCTAGTATTACTGTTTCGGTGATTAAATCAAATATAAATTATATTTGATGCAACTTTAGTAATATTTCTATGACTTTTCCAAAACTTTGGGAAAAATATTGTTTTCCATAACTTTTCAAGGGCCTGGAATTTGCATTTTGAATTTCGGTGACTTTTTCAGGTTTGTAATGACCGTACGAACCCTGATATATAGATTACTTATTGTTAATTCTTATTCCTCTAAATTGTTATTTCCTCAAACGCCTTAATAAATGATCCTTCTTGCACTTAAAGGTAAATACCAATTCATTTGTTAATCCATGTACATACTTACATTGTATTTGATTTAATCTTGAAACAGTGTATATTTGAGTTTACGGTTAATGTTACTTATGATTGTAAAACAAATAGTAAGTAAATATCGTGAAAGTAATTGTATAAGGAAGGCATGGACCATTATTTCCTTTCCATACACGATGATGATTATTAGATTTTCTTTTATTTGCACCTCTTTATTTAATATGTGACTGCACTGCTCTACTTATGTTATTTGTGCCTTTTGTCTGGGCTTTCCCTTTGCCGTTACATTGTCCATTTCCTTGCTGTGACAAATATATAAAGAATTGGGATCTCTAGACACGATTTCTAATTCTTATTCTGCTGTATACTGGAACAGAAAGCATTACATTGGTTTGTTGGAAGGCATGTACTGCCTTAATGGTTATCTAGAGAATACATTACACTGTAAACCATAAATAATTCATTACCATTGTGATGATCAAGAACTGTTTTGAGCTATTTTGCTGCTTTAGACATTTTAAATGGACTTAATATCCCCTCTTTTTATTAATGATATTCAATGGATATACTTACATCAATCCAACTAAAATATATTTAAAGAAGCTTATGCTTTTGGGGTTGTTTCCTTTCCTGTAATGTAGGTTTTTGTGCATGTAAATGGTCTTCAAAGGCTAAAATCCCTCAAGTATTCCCTCTCAGTTTGTCATGCTTTTATTTTTTACAACACCACATGCATTTGTTTTACCCCTCCCCTATAATCAATTAAAATTAGTTTTTTTGATGAATCATTCTTGTGATTACTGTGATTACTTCTTTTAATTGATTGATACCACTAATGTCATTCTTACCATCCTTGTTTCCTTGTTTTCATTTCAGTGTGAACAAAAAACAATAAGCATATTGGCCTTTAGTTTGTTGTGAAAACCCTCTCGTCATTACTGGGTGCAACTGTCAATCGTGACTGTGACTAAACTCTTGTGGAGGTAGGTCATTTCTTTCCGAGAGAGAGGTTAGCAAAGCTCGGTTACCTAAGTTGAGGTAGAGGTCCAATCTTCCTCGGTGCAGCTCCAGGGTGATGTAATCTCCTCTCTGCCCCTCTCCGTGCAGTAAAACCCCCTCGGCCTGATTGCTCTTGAAGCGCAGAGAGATCACGTCCTTCACCGTGGACATGGACTTCTGGTTAAACCGATACAGCAAGGAGCTTCTGCCGTCAAAGTCGGCAACATATGACTCTGTAATGGAATCAGAAAAAAAACCATTGGATCAGTTTTCCACCTTGAAGCGTTTAAGAGCAAATTAAAAACCTATCTTTTTAATATGGCTTTTAATTTGGGTTAACTTTGAACTCTCACTAGTATCATTGTCCATGTTTTAGAGTATTTTTTCTGTTTTGCTTTTATTTTACATTTTATATTGTTTTATTTTAACATATTTTAATTTCTAATTGCATTAGGATCACTGTTGATGTTTTATCTTGTTCTGTATTAATTTTAATATTGTTGTTATGTTTTCTGTAAAGCACTTTTGCTTTGTGCATGAAAGGTGCAATACAAATAAGTGTATTATTATTATTATTATTATTATTATTTTTAAGGAATTATAAGTAAAATGCTCTATATTCATAACAATTGCACTATATTTTACAAATGATGTAACTGTGGTGTCACGGCTTTGGAAAATTGCTCTCACAACTTATTCTGCATCGATGTATGACCTGAATGCATCATAAATAGTCTTATTCATCTTCAGAATAATTTGCAGCTATTTCTTCTTACTATCAACTGTTAATAACCTAATCACACACATGTTAAAACAGAAGACAATTTCTAAAGGTAGATTTGTACTGTGTCACTAAGGAGGCAAGAAAATTAAGAACATTGTGTTCATAACATAATCTAAAATGAGATGGATTCATTTATTTCGGTATCGATCCTATTGTCAAAATAAGATTTAGTGTCAGTAGGAACGTCTCTTTGGGGATCGATTCCCCTGCCCCTAGTGACACGCGGTTTAATTTAAGGCATAACATTACCACTGGCTGCAATAATATGTAATAAATTCAATTTATTTTTTGACACCGCAATAATCAATTCAACATTGCCAGCATCAACAGCCAAACAATTAGAAATGTGTTTAAGTAGCAGAAAGGGAAGGCTCAGTCTTTCCACAGTGGAGTCAAAATAGCTACACATTTGTCACTCGGCTGGTTTCTGATGACCACTTCTGTATTATGTATAATATATTAAACTAATTATCCTTACATCCATCAGACTTTCTAACAAGTTGTCTAGCTTATGTTAGCTGCCAATCTAGTAAGCTAGGTGGTATATGTTAGCTAAAGCTATCGCCAAATTGGTGGCTCTAATAATTTAAATCAGATGTATCTACTACTCTATGGTTAAACTTGCAGTGTGGACCTATTTCAAAACAGGGGGTCCTCCGCAATGAAACATTGTTCTCGATTTAATTCCATTTCCTGCCTTTCTACAAATATATATTAGGGACTATGGTGTAAACTAATCCCAGAAAAATGTGTAGTGTGTATAATGAGTGTGCAAACTTATCTATCCATGAACCTGTTTTATTTGTGATAAATCCTATAGGGGGGTCGGGGGGCATGCACCCCCGGTAAGATTTGTTTCTTTAAATTGAAGTTAAAGGCATCAATCTGGTGCACAAATTAAGAGATTTATGGATACAGCTCTCTCAACACTCATATGAAACAGAACTGTATATATTTCAATACTCCAAAAACCATTAGAATATGCTCACAACCAATAACACATCATTGATATACTCCTCTCTCCTATCTTTATCTTACCTAGTCTGCATTCTTTCTTTTTATTTATGCATATTTTACTAATCACTTCCCTTTCAAACTTTGTTTTACATTTTTTACTGACATTGGAATTATTTTTTTACTTATTTTGAACAACTATATTAATTAGATGGAAATATTTGTTTAGACCCAACCATTTGAGACCCACTGAGACTTAGACTAAAGTTTACAATATAATCCCTCAGCGAGTCCTTTACCTCCCTGAGCTGATGTTATCTCAGCCTCTGAGTCCGACAGGAGAGGACTCTTCCTCTCCTTATTGTTGAAACAGCTTTATAATCTAATCTCTGAGCTAGCACCAGATGCTAACAACAACCCCCGTAACTCTCTCTCTCTCTCTCTCTCTCTCTCTCTCTCTCTCTCTCTCTCTCTCTCTCTCTCTCTCTCTCTCTCTCTCTCTTTCTCTCTCTGTCTCTCCCTGTCTCTCCCTGTCTCTCTCTGTCTCTCCCTGTCTCTCTCTGTCTCTCTCTCTCTCTCACACAAAATGCGCTCCTGCCACACACACACACAGACGCTACTCCGTGACGATGACCACTTGCGTAAAAAAAAAAAAAATTGGAAAAGTGGGGCGGACACAAACGGGATTTTTAAAAGTGGGGAGGACATGTCCCCCCTGTCCCCAGTGGAAATTACGCCCATGAGTGAGAGTAATTAAACAATGTTAGCTGACAATCTGTTAAGCTAGCTATCAACAAATGTGTGGCTCTCATAATCTATATTGGTATTAGTATTTTATACCTGGGGTTAAAGTTGCATTGTGGACCTGTGACCACCGTTCGTGCAGTGAGAGTGATTATAAAACATTGTTGTCATGTCATTTATTTCAGACCGGACGCTCTCATGCAGCCAGAAGCTCCTCACAGCCGTGAACATTGCTGTTAATTCTCAAATATGCGTTATTTGGATAACATCTCATCACATACTGGTAATGTAAATGGTTAGTTTCTCGCCAGAAATTTTTTTATAACTTAAAAATAGTTAATTCGAAAGCTTAAAAACGGTCTATTTGCTAAGTAAAAAGGTTGATTAAGCTGGCAACGCTATGCAACAGCTGTAATCAAAGTTTAAAAGTCTCAAAAATGCTACAACTACTGTAACAAACTGGATGAATGTGAAGTACTTTGTTAAAGGAGGATGAAAGCGTAATTAAGGAGCACTATTGAAGTGACTTTGATGGTTATTGGACTCAGGATTCATTCATTTGGATTCCCGCTGTATGAAGAAATGAAAGGACGGCGCAAGTGGAAACAATTCACAAAGGGATTAAACTGTTTAAAACACATGCTCAAAGTAAACCGGATTTTGCCGATGTGTTTATGTGGATTCAAAAGTCCTAAATAATCTACAAAATGGAGGAGACCGATCTGATCGGAGCAACTGTGACAAATAATCCAACTGAAACCGGCATGGACAATGACTGTTTTAAAAATGCGTTTATCCAGACAAGCCTGGTTTGGACACTTTACGGGCAGAAGAAACATTTCTATTAAAGAAAGAATTATACATTTCTGTCTTTTTATGCCTTTAATAGCTACTAACTTGAATTTGTATTCAAATGAATTAATCAATTATTTTTTATATTTTATTCTAATGTAGAGACAAGGCTATTAGTGACACTCATGTATTGCGTTACAATTATATAAAAATTAAAAAAAAAAAAAAAAAGTCTAAATATGATATTTGGCCTCAAATCATCTGAGGCCTGGCGCCCCCCCTGCGATCTTTGGCGCCCCCCAGGTTTGGAACCACTGCTCTAACCAACCCATTATAAGGCAACGTAGAGGGCCCGGAGCAGTGGAAGCATAATGTGAATAAAGTCAGTTATAATATCTGTTATACAGCAGCAATCTGAGTTAGTAAATAAAGTATAACAGTAGCCAAAAGGTTCGGTCAATACATCTCGATTACACTTTCCTTGTTTCACTCTAATCATTGATGTTGAATTGATTTCCAGGAGTCCTGAAGAATAGATTTGAGATGAGTAGCATTGTCAGTGTCACCTCTATATAATCCTGCCTCATAGAGACGCTCTGTAATGCAGCAGAATGAGCTACAAGGCAATGTAACCTTTCTCAGACTTCAAAGTACTTTCTATAACTTAGTCATACATCAGTTATATTGTTATTCATTTGTTTTTTTCAGTGAAAGCGGACGCATTAATCCCCAAAAATGATCCAATGGAGAAAGACTGAGTTCACGAGGCAGTTTTATACCTGTTTGCCCAACATTAACACACTTTGCTGCTGTGGCTGGGCACCATATAACTGAGTGATAACTGTGGAATATTCTGACGGTGTTTCACAGCGCATTAACTCACCTGCTCATCTATAGTTATGGCCGCCTCACAATGCGTGGGAGAGGTGAATCCCCATTAGATGTGTTTTATTGAGAATGGCTCAGGAAATAACTGTGAATGTGCCTCTTTTTATCTCGCGCTGTGCAGTCACAGAGGTCCAGTTTGCTTTAGCATCTCATTACAAGTGCAAGTATGGAATTTTTTTAATGTACTCTTTTATGATTACATCTTGCAGGATAGTAATTGAATTGTGTTCTTTTGAGAATTCATCATCTTAAGATAATTAACTGTAGGAATTAAGCCAGGCATTAAGGCCAGAGCACTCTTTGATGCACACTTTAACCGGCTGTGTCTTGGCTTGCATCCGAACGCGCTGATGCTCCAGAAAAGCAGCAATCTCCACATATGTTCCCAGGAGTGGCACACCCCAGATAGCGTCTCTTGATTACTTCTTCCGTCTGTGAAGCACATCTGGTGCTGAGAGCTGCCCAGTGTGTGTTACACTTAGTTACTTCTTTTGTCATTTTTACTGCGTGGGACACTTTGCTTTCTCACGGCAGAGAGAGCACATACTGTACTCAGTGATATGACTGAGGAATACAATCATGTTCATGTATAGAAAAGTAGGTATTTAGGTTGTGAAATCTTCCAGAAATTGAAAAATGTTTGTATAAAAGTCCTAAAAGGAATTTTGAATATCATTTTTTTTTGTGGACAAATATTAGTCAAATATTAGTAAACCTAAGTAATATATTAGTCAAATATTAGTAAACCTAAGTAATATATTAGTCAAATATTAGTAAACCTAAGTAACATATTTGTCAAATATTAGTAAACCTAAGTAACATATTAGTCAAATATTAGTAAACCTAAGTAATATATTAGTCAAATATTAGTAAACCTAAGTAACATATTAGTGAAATATTAGTAAACCTAAGTAACATATTAGTCAAATATTAGTAAACCTAAGTAATATATTAGTCAAATATTAGTAAACCTAAGTAATATATTAGTCAAATATTAGTAAACCTAAGTAACATATTAGTGAAATATTAGTAAACCTAAGTAACATATTAGTCAAATATTAGTAAACCTAAGTAATATATTAGTCAAATATTAGTAAACCTAAGTAACATATTAGTCAAATATTAGTAAACCTAAGTAACATATTAGTCACATATTAGTAAACCTAAGTAACATATTAGTCAAATATTAGTAAACCTAAGTAACATATTAGTCACATATTAGTAAACCTAAGTAACATATTAGTCCAATATTAGTAAACCTAAGTAATATATTAGTCCAATATTAGTAAACCTAAGTAATATATTAGTCCAATATTAGTAAACCTAAGTAATATATTAGTCAACTATTAGTAAACCTAAGTAATATATTAGTCAAATATTTGGTGGACAAATATTAGTAAACCTAAGTAACATATTAGTCACATATTAGTAAACCTAAGTAACATATTAGTCACATATTAGTAAACCTAAGTAATATATTAGTCAAATATTAGTAAACCTAAGTAATATATTAGTCAACTATTAGTAAACCTAAGTAACATATTAGTCAAATATTTGGTGGACAAATATTAGTAAACCTAAGTAATATATTAGTCAAATATTAGTAAACCTAAGTAATATATTAGTCAAATATTAGTAAACCTAAGTAACATATTAGTCAAATATTAGTAAACCTAAGTAATATATTAGTCAAATATTAATAAACCTAAGTAACATATTAGTCAAATATTAGTAAACCTAAGTAATATATTAGTCAAATATTAGTAAACCTAAGTAATATATTAGTCAACTATTAGTAAACCTAAGTAATATATTAGTCAAATATTAGTAAACCTAAGTAACATATTAGTCAAATATTAGTAAACCTAAGTAATATATTAGTCAAATATTAGTAAACCTAAGTAACATATTAGTCAAATATTAGTAAACCTAAGTAATATATTAGTCAAATATTAGTAAACCTAAGTAATATATTAGTCACATATTAGTAAACCTAAGTAATATATTAGTCAACTATTAGTAAACCTAAGTAATATATTAGTCAAATATTAATAAACCTAAGTAACATATTAGTCAAATATTAGTAAACCTAAGTAACATATTAGTCAAATATTAGTAAACCTAAGTAATATATTAGTCAAATATTAGTAAACCTAAGTAATATATTAGTCACATATTAGTAAACCTAAGTAACATATTAGTCAAATATTAGTAAACCTAAGTAATATATTAGTCACATATTAGTAAACCTAAGTAATATATTAGTCACATATTAGTAAACCTAAGTAATATATTAGTCAAATATTAATAAACCTAAGTAACATATTAGTCAAATATTAGTAAACCTAAGTAATATATTAGTCAAATATTAATAAACCTAAGTAACATATTAGTCAAATATTAGTAAACCTAAGTAACATATTAGTCAAATATTAGTAAACCTAAGTAATATATTAGTCAAATATTAGTAAACCTAAGTAACATATTAGTCAAATATTAGTAAACCTAAGTAATATATTAGTCAAATATTAGTAAACCTAAGTAATATATTAGTCACATATTAGTAAACCTAAGTAACATATTAGTCAAATATTAGTAAACCTAAGTAATATATTAGTCAAATATTAATAAACCTAAGTAACATATTAGTCAAATATTAGTAAACCTAAGTAACATATTAGTCAAATATTAGTAAACCTAAGTAATATATTAGTCAAATATTAGTAAACCTAAGTAACATATTAGTCAAATATTAGTAAACCTAAGTAATATATTAGTCAAATATTAGTAAACCTAAGTAATATATTAGTCAAATATTAGTAAACCTAAGTAATATATTAGTCACATATTAGTAAACCTAAGTAATATATTAGTCAAATATTAGTAAACCTAAGTAACATATTAGTCAAATATTAGTAAACCTAAGTAATATATTAGTCAAATATTAATAAACCTAAGTAACATATTAGTCAAATATTAGTAAACCTAAGTAACATATTAGTCAAATATTAGTAAACCTAAGTAATATATTAGTCAAATATTAGTAAACCTAAGTAATATATTAGTCACATATTAGTAAACCTAAGTAACATATTAGTCAAATATTAGTAAACCTAAGTAATATATTAGTCAAATATTAATAAACCTAAGTAATATATTAGTCAAATATTAGTAAACCTAAGTAATATATTAGTCAAATATTAGTAAACCTAAGTAATATATTAGTCAAATATTAATAAACCTAAGTAACATATTAGTCAAATATTAGTAAACCTAAGTAACATATTAGTCAAATATTAGTAAACCTAAGTAATATATTAGTCAAATATTAGTAAACCTAAGTAATATATTAGTCACATATTAGTAAACCTAAGTAACATATTAGTCAAATATTAGTAAACCTAAGTAACATATTAGTCAAATATTAGTAAACCTAAGTAATATATTAGTCACATATTAGTAAACCTAAGTAACATATTAGTCACATATTAGTAAACCTAAGTAACATATTAGTCAAATATTAGTAAACCTAAGTAATATATTAGTCACATATTAGTAAACCTAAGTAATATATTAGTCAAATATTAATAAACCTAAGTAACATATTAGTCAAATATTAGTAAACCTAAGTAACATATTAGTCAAATATTAGTAAACCTAAGTAATATATTAGTCACATATTAGTAAACCTAAGTAATATATTAGTCAAATATTTGGTGGACAAATATTAGTCAAATATTAGTAAACCTAAGTAATATATTAGTCAAATATTAGTAAACCTAAGTAACATATTAGTCAAATATTAGTAAACCTAAGTAATATATTAGTCAAATATTAATAAACCTAAGTAATATATTAGTCAAATATTAGTAAACCTAAGTAATATATTAGTCAAATATTAGTAAACCTAAGTAATATATTAGTCAAATATTAGTAAACCTAAGTAATATATTAGTCAAATATTAGTAAACCTAAGTAACATATTAGTGAAATATTAGTAAACCTAAGTAACATATTAGTCACATATTAGTAAACCTAAGTAATATATTAGTCACATATTAGTAAACCTAAGTAATATATTAGTCACATATTAGTAAACCTAAGTAATATATTAGTCAACTATTAGTAAACCTAAGTAATATATTAGTCAAATATTTGGTGGACAAATATTAGTAAACCTAAGTAATATATTAGTCAAATATTAGTAAACCTAAGTAACATATTAGTCAAATATTAGTAAACCTAAGTAATATATTAGTCAAATATTAGTAAACCTAAGTAACATATTAGTCATATATTAGTAAACCTAAGTAATATATTAGTCAAATATTAATAAACCTAAGTAACATATTAGTCAAATATTAGTAAACCTAAGTAACATATTAGTCAAATATTAGTAAACCTAAGTAATATATTAGTCAAATATTAGTAAACCTAAGTAATATATTAGTCACATATTAGTAAACCTAAGTAACATATTAGTCAAATATTAGTAAACCTAAGTAATATATTAGTCACATATTAGTAAACCTAAGTAATATATTAGTCACATATTAGTAAACCTAAGTAACATATTAGTCAAATATTAGTAAACCTAAGTAATATATTAGTCAAATATTAATAAACCTAAGTAACATATTAGTCAAATATTAGTAAACCTAAGTAACATATTAGTCAAATATTAGTAAACCTAAGTAACATATTAGTCAAATATTAGTAAACCTAAGTAATATATTAGTCAAATATTAGTAAACCTAAGTAATATATTAGTCACATATTAGTAAACCTAAGTAACATATTAGTCAAATATTAGTAAACCTAAGTAATATATTAGTCAAATATTAATAAACCTAAGTAACATATTAGTCAAATATTAGTAAACCTAAGTAACATATTAGTCAAATATTAGTAAACCTAAGTAATATATTAGTCAAATATTAGTAAACCTAAGTAACATATTAGTCAAATATTAGTAAACCTAAGTAATATATTAGTCACATATTAGTAAACCTAAGTAATTTCTTAGTCAAATATTAGTAAACCTAAGTAATATATTAGTCAAATATTAGTAAACCTAAGTAATATATTAGTCACATATTAGTAAACCTAAGTAATATATTAGTCAAATATTAGTAAACCTAAGTAACATATTAGTCAAATATTAGTAAACCTAAGTAATATATTAGTCAAATATTAATAAACCTAAGTAACATATTAGTCAAATATTAGTAAACCTAAGTAATATATTAGTCAAATATTAGTAAACCTAAGTAATATATTAGTCAAATAGTTGGTGGACAAATATTAGTCAAATATTAGTAAACCTAAGTAATATATTAGTCAAATATTAGTAAACCTAAGTAACATATTAGTCAAATATTTGGTGGACAAATATTAGTCAAATATTAGTAAACCTAAGTAATATATTAGTCAAATATTAGTAAACCTAAGTAATATATTAGTCAAATATTAGTAAACCTAAGTAATATATTAGTCAAATATTAGTAAACCTAAGTAATATATTAGTCAAATATTAGTAAACCTAAGTAATATATTAGTCAAATATTAGTAAACCTAAGTAACATATTAGTCAAATATTAGTAAACCTAAGTAATATATTAGTCAAATATTAGTAAACCTAAGTAATATATTAGTCAAATATTAGGTGGAAAAATATTAGTCAAATATTAGTAAACCTAAGTAACATATTAGTCAAATATTAGTAAACCTAAGTCATATATTAGTCAAATATTAGTAAACCTAAGTAACATTACCTAACAGTATTTCACTTCCCACATCTTTACCCAAACCTTGCCTCTTAGGGCTTCCATAGTTTCTGTATTTTTTAATGTTGTTTTGTTTGTTTGTTTTTTGTTTGTTGATCACTATGAGCAGCATGTTGTGTTTGAAAGGTGCTATCTAAATAAAAGGTTTTATTATTATAATAATAATAATAATAATTACGACTCAAGCTGGTGATTTTTCAAAAAATAAACAAGCAAACACAATTATGTTGGTATTAATGGATGTGAGAGTAAGCCTCACAGACTGCATCAACAGCATTAATATTATCAACAGCAATGTAATGACCTGAGCTGCATGGAGTATACTTGTACACGGTCTGTCTCCACTTTGTGTTTTTGTTAGTAGTTTTAGCAAATCATGCTGTATTCTGCAGCATGATGCGTCATGCAAATCTCTTCTCATCACTTGTTTTATAGCGGCTACAGGGTGAACAAAGCAATAACATCAATCCGGCTGTCTGCTATCTACACTAGCAAAGGCCTGTCAGGAGGCTTTTAAGTTTGTTGTATGATAAATAAAGTATTTACAGCTTCATATTCTCTGCATGTTCAAAATGATATTCCCTTCCACTGTTAAGGATGCTGATGTTAATTGAAAAGTCAAACATGGGGCCCTAGAGACTCCACATGTTCCAACATTGGTCTTTAGCTCCTGACACTTAACTTAGAGTACTATGCTGAAAGCGTTGGACGAGAAGACATCCCTGTGCATATATGGTTCACACTGTCAGGAAATTTGATAAGCCATTTTACCGCTGTCTGGAGTATGAAACGGCACGTTAAAGCCAAGTGAAGAGAATAGTCCTCATTACTCTCCATCAAGAGAGTGAGGCTGCCGCGCCAAATGTATAAATGAGAAATTGTTCTAGGTAGAGATTTGATGTGAGGACGGAGAGCTTTCAGAGTGTTGCGTTAACTTTAGTGTGTGTGTGTGTGTGTGTGTGTGTGTGTGTGTGTGTGTGTGTGTGTGTGTGTGTGTGTGTGTGTGTGTGTGTGTGTGTGTGTGCGTGTGCGTGTGCGTGTGTGTGTGTGTGTCTGTGTTACTCACTGTAGGAGCAGCCGTACGCCTCCACTCTGAGGCCCATCCAGCCGCTGGGGTTCCATTGGAGGGGGATGAAGCGCAGGAAACGCGTCCTCACTGGGTGGGACAGCTTGTTCTGCACAACAGCCTCCGAGTTCACATTCCCCACAAATCTCTGCAGGACCATAGAGGAACAAAGAGCGTGGTTATCCACCGAGAAACAAGGAAATTACCTCAGATCCAGCAGTGAATAGTAATACGTTCACTCACAGCAGTCTGCGTTTCGAGATACTCGAAATAGAAGCACAATGAAACTATAAATCCTTGAATGGCACGGAAAACAACAAAGTGCTGACGGGGCGAACCCAAGGGCAACGTCTTCTTCCTATCCTTGAACATACTATTTGATGTAAAGTGATAAGAATCGTGGCGTGGTGTGGAAATATGAGAATATCTGTTCGAATGAGTCTCTGTGAGGAGGAGGAGGAGGAAGAATCACCACTGAGGCAGCCAGGGGCAATAAGGGCTCTCGCATTGTGTTCTCTCCCTGCAGAGCTAAAAACAAAAACCTCTGAATACAATTGGGAGATGTCATTCTTCTTTTTCTCTTCCAGCCCTCGTCGATTCAGCCTGCACCAGACAAAGCCAGGGGACATTAACAGAGAAACGGAGAGCGTGAGTGAGAGACAAACAACCATTCCTCTCAAATGACTGATTACCAGCTTCGCCATAACTGATTCTACGCAGGTGACATATCAGATCAATATGCATCCCTACTATAAAGAACCAAAAAGATAGATCACTGACAGTGTAGCCCCAGGCTATTGTGGGCAGTTCAACACGGACAGACAAGGCCAATATTTCAACTTTCCGCAACAGCAGAGATACAATTACCAGCCACACAAATGACCGTCCGATGCTTTCAGACTGCGGCAAAGCACAGCCATCATTAAATGCACCAGGATGCTGCCTCTTGGTAGATAATCAAGGTAACAGTGTGAGTGTTCAGGCTGTTATTGTGATTTATGCCACCACTTTCCCTTTTTGAGCCGTTTACCGAGCAGGATGTCTGAATCTTAACACGCCAGGCTTATTTACACACGGACAGTATTTCAGGTCTGCACAGGACGGATTAACGAATGGCGCTAGGGCTTTATACATTCGGTCAAATCAAATGTTTTACTTCAGCAAGAACAGCGTTAAGAGAGGAGAAAAATGTGAGAAACACATTGGCCTTGAAAATAACCCAAGATGCATATTGACAATTTTTTTTCTTTATAACATTTTCTAAATGCTTTCAACCGAAAACATCTAATGGAGCCGTCAGTGTTTCATTGGGAACCTGGCGGATGAAAGCATGCCACTTACCATGACCTTGTTATTTTCAGGCTTTTGTGTAAGAAATTGCTGCGGTAAAGTAAGACTATTTGATCGTACGGCATTGCTATTCTGCAGTAAAATAAAAGCTGTCAAAATATGCGTTCATGTGCTAAGAATTTCTGCATATTCAAAACAAAATGAGCAACAGTCAAGAGAAGGCTAACACACATTTCGGATTAAAAACACGCAATTATTTTGTATTTAAAACGTGGCTTACCTTCATCACTAATGTGTGTTTAATATGTGCTTTGACTGAGGTAAAGTATTCACACCAGCCATCACACACACTGCTTCATAAACACATGACATAACTTTCTAATGAAGCCTCACCCAATTTAAACCAGTGTGAGAAGCAATGACAGGAAGAGCAAACATGAAAATACACCTCAAGATAAATAACCACAACAGTTTCTACTTTGGTAGTAAATGTGTGTGCATGAAAGACACGTTTGCAAACTCAGGGTAGATGTTTGGGATATGGAATAACTTTAGTATCCAGCTTTTTAAACTTTCCCTTTCCTTATGTTTTTGTTATCATCATTAACCCCGTCTGTCCTCCCAACTCCCAGCTGAATGTGTGGAAAGTCTAATGAACCAAACAAACTCTGATTAAGGCTGCACTGCAGTTTTCAAACCAATTCATTAGCTCGTAACACTCGAACACGTCAGTGTGAGTCATTAGTTTTCAATAGCAATACCACTACAAGAATACCACTGAGACGGTCCTGAGCTATGACGTTTGTTTTTTCCCTCTTTGGAAAAACTTGCATCAGAACCTCCTGTGTGCGTGTCAGCTGGGGGAGACATTAAGGTCCCTGAATAAAAGCCTGAGGGTGCAGAAGATTTTTAGGTCCAGAGGAGCAGGGTCGGTCCTTATCCACATAAACAGCCTTAACCCCACTGTGACTTCATTATTTCTATTTATGCTTCTGTCACTGTGGAAGAGTTTCCCTTCCCATTCATTAAGATTCTTTACTCTTCCTCTCCAGTGATGAGCTCCCTTGTGTCAGATTTCCTTTCTGTTGCGTACATCACATACGCATACGTTTATTTTAATCAATGCACGGGGGGATCAACCCCGCTGCTGAATATGAAGACGCTACAGTGTGTTGCAAAAGTTCATTGGTCAGTTAACAGCCTAAGGGAGCGCATAGTAAGCGGGAGTCTGAGAGTGTGTGACCTTGCCGTGACTGGAAATGCTAAAAGATTCCCCGACGGCCAGTCAGTCAGCCAGAGTCCCCTGACCGGGATCTAAGGCTTTAGACAAGTCTTCAAAATGATAGGAAGAAGCAGAGGGTACATGTCTGTCAATGTTAATAAGAGAATGTCTTCTATACGTGTATTGGAGTGGATTTAGGTTCATGGTTCGATGGACATTCCTTGAATTTAATGTGTTTCTCATTAATTTGTTTAAAAATATTTAGCCTGTTTTCTATTGTTTATTTACTATATATAATTGAATTTGTATTGTTTATTATTTAAAAACATAATTTTTTTTTTTTTTTTTTTGGATGAATTTTGGGTTACAGTTTCATTAAAATTAATTTAGTTTAATTTTTTTTTTTTCAATCATTTATTTATTTCATTTTTACTTCAAGAAAAAAAAAATGTTCTGTTTTGTTTTATTTATTTTGTAAACATTTTGAGTTCTAGTTACCTCATATTATTTATTCATTTTTTCCTTCAAGAAAAAAACAGCATTCAGAAATAAGACATGATATATTATCTCATTCATTTAAAATAAAATGGTTGGTACTTTGAATAAAGTACGTGTATAACCAAATAAGTCAATAAACAATATACAAAACATTTTTTTTTAGAGTTGTATCAAGGTACTGTCTACAGCATCACTGTGATTCCTTTGAGGCTGCACAGTGATGCTGTGAGCTTAACGTTAACATCGCCATGGCAACTGTCTCAAGAACACCCTGGGTATTCACCAGTGGGCTCGATCCTGCTGGTGGGGAGTAATCCGATACGTTTCCTTTATCAGCCTCATCATTTGCCTGCTCAAGATATACCCGTTGGTAAAGAGTTACATTTCCCTTGCCGTTTCTAGTGGTATCAGTGTCTGCAGAAAATAAATATATAAAATGTTTTTAGGATTAGAAATGACATGTGTGGCATGTTTTCTGCATTTAACCAACACTACAGGCAACATGTGGTCAAAGGCAAGCTGATGTTTGTTGAAATGTTTGAGATTTTGTTTAAAAAGTGTGAGATGAAACGTACCAACGTCATCCGGGGACCTTAAATATCAGTACAAAAATATCAGGGCGATTCTATAATGAAAGAGATATTTGAGCAGATCTGAAAATGTTAACCTATTCATTAAAAGTCTGAGGATCAGTAAGTCGGTAGGATTCAGTCAACCATGTTTCCATACTGTGAGCCAGAGTTTGTCTGAGTTGCCTGGGAGATAAGGCTGTATAATATTGCAAGGGCCAACTTGATACCAGATGCAATTACGCAGATAAAATTAGCTCTCATGCAAAATTGTAATCCTTGTTAGATTTCCATCTACCTGAACTGCTAACAAGTATGTAAATTATGTAAAATTCCCCCCTAACACCCAATAATTTGTTTCACACATTTGTTCAAAGCTGCATTAAAAACAGATTCCTGAATAAGGCTTTCCGAGGATAATGAAGGTAATTTGAAACCCCTAGCTAGAATATGCTCCTCTTCCCACCTATGAATATTTGAAAATAACATGCAGCTAATTCACCATGGGGTAGATTGCAAATATTATACAGGGAATTAGGTTAAAGCGGTATTTAAAAAACGGAGGCTCTGCCGTTTTTAGAGTTTACTTTAGAAGTACCAGCAAGCAAAGCCTTTTTTTTTTGTATCCATTCAAGATAAGTCACTTTGAGTTTCACAGCGCATGAGCTGAGAGAAGCCCATCTTTAATTTACTTAAGTCTTCCACAGACATAGTGTAAGTCATTTTCACAGATTTCCTCCTCTGGCCTTCACTAATCAGGCTTATATCAGCTTGTAGTTTAGTGCCATCATGTCGTTTCACATGTTTACCCGGACCTTTATAAGGCTTTGCTCATAAGACTCCGAATAAACAGGACACACTCAGGTCACAGAAAAAGAACAGGAAAGTTAAAGGAAGAAACTTTTTGAATATTCACACAAGTAGGCAAAGTTATAGACCTATATGTTTTTTCCTTAACACTTTATTAATCATATTAATTATCTATGCTAAGTGTCTTTAGTGGTGGAGCTTAATGATGAGTGTGTCCTTCAATAAATACTCTACAGATCACCATAATATGTGGTACGGATACCAATGGTTCTCAGAGCATGACTGCCATTGATTTCAGCCTCTGACTTTGTCTCTAGTGCGGTCGCTCATCAGAGAGAAATGAACCTGTTGTAAGTTACTAGACAATAAAGGCAACTTTGCACACAAAAGTGTAATTATCTTCAAAAGGGATATTTCAGATGATTTGAAGTGAGGTTGTACAGATAATCCAAAGTGTGTGCATTACTAAGATGTTGTTGCATGCACCCAGCAGCTAAATCTATTTTAGTAACTTAACGCAATGGCTCACCTAAACAAAAACAATATTAGACAAAGTGTACTTTTTTTTATGTTGGATTTCAGTCGGATATAAACAAAAAAAAAGGAACAAAGGAGTCCGATGGAGGCGTTTCCGGCAGAGAGAGAAAGTCCCTCTGGAAGGAACTTCAGGATTTTAGCCTTTGCAGACCATTTACATGCACACAAACCTAGACTACAGGAAAAGGAACTTGCATAAAAGCACAATAAGGCCCCTTTAAATATCCAGACTATTGGAAGGACATAACAAATGTAAAAAAAACATTTTTTGTTCCAAATCATCTCATTTTTAAGCACTGCAGCATCTAGGGGACGCCAGCAGGATTGTCGACCTTTAGACTCATTTTTAATAGAGCCCATTTTTCCATGGAGCTAATTTGGCTCATAAAGCTAAGAATGGCTGAGAGCTAGCAGTCCTATCAGCATCTGCTGCTCTCTCATTAGTCCCCCTCAGTTCAGTTTCTGGCAGTGAGCGGTTACCTTTGAGCTTCACTTGTTAAAATGCCAGACGGATGTGAGTACGTATCAGCCAAAGGTCTTGGTGAACGCTGTAGTAAGTCAGCTTGAGTGTGAGTCTCGGAAATAAGAGATTTCTGACTAATTGGCTGACATTCATCCTGCACAATATAGATGATACTATAAATCTAAGTTCACATGAACACCAAAGAAGAGATGGGTGGCGTCAGGTTTACATTCTCTTTGAGAGTTTGCATTAAATAAACATCAGTATACATTTAAAGCTCAGTAAAGGCTGCTTTTAATGCTTGCCAAGTTTCAGGGCATGATTTAGTTTTGACTGGTATGATACGGCGCTGTAAGCTGTTTTTGAAAAAAGTTCACGGTTTTATGCTTTTATCTGAAGCTATCACCCAAGGAGTAGCAATGGGAAGCTGTGCACAGTCATCAGGGCTTTCCACACAGATATAAAGAAAGGCAGCCAGCTGGAACAAGCAGCTATTTGTGGGTCAGGGGTCAAACTCACCTGGAGACAAAATATTGGCCGTAATAAAGCTCAAATGAGGTAGCCTCTGGCACATTGTAATGCCACTGCTCCATCATATCGATGCTCCTAAGTATTGCACAATTTAATGGGTTTGCCCACCCATCTATAAACATGGCAAAGGATAATTAGGTTTCTAGTGTGCATAAGCTTAAACAGTCTGTACATATCTATAAAACCACACCTATTCATGAGTGATCATATATTTTGTAATTCAAAATCAATAGAACTTTATTTTATTATTTTTTGTTTTCTTCTCCATTGATATTTTCCAGTGTCTCAGTGAAATTCACTATGTAAATATTTTCATAATATTTGTGAAACTCTAAACATATTCATCTCGAGTTAAATATCTAAAATGCCATGTACTGTAGACAGTGATGTTGCTAGATGGTACAATACATTTGATCTGAGGCATCAGCAGACTAAGCTGCTACTTAAATCCCCACGGCCATTCAGAGCCTACGAAATGGGCCATTTAAACATACAAAAGGCTCTGCTCTTACTTTAAGTGTTTGAATATTATTTTTTGTTATACTTCAACCACTCCAAAGGAAAAGTATTCGAGCAATTTATATTGAAGTTGACTATTGTGCATGGCATGATAAACTGTTTTGAGAGCAAAGGCATTCAACAATAAATATTTTAACCATCTTGTAAATTGACTAAAAAGGCTTGTTTTTTTCACTCAAGCAGACATAACAAGTATATTTGGTTAAGACCATTTTCAGCCTTGGACTAATACACACGTGTTAGTGACAGTGACTGTGAATGTTTTACCAAACTCAAAATGTGCTTTTTTTCCAGGAGATTAAAAAATACTTATAAGTAGCACAAAACACTAGACCTGATGTGTCTACACAAAGAAAAACGCCATTTTGCAGCATTGATATGCCAGTGGGAAATAACACACTCTGCTAATTGGACTGCCAAGTTAAAAAATCGCATAAAAAACTATTTAACAACTTGTCAGCAGCAGTTGACGTAACTGGGGCAAACACAATTAAGGATTAATAACGTGTGTCAACATCAGGCTATTTTCTGCTAACTTTATCCTTTGTATAACCTGCCATAACAAGCCCTGACGGTACATGGATGACCACAAAAGCAGTCTAATAATTGTGTTGACGCCTCAACCTACCACGCCTCGATATGTGTTGGAAATAGAGAGAGGATGTGTTATTTGACTCTCACCTGTAATGACATCAATGAATTGGTCCACAGAGAACAGAGAATGGAAAATAGATGATATCTCATGTGACATAGGGCTGACAAATCGGGTAATTAAGGAACTGCAAGTGTATCAAGCAAGTTGTTTCACACAGACAAGTCCTATCCAAGGCTTAGGGAAATGGTAAAATATCTGAAAACAAATGAAATATTTAGTAAAACCTAAGTACTCAAAGACAGGGAAGATTTCAGGTTTTATGCAAGTTGCAAACAGAATTAAAGGGGCCCTATTGTGTTTTGGGGGGGTTTTCTTTTTCCTGTGTGTTAAACAGGTTTTCTTATGCATTAAAATGGCCTGCAAAATCCCAAAGAGGAGGGAGTTTATATCTCCCCCCCCCCCTGCTTAAAACACCTCCATTGGATGCCTTAGTTTACTTCCTGATCATCAATGACATCAATATGTAACACTCGCACTTCTATTGGCTAGCGCTCTAACACATTGTATACGTGATAGGCTCATATCATCTATCATATCTAAGCAGTTAACCAACCAGAGTTGGCCAGCTAACCAACCAGAGCAGACTGGGCTCTGGTTTCAGACAGAGGGGGAAAAGAGGTGCTGCAGCACAGGCGGTATGAGAAAAATAAAGAGCTTTTTGAACATTAAAGCATCTAAACATGTCACGGTAGAGACACTAAATACATTAATGAACCTGAAAATGGGCAACATATGTCCTCTTCAAAACGTCTTTCCCTAAATCTGTTAAAATGTTTGCCAACCCTACAACCCCATTAATAATAATAGGAACATTACACTTGATGAAGACGCCACCTCATTTGAGATCAGGCCACAAGAACAATTAGATGTCTTGAAAGCTAATATGAACACCACTTCTCTGAGGATATAACCTAGATACTGTACTCCTTAAACAATACATTAGGCTGCTGGTTCAGCTCTTTCCTCATCTTATTAATGATTTCATGAAAATTGGGCAATTCCCAGATGGGTGGGAAAATGCCATGGTATTGTCTATTTTAAAATCTGGGGATGCTGAAAAGATTAGCAACTACAGAGCAATTAGTTTTCTTTCAGCCCGTCTAAAGTGCTGGAGAAGTTTGTCTCAGAACAATTGCGGAGACAAACGATTTTCTCCCACTACGATTTAGTGCTACTGGAGTTAAACAAGGTATTTGATACAGTAAATCACAATATATTTAAATAGATCTCAATATACAAATGTGCAAAACCATTGATATCATGGTTTGAAGGGTTTTACAAAGTGTGTGTTGTGATTAATAAGTTGAAATAGGAATCCCCCAAGGAATTGTCTTGGGTCCCATCATTTTTGTTCGCACTTTCCAGAAATTAAACCGTGATAGGTCTTCAAATGTACGAAGACAGCTGGCAAAATCTGTTAAGCTGTTGCAGATATATATACGTTTTAAAAGGTTTTAGCTTGACTTGAAGCCTCCCGTTTAAAACTAAACACTTAACAGTATAACGTTCATCTATCTTAATTATTAAGCTACCTGCAACAGAATTATTGAATGTTAGAATTGAAGGTACATGTGTGGATAATCTGAGATATCATATTATTATTTCTGACCTGTGGTTAAGTGTCTTTAGTTGGGATACATTTTACGTACCGATTTTCATTAGGTAAAGTCCTGTGTTAAAATATTTAAATGGACTGTACCCTCAGTCTTTATTCAAATTCATCAAGGGGTAAAAGAGCTGCAGGTCCACCAGGGCAGCTTCAAGTGGCAATTGTTAAGTTCTGAAAAACCTTTTTTGCACTCAAGCTTTTTTGTGTGAAAGCAGAGAAGTCTTGCTAACGAATCACACGCAATCTGCTGCAACCTTTAACTTTTACCTACCATCGAAATCCCGATTAATTCAGCAACAAACTTGTACCTTTGTCTTTCTTTAATATGAAGTGTTATGAATGTGTGCTTTGTTTTATTGGCACTGTATTCCGTTTACTTTAGAGTTATCTAACTGTTCTAGTCTCCAAGTTTCATAAAAGTAATTCTGAAGGTCTGCACACCTTCTTCAAACTTAATTTCAGAGACTTTTCAAGGACTATCGATGGCCCAACTTCCTCAAATTAAATGACCCAGGACAGCATACTTAAAGACACGAATCAAGGTTAATTACTGGTAAGACACTGGCAATTTGTATAATGAAAGCAAGCAGGCTTTACAGAAGCACCATTATATATATTATAAAATAAAGAACATTTCTCAATTGTGCTGTGATACAGTGATGGCAGACTGTGCCTCTTCTCTAATGCATCACGGCAAAAACAATATGTTGTGCAAGTTGAGCGACAGAGAATGAGACTTATTCAAGACTTGAAGAGCTAAGTGAAATAACTTATTTTTTCTTTTTTCAAAAGCGTACAAGGTCTTGATTGTT
Source organism: Notothenia rossii (assembly GCF_949606895.1). Classification (NCBI taxonomy): domain Eukaryota; kingdom Metazoa; phylum Chordata; class Actinopteri; order Perciformes; family Nototheniidae; genus Notothenia; species Notothenia rossii. The sequence goes on from NC_136904.1 coordinate 87,474,261, forward strand.
TCCCCTAATTTCACTAAACTTTCAAGCAGCGGTGGGAACAATTACTCGCAAAACAACAAGATTCTTACATTAGGGTAAGGGTTGCATTTCCAAAGCTTTTATAATCAAATATGCATACTCCCCATAATGTTTATCTATTTCTTTAACCATACATGGCCAAGTCTAAGCAGTAGACTTCCATTTACATCTCTATAATTCCACCCAGACAATACAAACAATCTCTTCCATCAACAATAAGCATATAAGTCTAAGCAGACAGCACACCAACGATATGTCATACGGAAAGGTGATGCGATATCAATCTGCATGCAGACTCACCCCTACTCCGTCCTCATGCCTGTACTGTTTCCAGGCCCGGCCCGTGTCACTGTAGAGGAGCTGGTAACTGCTGACCCAGTCCCAGCTGTCATACCGACCCTGTGTGGCCACAGCCGTCACCTCCATCTGCTCCCTGAGGTCCACCTGGAGCCAGGGCTCTTGATCCGTCACCATGGGAGACCAGCCTCCGGCTCCTGAGGGAGGGAAGAGAAATAAAGCCAGAGGACGGCAATTAAACATCCATATTGTGGATATCGATACAATGAACGGTGGATTGTTGTGATTTATGTTGAGTCGCCACAGGGCTTGGATTGCAACAATGTATTCAGCCCTGATGTGAACACAGGGAGTGATTGCATATGAAAGGCTTCAAGGTGAAGTTACACTTCAGTAGACACACTGGAGGTCAGCCGCCTCACTTCTTTGAAAATAGCTTATTCCTTTTTAAATGTGTGCAGCCCGGTTCAAGAACTTATGAAAAACACAATCCTGCTAGCTCAACAGGCTTACCTCTGTTCCACAAGTCTCCCCTCAACAATATTGAGTGTGTCTGTCATTTGTCTCTCTGGGAAACTGAAACATGAAACTGGATATTATCTGTTCGTATCATCTACAAGTGCACCTGCTCGTGGCATTTGAGCACTTTTTTTACTATCTTATTACTGTTGCTGGTTTGAACTCATATGTGCATACATCATTATGCTCATAGTTTATTAAGTGTAGTTGACAGCTCATAGTTATGATTAGTAGCAAAAATATTTAGTGAACTAAGTCAAACTTAAGTTTACTTTGGATAAGATCGCCTTAGTTTAAGTTTTTCAAATTGCTATTTCTTTGAGTTACCAGTGCTGTGGTTGCTGCTGCTGCTAGAGGAACATGAGGGCCAAACCAAAAGATGCAACCCCTAAAGCAGAGCCCTTAAATACAGGTGGTCAATCAGAAAGTACCAAGTGTACTGAGTTTGGGATTGATGATAGACTCTGTTTCAAAAATGGTCTAATCCACCATTATGTACGTTTCCCTTCGTGATCAGTTTGTTAGGTCAGATCATCAAAATACTGAAACAGAGCCCCTTAACACTGCAACATATGTTGAATGCAGCAAAACGACATACCTGATTGTGCGTTTGTTATCGTTTTGTAGAATAACCATAACACATATGGATCATATGAGCATTTTATGGAATATGCTTGTGTGACAGACCGGTGTCTAAAGCATGTAGGAAATATGGAAGCCTTGTGTGGAAGAAACTTCTGTGTAGCAATGCAGTGGGAGTCGCCTACTCATGAAGGAGACACAGGACGAGCAGGAGTTCTGATGTCAAACACTGATATTTAATACAAGCATCGGCCGGAGAAATTCACATCACAAGTCACACAGTCAAAGGTTCTGACTGCACGGGTGGGTTGCCATGTCAAATCTGATCAGCCTCACATCTTGGTAGACCTTTTAACTAGTTTACAGAGAGTCAAATCTACATATTGGGGATGGGCGTAAACATCTGCAGACACAGGAGATGTCTCTCACATCTGTGGAGCTTAGAAACCCAGCGTCCTCACAGTCGTAAACCCCCCCCCCCCCCTGTGCCCACCAGGTCAGGCCATAAAACCTAGTATCGACATACGACTGCATTAACACATTCCTTACGGGAGGTTAGAAGCAAGGATGGTCGTAAATATCAACACACAGAATATGTTAAATATCTAGGAGTAAAGACAGAAATATTCCCTCACACCTTGCAAAAACATCCTCTTTTGTACTCACCATCTCTTCTGTTGAGCTTGGCGTTGTGAGCAGCATAACTGGCCGAAGACTGAGTGGAGCTCTGAAAGGATGAGTGTGGTAGCGCTGAGAGCAGAGGACCATTGCAACTATCTGTGAAAGAAAAACATGGACAAAGAGAAGCCATTAACTTCCAAGATTGTCTGTCTTTTTTGCTGCAGCCAGAAGCTCTTTACCCACCCTTTGACGTCCAAATATTTTGCAGCCCAGGAGGCAAATGGAGGCATGGAGGTCAAGTAGGTTGTGTGAATCCATAAACATGCATGCGCAAATGTGGTCGCAGCTACAGTATGGCATATTTGCACATCTATACATTTGAGTTGATATGATGTTTTATACGACTACGTGAAGGTTGTGTAGGAGTTGTACAGCCTGCCATACTTAATTCAGACGCCTGAACTAATAGAAAAATGAATCCTTAAGAAGCTTAACATGTTGGTTCAAAGTGCAGCTTCACCTGTCGGCGGTAGAGTTTTAAAGCAAGAACTGGGGGAAATAACAGGGCTGCCTCACTTATCCAGTTCACATACACCTCACACACTCAATTAACCCGTGCAGTGACCCTTGAAAATAGCACAGAAAACTCCTCGTCTCCTTTTGTGTACATGTGTGTGCCTGTGTGTGTTCTTTTTAATCCCACAGAGTGAGATTACATCACATCCAACACGCAGCAACAGATTAAGAGTGTAGTGATCTAAACCTGTCAGTCTCGTACTCCTCCGATCCACCCCGCCCGCCACAATAAGAGCATCTAGTCAAAAACAACAGCCTCTCCACTGTTTGAGAGCAGAGCTGCATTAAGGCTTGTATCTGAGAACATAATGAAAACTGGCACCTTCCTGATTACAATTATCCCTGTACTCTCTCCATCAGTGTGCAGTTCAGTGCTCTGAGTGCGAGAGGCTTTTTGTTTTTTTTCCTTTAAGGCCATTTTACTCCGAGTTCAGATGGATTCTGAGCACATCTGGAGTGGCAATTGGCCATCCATCTGGTAGACAAGAGCGCAGCAGAACTGACAGCATGTGCTCATTCTCCTTTTTGGGCGTCCCACCGAATTCTGACTGACCTGATTTGATTGCTCTCAGATCGTCTGCCAAGAGATTTCTCTAATCCTGATTTCAAGTGTGACTAAAGTGGATCAAGCTGTTTAGTCCAAGACTCTAAATGATGGCAGAGCCGCAGTTGCAGATGTTCATAGGGGAGATGAGAACAGTGGCATGCCATCTTAACACAACACTACTGGAACCGGGTTTATTATGCAAGCGCAGCACTCTTAATCTGTCAAACATCTCCCAAGTCCCACTTTTAATCCCTTAAGGATAACATTCGTCTCATCTTCTTTTCAATCTCAACATGTTTTCTTGCACGATGCATTTAAGGTTAGAGAACTGAAAAAAAAAAACAATCCACCAATCCACCCTTCACATGACCGCATACAACATTCAAATTGACAGAGGATGTGAGATGCCGCGTGACTTTATTCATGCGAAAAATGTTTCGTCTTGCAGACCCAGTTGTTGTTTACAGATTTGGTCTTGAGCCAAATGCTTGGCTGTCAGTCAGGGAGATTTATGGATGGAGGATAATTTGCCTGCAAAGCTGCTCCTTGGCCTGTGGGATAACCGAAAATCCTCTGAAGCTGACTCACGATCTCTATGCAAGGCTCAGGGGCTTGAATCTTACAGCCAAATGAAGCCAGACGCATCTGAATGCACGGACACAAACACATGCGCACAACAGCTAGTGGAGAGGCAACACTTAATCTCTTTTGAAATCACAAGTACACAAGCTGAAATCAAGAGCTTTCAGTCTCAGTCACAGAAGTGCTGAGGATGATGGGGTTTTTCTCTGTATAGAGTATAGACCAACAGGAGGCCAGCAGAGAAGTGCCGTGTTGACGCTTCTGGGTGTGCAGCACACCAGAGGTTATCACTGATTGTGTTGGCGATAAAAATAATAGATGGAAAAGAGCACCGCCTGCACACTGACTCGAAGACTCAAATTTATTTAGTGACCCGAAGTAGGCCTGAATGAAATCAAAACATTGTCTCTTTAATGACAGTGCATTTGTTGTTTGGAGACAGTGTCATAACAGTACAGTGTATGGGGTTATTTTATAACCTCAATGTCAGCTCTAAGCCGAGTGGTTTCTTCTCATGATGCAAATCGTTCAGCTGTGGATACAAATGTGGCGCTCTTACTACAGTGAATATGGGCTTAAAAAACGGTGTCTGCATTTACCATAATGAAGGAACATGTCACAATGTTCATTGCTCATTGATGCATTTTTTTTTAAATTGAGCTCTTCTGCAAAATGGAATACGCTACAGAACATGAGGCTTGGCTACAAACACAGTATCAACAGGATACATTTGGTGTTGGTTTTGGTCTTTTCATGGGATATTCGAGACACAAATTAAAGAATAGAATATTGCCAGCCTTATCCTTTAATGCTCTTTCTAAAGCCTTGGACCATTTTCTATCCTTTCATTAAAAGAGAAGATGTCCTCTTCCTAAAAATTCCTTGTCGAGTGAATGACTGCTAACATGTTTAGATTTTAAAAGAGATTGTGCTTTGCTCTATGGCCTTGTTAGAAGATTGGATCAACATCTTTGTCATTTTTAATGAAAATCTGTAATTAACTTCATACAAATAAGCTTTTCAAGGACATCAGGCAGCTGAAAATGAAACATACTGTGTTTCTTCTTTCACTCTGAATCAGGATAACATTAGACCCACTCAGCCGCTTCATTCAGCCTTACATTAGATCAGCGATGGACAAAGTATTAATCCTTTACTTAAGTAAAATAACCGTAAATGGGACATTTATAGAGGATCTTTCTAACTAACCAGACAAAGCGCTTTACAATTTGTCTCTCAGTCTCACATATTCACTCAGTAGGAGCAAACTCGGGAAATGGTCTTGCCCAAGGACAACCCCCTTTAAATATATAACACTGTGAAAATACGCCAAAGTCTTGCTTAATTAAAAAGTATTACTTAATTAACATAAATAATCAAAAATAAGTAGTAATTTTGAGGTAAAATATTCCCTTTTCATGTTTGTTAACTATAAAACAAGATGTTTTTGGATTCCATTACTGCTGCATTCACGTATGTTACATTTACTGCTGGGGCTGTTTATGCATATTTTGTAATCTTTGTATACTATTGTTGGGTAGTATATCCTACAGTGTGAGAACCTGTAAGAATCAAGCATCTCTAAAAACTCAACTTATTACTATATCAGAAAGCAAGGCCTATTTTCAGTCCGTGAAAAAGCACATGATGCAAGAGGGATTCGTAACATGTTACGATGTACGCTACATTTCAATTAAATCGTTAAGTTTATGAATAAAAAATCTAAATTAATTATTTTTACTTGACAGGAAGGGTAGGCTATGAATCATATGAGTACCGGTAAGTGCAACATTAATAGTAGGCTACCAAAAGCTGAAATATAGTGCAGTATAAGTATAAAGTAGAATTAATAATATAGAAATAAGTAAAGGAACGACAAGTACCTCAAACCTGTTCCTCAACTTGTTAAAATCCGAAAATTCAGAGCAGATCCATGATTGAAGGATTGCCTCCACACGGTTCTCATCATGACGACAGGTGAGTATGAAGCTAACAGTAGTAACAGTGCTGACGGAGCTAACTGTGTAAACCATCGATTTAATAAGAAAGCTGGATACAGCGTTGTAATGTGCGCTGTTCTTTACAATGAAAGTTGCTCAGTGGCAACGTAAAACCAAAAATAATTAGACCGCTGAGGACAAAATTATCTGAAACTTCCGCATCTGAGGGGGCCCATGGAGCGTGCGCACTTGCGTATTCCTTAAATCCCGCCTCCCACTACTTCACTTCCGCCTTGGCTCATTCGAATTAATTGAGGAGTGAAAATAACTTTGGATGCGATTAGGATTTAAATAATGGCCCTCAGAGTTCATACTTGGAACTGTATTTACCTATATTTAAATAGACATCTTTCCTAATGTGAGTCATTATAGGAAAATATGTTTGAGACCCCAGTTTGAACACTACAAATGTTTGCTCCAATGACAAAGGCCAGCACTATGACCAGGCCCGTACCCAGGATTTTGTAAATACACTTTCTCACTACACCTGCTCCACTCGGAAAAATTGGGCACATTGTACAAAAAGCTACGTGTTATATACAGTATGCACGGCTTTCCACTTGTCATACCAATGTTACACATATTTAACTTTATTTTATTTTTACGATGTATATTTCAGTAAATATATTGCTATATTTCGTGTTTTAATAGTTTTCTTACATATCTTTTTTTTAATAATTGTTTTATTTTTTTGGTGCTTTTCCTACAATTTATTTTCTTTAACAGTGTTAATTTATGCACCATATACACCGAGGCACATTTATTGTATGTGTAAACCTACTTGGCAATAAACCTGTTTCTGATTCTGATTCTAATCAGCTAATTATTTGCGCTTCACTCCTCTAGTTGGACCAACCCGATTTCACTTTGTACAGATCGTCGCAGCATCCAGTTCAACAGATCCAGCTTAGGTACTCTTCTGCTATTGCTTTACCTTCCCTAACAGATACATTGGATTACAGCACACACATCTACAGTCTACAGTCTACAATGTTTGCTCAGATAGACATTCCTAATTCAACAATATACTTTTAGGTAGCTTTGCTTCTATAATGCTCACCATATGTACAGCCTGATTTACTTGACTAAATGTACTTCATATTTTCCAACAGTTTTGTTAATGGCATTGACTCAGCCGTAATGTACATACAGCCCCTTTTCAAATATTCTTCTCTTCTGATTAGCAAGCATGCCTTAACCTAGGTGCACAAACAGATGGTGCTCCACAAATAAATCAAACTCAATTATCACAAATAAGTGCTTCTGTGACACACATGGGCTGGATATTTCAAGCTCTAGTTGCAGAGGAATAATCGCAGCTGAAGAAGACTACACGCCCAAATCAAATAGACATGGCCCGTTGGATGATGAAGCCTGAGATTCCTCTTGGTTGTTGACTCTTAGGAGATGTACAAACTGTTTGGATATGAGAAAATGCCAGAGGGATTTCCTAAAAATATAATTTGCAGTGGAGATTGTCTGAAGGGTTTAGCGCCGATCTCATTCTGAACTGATCCTCCTCTCCCGGGTGGATCAAACCCATGTGATTAAGTTACAGCTGCAATATCAGACTTCAACCAACATGCATAGCTCGACAAGATTCGCAAAAGTAGAATAAACTCTTAGGGAATTTGTGAAGAGATTAGATGATGTAGAAATGAACTGATTATTGGTTTCATTATTTCTTGCAGATATTTGACTGCTGCTGATCAATTATAAATATCTTACATGTTAATAATCAGTGGTGGAATAGAAAAATTCATGTTTTAAAATACATTTATTTCTGAATTATTTGAATGTTGAGTCATTGTTTGTACTTTCATTGGTAACTATTGTACTTTTTACTGTTTTGTATCAATTTAAAAGCTACTGGTAACTTTGTAGATATATCTTTTACAAAATGATTTTATTTGATGATTGTATTTGGACATGTATACAAAAACATATATATATATAATCTTTTTCTGCATGCATACATAAAGAGACATACCCAGATTAATATGTAAGAGCATGTCCAGTACAAATCTTTCTAGATGTATTTAATTGCATTAGTGTATCGAGAAGATTAAGAGAATGCTTTGCAATGCATTAAGTTAAGGATTTGCAACTGCAGCTGATCCGCCACACACGAGTTTATGTCATATTTCCACGTAAAAGAAAGTACTTGTTTTACTGTAAGACAGCACAATTAAATGTTCTGGTTTAAGAATGAGGTTTTAAATGATTATATTATTTACCATAAGTCCATGTTATTCGCTAAAGCTGAAGTCTTGAATTAGATGTATATCCTGAATAACTAATGGCCCATGCGGTAGTCCTGTCTCCTCTTGCACATTAGGTCCTCCATCACTGCAGAGCTCATAAAGCACTTTGTAATCAATGTATGTTCAACAACAAGAGCTGCAAATTCTGCTGGTTTCCTTTAATAAATAAAAGGGTATTAGTTTATTCGCTCATGACTACATGGTGGGACAATGAGAACAAACTGCAAATAAAGGGTACAATTGATAAAAGGGTAGAAAAAAGTACTTTAAAAACCAGCATGAAACAAAACCATGTAACACAAATAAATGGGATTTATAATTGTCTTTAAAATGTCTAATGCTTTTTACAAGTTACCACAGCCTATGTTTTAAAATGTACAGTCTGGAATTGGTCAAAGCTTTAATTTACATTAAAGAATAATGCCTTTATTTTCTAGTTGATAAATCACCTGTAAGAGGAATTTATAAAAGTTGTCATCTGTTAATGTTTTGCATGTGATTATTATTCTGACTAATGTCTCAATAACACACAACCCTATAAAGGCCATGGGGATGTTTTTTTTTTTAAATTATTACTTTAATATTCTCCACTTCAACCATTACTACACGGGTGATGATTAATAACAAAATGGATGCTAATGGTTTTGTTGTATTCTGTGAAATCAAGCTGCATAACACTAGCTACAGAGTTTCTTTATTCACCATATCTTGCTTTTTCCTTTTTAATGACCCAAAAACATTTGCGCATATTGTACTCACTCTTCCTCACCGCATTTCAATTTAAATAAGAAAAACTGCAACTACTTGTCAAACTTATAATGTATATAGTCCTCTATGTTTATATATTTTGTCTTGGATAGTCTATTCTAACTTATTCTATTTTGAATTGTGTGTTATTTAGATACTGTTTCAGTTTATTGTTTATTTTATTTACATTTTAATTGTATTATATTTTAAAATCCTGTGTAAATCTTGTTAACATGCTGCTGTGACGAAAAAGGTATCCCAATTTAGAATGAATAAAGTACCTAATTTAATCTACAACACTGAACATTTACAGATGAAATAAAAAAATACAATAAATAATATTAAACATAAATAAATAATTGAACATGAAAACATACACATCTTGATAGTTGTCTAAGGGCAATAAATCACTTAAAGACACATGTATAACAAAGGATCCGCCGTGATTAGCATCAGAAGAACAAAGGCTCTCTGTTGGAGGCTGCACACGTTCAACACAGACCACAGAGTCGATAATATCAAAGGGGCAGCGATAGTATCACGTAACACAGTGGCCTCAGACTCCTGTGTGGTATCGATGAAGCTTCATATGATACCTCGCATGCACTCAGGCTTCGGGGCTCCGTGACCTCTGGAGCCGAGGTATCCGTTGACAATTAGTCCCAAACGCTGGCTGAATTCAAGGAAGCGCACATCGATACAAGTGATTGAGAAACACGGGCTGGTTTACTGTAGCACTTCATTTCTCTGAACACTGTATATCATCTAAAGGGACCTTTAAACATTTACAGGCAGCCTGCGCGATGTTTTACTGGAGGATCGACAGCTTTACTCTAACAAACATTAATTATTCAGCCCTGATTCAGGGCCGTAGTGGAGCTGGATTTGTGGTAATTTTCTGAATGATTTCCACAAGTATTTAAAACATCAGCTGGGTAAAGACCAGGTTTTAATCTTGTTAACAAATGGGTAATAATGGGTAGTGCTGTGTTAATTAACAAAGTAGTTTATTAACCACTAGGGGACAGTGTCTTGGTAATAACATTGATGATATACAGTATTTCTGATCTAATAAGAAGGGAAAGGAATGCCATATTTTAATCTAGTAATATCATTATAATGATTTTTGGCCATATAATAACCACTTTTTAACTGTGTTCAGTTCAGGATTTATTTGAACGTATCTCCCCAAAATTGGGGTGTTGGCTTAAAAATTGAATTGATAGGACTGGGCGATATTGAAATGGCGATATCTAAATTAAACAGCTGAACTGAGAGATGGAGACATAAAACTATTTATATATGAAGACACATTATGTTGTAATACCAATACGTGGCCATAATGTTTGGCCAGTAATTGCTATTTAACTTTAGGGCATGCTGAAATCAATAATTCAAAATGCTCAATTTATGTTATTTTTAATCATTAACACATGTATAATTTTTTGAATGAACTTAGTATAACACAGATCCAAACCTACATGTTCTTCCCAATATACAAGTTTTCTTCAGTGGACGACATTGTGTATAAATATACGTCCTGAACATGAATAATTACATAGTAGAAAATAACTATTATTAAGCAATACATGTGTTCCTCTAATGTTCCTTGTTACTACCCTTGTACATTGTAGCCACTGTCGTTGACATTTATTTGTACATGTTCTTTTCTTTGCCACAATGATTGAGGGGAAATTGGTTACGGTGGTAGGAATGTACTTTACATGTATGTCCCGCTGCTTTTTCAGTGCATGCTTGCAAATTATGTTCTATGGTGAGTTTCAAGATGGAAAGCTTTGTGATGTTTCCATCTTTAGTCCTGACTTGTAAAGTGCAAAACATTCAAGTCCCTCCTTTCACGTTGTTAGGTTCTCCTTAGTTGTTTGGTCCAAAATCGAATAATCGCCAAATACAGTAGGTGCATTCTTTTTGGCTAATGAGGGCGGACATGTTTCCTGCTGGATTTAGGGCTACATGTGTAATTAAGCGCCAGTCGATGCTAACATGTTGTTGCTTTTGGTTTTAATACTCTACAACTTTTTGGTAAAGCAAAGGGAAATCAAGAGCAAAGAAACAGACTAAATATAGCACAACATTCATAAGAGGTTTGCATAATTGAACATCTTTCTGCAATAGTGGAGACGTGAGGATTCTTTTGGCCCACCAATATAGTGTTCAACGATTTCCTTATCATATCATCCAAGCCCACTCTATCAAGTATCATTTGGATATGAATACATCTATAGCGGGCTGTATGAATCCCCTCTGTATTGTCACATCTTTCAAAAAAAATCATTAATAAAATAATTATATTTATCAAAGCAACATTTTCTTCAGAGTATTAAGAACAGGTATCGATTTAGACCTTGAGACAAGAGGAACACATCTTTGGAGAGAGTGGGTTTCTGGTGGAGTGGTATGGATTTAAAAAAAAGATGCTTTTGTAACCAGTTTCTCCTAGGGAAGGGAAGTTCAGGCGGTTTCACACCATTGCAAGGAGTTGATTGAGTTTTGGCCTTGTAGCTTTATATAGCGTATGGTATGTGAGTAAGGTCGTGCATGGGCAGCCACTCAAGACACCACACATTTATAGATCTGATGGCTGTGTCATGGTGCTGCCTTCAATCTGTTTTGAGATATTTATTTGCTAAAAGCTGTTGCAACAGGCAGAGTCCGGGCTTCATAAACCCCCACAGTAAGTCCTTGTGTTCACACTGTTAGAAAACACAAGAATTCCTTCAAATGAAATGACAAAAAGCATGTGTTTCTAATCTGTTCACATGTAGACTAATGCACCCCCCCCCCTATAAGCATTGTACGTTATCTTAATGTCTTTGATTGGACACACTGGCGTACATATTTTACAGGGGATTGTTTTCTGAAATACTGCGTCACAGTGCAGCTTCCTTATCTCTAAGTGCGCACGTTGAGCCTGTGAGCCGGCAGATCCAGGTTCATTTCAGCCCTCGATAAAAGCATCGTAATCAATATCAAATCATAGAGTGTAAAAATGCAGGACTGTGTCTGATTCCGAGGATAATCACACAATGTAATTACATAAACTAATAATCAGTGCTATTCATAATGTGAAATCTGGCTACGGAGCAAACAGGCCTTGGATTATTATTTTGACACGTTCAAAATATTTTTTGACTCGTTTTTCATCACTGCGAGCGTCCCCTTGCTGATTATTGCATCAATCTTATTGGCACACTCGATAGACAGTGGGTGTTGATAATCCTTTAAAAAGCCTGTGCCAGTAACACTGAAAATAAATAGAGGATGGAACTTAGAGACTCTACAGCTATTTGAAGCATATTCATTGCAGTCTATAGATTAGGGATTGGTGCAGCCTCGCTGTGTGACCAATGCAGCTGGAAATGGAAAGGCCTCCACTGGCGCCACATTCATCACAATAGATTTTTTCTGCTCCCGAGGGAACGGGCAGAAATTATTTCTCTAAATAGTTTTATATCATGTGTCGACTTTCTTCTTATTCATTACGATTAAAAAGTATTTTGTTCTGGATCTGCAGAGCATGCAGCAATAGCCCTTTGAAGACAGTTTAACACAGTCTACTAAAGCTAGGCAATGAAGAATATTATGAAATGATTTATATATACAGTATGTGTCTACTTTAAAGAATGTCTACGTATCTTGGTGTCTGTGAAAAGCATTTAGCATTGATGAAATATTATTGGTTAAAGGTATTTCATTGAAAGTATCAGCTTAACATGTGTTCTCATTAGTCATGGTTATAAACTAACATCAATGATTTCTCTACCTACTCTAATATCATGTGTCCATTTCCTTCCTAAAGTGTGTTGTTCTTGATCTGCAGAGAACAACAAAAGGAAACACATATACAGCCTGACATTCTCCTAAAGTGAGACATTGTAATGATTCATAGTGTGACATTATATACATTTGTCTGCGGTCAAGGACTTTGACACAACGTGATGTCTGTGAAAAGCTTTTAGCATTGATGTGATGATGTTTTTTCTAAAGGTTTTTCATTTACAATAACAGCTTAACACTTTTATTTCAAATTGCCCTTTCTAATCGTTGTATTAATCTGAAATATTCTCAATAAAATCCTAGATAGACCCTTTTATTCTACAAAGAAACATTTATATTGATATTGTAATGTAAAATAACAGATAGATGGATGGATAGATAGATAGATAGATGGATAGATAGGGAGATGGATAGATAGATCGATAGATAGATGGATAGATAGATAGATAGATAGATAGATAGATAGATAGATAGATAGATAGATAGATAGATAGATAGATAGATAGATAGATAGATAGATAGATAGATAGATAGATAGGTAGGTAGGTAGGTAGATGGATAGATAGATAGATAGATAGATAGATAGATAGATAGATAGGTAGATGGATAGATGGATGGATAGATAGATAGATAGATAGATAGATAGATAGATAGATAGATAGATAGATAGATAGATGGATAGATAGATAGATGGATAGATAGATGGATGGATAGATAGATGGATAGATAGATGGATGGATAGATAGATGGATAGATAAATAGATGGATAGATAGATAGATAGATGGATAGATAGATAGATGGATAGATAGATAGATAGATAGATAGGCAGATGGATAGATGGATAGATAGATAGATGGATAGATAGATAGATAGATAGATAGATAGATAGGTAGATGGATAGATGGATGGATAGATAGATAGATAGATGGATAGATAGATAGATAGATGGATAGATAGATTGATAGATAGATGGATAGATAGATGGATAGATAGATAGATAGATGGATAGATAGATAGATGGATAGATAGATAGATAGATGGATAGATAGATAGATAGACAGATAGATAGATAGATGGATAGATAGATGGATAGATAGATAGATAGATAGATGGATAGATAGATAGATGGATAGATATATGGATAGATAGATAGATAGATGGATAGATAGATAGATAGATAGATAGATAGATAGATAGATAGATAGATGGATAGATAGATGGATAGATAGATAGATAGATAGATGGTAGATAGATAGATAGATAGATAGATAGATAGATAGATAGATAGATAGATAGATAGATCGATAGATAGATAGATAGATGGATATATGGATATATGGATAGATGGATAGATATATATATAGATAGATAGATAGATAGATAGATAGATAGATAGATAGATAGATATATAGATAGATAGATGGAAACCTTGATATGGTGGCAGCAGCATCTGTCTGTATATCCACATCACAAAGCCTAATACCTCAATAGCAATGCTTCAGAAGGAACAAAATGCTTTGACCGAGATAAAATGAACCTTTGAAAAAGTGTTCTTCTCATGTCTCTGCAGCGCTGCAGTCAGTCAGTCACACACAGATCATACAGAGAGCTCTGAAATGCTCTATTAGCTCAATGTATCCAAATAAACACAGTCCTCTGTAGCGCTGAGTGCTTCGTATTCAACTTCAGCTTTGAAAATCCAGTCACTCGGACAGGGGGATCTGGATGGGAAAACTAATCTTATTGTTTTGTGATGGCTAACAACCCCGAAATTAGGATGAATAGAAACGTTGAAACTGCCAGTAAATCCAATGTGTTTCCATTATTTAAAACCGTATTTTCACTTTTAAGTTTTCAAGGTGTTTCATAAAAGAATCCAATAGTTAGTATTCAAATGCCAACCCTGTCTCCTAAAAATTACATTCCCACAGAACTAAACTGCATTCTCAATTACGATTAGCTAGAATCGTATTTTCTCCCACGATACGTTTGATATGTAGAAAATAAACGTATTTGAGATCTGTTCATAACAAACGTAACGTGGGAGAAAATAAGTTTCTTGCGTAAACGTAATTGAGAAGTTAAGTTCTGTAGGAACGTCATTTTTAGGAGACAGGCTTGGAAAATGCTGCTGCTAAATTTGTTATCCTGCTGTAGGTGGGTTATTATTTTAAGAGCTCAGTATTTTTAGTCCATATGAGAATGCAATTATTTTTCTTATAAACTGCAAAACTGAAATTCAGTATGGCATAGCAGAATAAAACTAAATATAAATAATAATAACCATAACATACATTAAAAAAGGAACAGGGATTCAGGACATGTCATTACAGGCTAGATTTCACACATTTCAGACAAAACCTTATATTCTATAGGATCAAGATGTTGAGAAGCATAATTCTCGTTGCATAATTATATACTCTTTCTGAATATGCTGTAATCATTTCATTCCACCACATTGCTTCCAGTTGGTTTTGTCTCCCAGAAGAAATGCTATATGTGTTTAAACATGAGGGAAAGTGCCTTACTGTCACAAGGCATTGCTCTGCCTCATTTACCTTTTGATCAATTCATCAGGCCTTGAATATGTACAGCGGTAGGTGTTCCTTGAGTGCCTGCTTCACATTCATTAGACGAGTGAATGTGCAGCTGCATCTCCTCCATCACACACACACACACACACACACACACACACACACACACACACACACACACACACACACACACACACACACACACACACACACACACACACACACACACACACACACACACACACACACACACACACACACACACACACACACACACACACACACACACACACACACACACACACACACACACACACACACACACACACACACACACACACCTCTGCTGTGATGCCGAATGCCACAGCACGTTCCGGTGCTTCAGATGGGAAATAATTAGCTCTGGAGTATCTGCTCGCTGAGCTAACTTGAAGCATGACATTTTAAGTAAATATACGTGTGTGTGGTGCTTTGCTAAACCAGAAAGAGGTTCTGGCTTATGAAAGATAAATGCCTGGCGCAGCGGTCTCCACCTGCTGCGAGGGGAAACACTGAGAGCGGAGCAATATTCCTCCCACAGACCTGTGGTGAAGAATGTCAAATCATCTGGTAATAAAAGCTTTCCAGCCGAGTGGCTCGTGTATCCACTCATGGCAGGAACTATTCCCTTAAAAGAAGTCTCACTTTGGCCCATATGACAGGACCTTGGCATAATGCATACTCAAGGTGATGTGCCAGGGAAAGCTAATTATAGGAATTATGCCATATCCGGAGAAGAATACTTTACAAGGGGTGCATCGTTAAAAACAATAATGCCAAGCAGGATTTGACAATCACATTTTTCTAGACACATTATCAATGAATCAATTATTCGATTACACCGTCACCATTACAATTATTTTCTCAAGTAAAAAAAAAGCAATTAAAAAAAATAATCTTAGGCTCCGGGACTTTGTGTTGACCCTATTTCATGCGGATCAAATGATAAATCAATTCATCAATACATAATTGGCTGACTCGGAAAGGAAAACGACCATCAGTGGAAGCCCCAAGATACAAATGTGTGTAAATTGCTATAATCAATTGCTATCAGTCAATTACTCGTAACGTAATGCTACATCTTGTGTATTAAAGCTGATTAGAAAGAAACAGTAAACAAGACATGTTGCTACAACCAGCAGCCAGCCTGATGTCCAACAGCTAGCTTAGCAGTGTCCACCACGTTCACATTTGCATTACCTTCCAACTCTGCTGGTACAACTTGGGAGTTATAATACAATCACATTCCTAAGTGGGAAGTAGCCCCTTGCCACAACACCAAGTTAAGCTAAGTTTAAGAAGTGTGTCACTATGGTAACAACAAAAATACCAACTTTTCCATCCAACTCCTGACAAGATAGTCAGGGAGCTGACTTGAAACATGTCTGCATTTTGGTAAAGTCACAGCGTTCTGGATCCCAACTCGTCAAACAGCAGCAGCTTGAAGAGCCCATACAGTATGCGTAAAATAAGAAGCTCTAGATAGCCCTCCATTATCAGTTCTGCAGGGAGGCCTCTTGTTTTTATTCTAATTGACAAGAGTATAACGGCAGGAACTCAGGGAGGGAACTGCTGCTCGTGTCCAGTGTGAAAACAAAAGTTACCGTTGATTTATTTCAACTGACGTCAAATCCGTTGCGTACTTATCTTGTATCGTAACTATACGTCACAAAAACATCTATTTAAACCCAAAACACTTTTTCTTAAACCTTATATCAAATAAATCCCTTTTTTTGCAATTCACAACATTACAGTGTTTTAAACTTTATCAAAAATATATTGCAAATTACACTAATAGGGTGACCAGTGCTTTTGAAAGTAATGTCATGCTGCCCTGACATAGCGTAGTGTCCCCAAATACATGAGAAATGAGAAAAGGTAATAACAGGTCTCAGTATTGTAATATACAAATTGCCTAAGTCTGGTAGGAATATTCTGGATGTTATTTATAAGGCACTAGTAAAAATAATCCTAACTTACAATATATCTTTATAAGTGACAAATATAAAACCACTCTGCTCAGAGGTGCAGGTAAAGTCATTTTTAAAAAACAATGGAGAAATCTATGTTGAAAGAAAGCAGTCAACCCTCAGTGTTCTCACTTTTTATTTGACTGATATGATTTCAGGAGAGCCTTGTGGTTTGTAGACGTCAACACATATTTCTACAAGTGTACAATAAAGTTGTTGATAACACACAGAGCAGCACAGCAAATCAAATACAAGTTATATCAATACATTTGTGAACTGTTGCCAGTTATTTGGCAATTACTGTAAAGGTCACGCCAATACAGTATCTCAAGCTGAAAATGGCAGATCGAACGCTGACATATCCAGTGACGCACTTGTCTCTTTGAATAGCCAAATAAAGTGCAGAGGACCTGACAGGAAGTTGCTGCCAGCTGACGACGGCTTCATAAACCAGCCATGACACATCTCTGCTCCCCTGCTTTTTGTTTCTCACTGGTAAATACCACAGCGGCTCTTTGACCTCCAGGAGTATCTCATCATTTCATTTTGCACAGTATGTCAGAGCCCATCACTGCGCACATTTGAGAACCACAGGACTGCCATAAATGAGTAATGCAGCTGTCAGTTTAGCTCAGTTCATCACCTTAACATAAACTGTTTAAACCCCAACGCAAGCATGGTGTCACACTCGCCCTCAGAGAGCAAACATAAACCCAAAGATCAAATGATGTCACGCCTCTGGTGTATTCATTTATTAATTTTTAACATGACACGAAAGGGCACTAAAGGTCTTCAGTTCCGCTATGCGCAATTTATTTTAATAGCACCAAAATAATGATTGTGTTACTCTTTGACTACAAATGTAAAGCTTATTCAAAGGCTGGAAGCACAGGTCATGGAGTCAATACAGTCAAATAAAAAATGTGTATCCCTTTGGGAGCCTGCAAGAATATAGAAATGCGTACATGACATTATCATTTTAAATAAGGTAATTTATTGTTTGCAAAGATGACATTTTGACCTAAAGTTGTGCTAGAAGACTCATAGAGATGGAGCGATTAATCCTCTAAGGAGTACGAATTACCTTACATTAAATCAGTACATTTAGGCAATCTGCCCATTAGATATGACAAAAAGTAATGAGTTGGTTAGTCATTACTTTTGTCCAGAAGTAAATTCACCTTTCAATGGGCATTCAATATTTTTGAAAATTACATTTAAGTTGGTATTTTGTACATTTAACCCATATTACACTGTTATTACACCCACATATTAATAGGCCCCTATTACACACCTGTTACACCATTATTACACCCATATTACTATGTTATTACACCCATGTTACATCATTATAACACCCTTATTATACCAATGTTACACTGTTATTAGATCCATATTAAACCCATGTAATGCCAATATTTAACCCATATTACACCAAAAGGACTCCCTTATTACAATGTTATAACACCAATGTCACTGTTATTATATCCATTTCACAAATGGACATAGCATTTCAAATAAATATATCCCACATGATAAGGAAACCTTTTAAGGGTTAATCAAAAAAAATGTAAATGTTATGTTACAACACAACCTTCTCTAAGATGTATTTCAGGTAAAGACATCTAGCAAAACCAGCTATACATGAGGGGAAACTAAAGGGAAATATTAATCAGAAAGTGGCAGGAACAAAACACAGCGATAAAAAACATGTGTGACTATTCCAGCTTGGTCTTGTAATAAAACCTACTGTGGCATCTGGGTTAACCAATGAGCTCTTATATCACTGCTATATGACTTATGACTGTTCTTATAATGGAATGTTGTATTTTAATTAACATTTCTTATATCCTATATTCACTATTTGCCATGTTATACTCCAGCAACACATAAGCAGCCGCATGTGATGCAAATGAAGCTAATTTACATTGACATTTGTTAGCTATTGGTAGATGCAGCAGATGTTACTGTCACTCCACATAGAGACAGGCATTGTTTTATGAATATCACTGTAAAAACAACAATCCACTCAGTGGCCTGTTTAATACATCCACATAGCTACTGTAAAAGTGATGCAGTCCAACAAACCCCATATATCACTAGGGGAGACCTCACATTGGAAACCCCTCAACTAGGTGTGTCCCCAACATACTTTTAGCTTCACACTGCAGGACTTGTCTTGAGTTCTATAGTATGATGGGTTTTCACGGATGTGTGCACTGTAAGACATTTCTGCAAAAGATAGAGATAGCAGGGCCTTAACCACATTTTGTAA
The DNA here is from genome assembly GCF_949606895.1 of Notothenia rossii. Lineage (NCBI taxonomy): Eukaryota > Metazoa > Chordata > Actinopteri > Perciformes > Nototheniidae > Notothenia > Notothenia rossii. The sequence goes on from NC_136904.1 coordinate 87,493,631, forward strand.
GTATAAAATAAACTGCTGGTTATTTTATATAGTCAATCAAATATATTGTATATTGTATAACTAACAATATTCAAAACCTAGTTAATAAATCGAGAGGAGAAAAAAAGTATTCCCTCTTCTTTGAGAAGCTGAAAACATGTCTTGTGAATATGTTTTGGTTCTTCAAAAAATACTTCGATGATTGACATGTTTATCAAAGCCGTTTTAATCTCCACATACTGTGCCTCACACATGTTAATGAATCACCTCAAGCAATTAAACCGAAGCTAAAGCTGTACAGCTTCATATTTAAAATGAAAACTCCCATGGGAGCGAGGCAGTCTGCCTTTTGTTGAGGCTCCAGCAGGCTGGGTGAGTGCATGCTATTTCCACGTAGGAGTCGACCAGTATAACAGCAGCTGTCTGTGCAGTGTACAGCTGTGGCCAGTCAGCAGTTCCCGCTCCCAAACACACACACACACACACACACACACACACACACACACACACACACACACACACACACACACACACACACACACACACACACACACACACACACACACACACACACACACACACACACACACACACACACACACACACACACACACACACACACACACACACACACACACACACACACACACACACACACACACACACACACACACACACCAGCAAAACATGCCTAAAGACTCACTCGTTAATAAAAACAGCTTTGTGTGCTAAATAACCCCAGGAGTACCCGGGAGCTGCAGAGTGAGCACAGCCCCTCCAGACTGCGTTTGACTTGTGAAGGGAAATAAATGTTTGTTTGACCTTCATCGCACAACAATATCCCACTCTGCTCAAAAGGAATAAAGGCAAGGATGCACAACTTGTTCTCCGCGCGATACTGACACAAAGTGTTGCTCAAGTACATTTAAAATGATCAAGAGCTACATGTGTGATTGCGGCGGTGCTCCGTGCGCAACACCAGGAGGACAAAGGTACCAGCCGGGCGTCAAAACTTCAGATCCTATTCCGATTCCGCACATCAGCCTGCGCACCGTGGAGCAGGGAAGCTTACAGGTGAGCTGAGGTAGAATACTCACAGTGAGTGGCGGCGGACGCTCCGCTGAAGACGCTCAGAGTGTAAAGGGTAACCATATGCAGCAGAAAAAACATCTTCCCAGCCGTGGTGCGGTTATTATCCGTGTGTCCGCAGAGAGGAAAAACAGAGAAGAGGTTCCTCCTTGCTCCTCCGGCGCGGAGGGTTAGAAGGAGTCTGATGTGGTAGAGCAACCCGCTCCGACGACGACACGACTCCCTCACTGAGGCACAGCCCACCTCTCTCCCAGTCTCCCTCCCTCTCTCTCCCTCTCTCTCTCTGTTTCACTCTATATTGGAAGGGAAAGCGCACAGTGATGCCCAAGCATTGTTGTAAAAATGCACCACAGAGGAAAACTTGCGTGTGCCTCAGCATTAATTCAGACATGGTTCTATGACTTAACTTTGTTGTGGAATAACAGGTAAAGGCTTTGAGTGTAGGTTTAATAATATGTTTATTCTCACTACTAAGTGTTGTTTGAGCAAATTAACGTGAAGCATCTGCTGGAAGGATGTTTTTCATCCCATCATGTTTTCTGTACAATTCAGAACATATAGCTTTGTGTCTCAAACCTGTTTATTGATATGAGCAGGGTTAAGAAACAATATGGCAAACGATGTAAAATATGTGTATACAGAAGAATAGCAGTTGACAGCAACAGCAGCTTTATGGAGGGCGTGGGAGGGGACACCTTCACCGAGGGGCCCAATTAAGGAGCTCATTATATAACTCGCATCTTTTTTACCATACATTTTTCACCTTTTTACGTTGTGTTTACTTCAAACCAGTGTGCTGTAATGCAGACCTTTTATGATTTGATATGAGTGCTATGAATGTGCAGCAGTGTCGTGTGTCTCCCACCCCTCAGAGGGGCCCCTGACCTTCTCCCTGTTGCTCTTTGGTGGACATTTAAAAACAAAAAAAAAATGTATTTGACCTGTGAAAATATATTTTTTTCATTTTTTAATATATTTCATTTATATGGATTGACTGGTCGCATACATTTGAAGTAGATCTGTATCCATTTTTACACTGAGGCAGCATTTCAGGGACGGCAACAGGATCTTATGTTAACACTTATTGACATATTTCAGTATTGACGACCCTGAAGGAGTATAACATTGTGCGAGGATCATACTTTAAAAAAAGAGACAGCAAATAATACAAGAATATAGCTTACATAGTATACAAACTGTGAACATGAACTCACACATTGTACAAATATTAAGCTAGTGCCTGGTTTTCTTATTCAGTGCTAAAACCTAATGGTAATATCAGACCTTACCCACCATCTGTAATGATGCGACACCTACACACCCACTCACCCTTTATTTCAGCAGCTACAAAAAAAAACAGTTTCACACAGAAAGCAAGAAGACAAAAGAGGCCATTTTAAAAAGAAAAAGCAGTTTTCACATTCCTACACACCGTACAATTATACAAAAGCGGATTGGTACCATAGCAATTAAAATAGAATACAACATCTACAAGATAAAGTTAAACAATTGCATGTGATTGCAATGGTCAGAGCCATATAAAAGTACAGATAATAACAAATCCAAAGACGGAGCAGATTTCAAAGCAGCTCATTACAGCTTAATGTGTTGGTCTGCTGCTTTTCCCTGTGGCTGTTTTGCTGCTTCTGTATGGCAGGGTCAGTTTGTTTTTTTCTCCCTTAATATCCATTTGGTGTGATGAGAGAGTATTTGATATCTTGCTATTTGAGTATTACGCTGAAGTAAATGTGGCTGCAGTGAAACAGGAAGTGTTGCTGCATCTTGTTTTTGGAAGAACTGACTCAGTCGGCTTTCTCATGCCAGGTTTCTCTGTGACAACCAGTCTCTCCGGCCAATTCACGCTCACTTCTGCAAGTCTATTAGTTGTTTTTCAGTGTTTTATCACTTGTGCTGCACAGAATATCTACCACTATGTTCGCTTCACCTTGAGTTTGTTGTAGATGTCCAGGGGCTGGGGACTTTCTCTTTTACTGCTGGGAAACTTTCCAAATGATCTCCTTTTTGGCAGCACATTTGTAATGGTACAACATCCACTGCTGTGTCTTTGACTACAGTATATATTACAGTTTAGGTTTGAGCATTGATTTTATTGCTTTACTCTGTAATGTATTTATGTGCTATGTGTTTATTATATCTTACTTATTTTTAAATCAATGTTTAGACTGATGAACAAAACATGTTAGACCATTTAGAAGTTCGGGTGTTTGTGTAGTGTAGGTACTTGTCTTGTATTGTTTCTCTATATGTCTCTCCAGTTCTAGATGTATTAATAACATTTTAAATACTATTTATAATGTCTGGGCCCTTATTGTCAAGCTTCCTATTGCTCATCTGGTTTGGCATCACATTTCGTGATTGTACTTGAATACATTTAGTCACTGCTTCATTCAACCTTGAAACAACAAATGCAACCATATAAGAATATCATGTTGGACACACATTTTAGAAAATGCACCTGTTCACCCTAATATTCAGTTCAAATGATCTTTATTGAGTACAGCATTGCCAATGGGTTAGAGTTTGGGTTGGTATGTACAGTAATGTTCAGCATGCTAGAAAAAGATGGATGAAAAATATTTCTACATCAATATAATAGATACATTATTCAACACACTATACAGCATATAGTCCACTTTAATGAAAGAAAAACACATTTTTGAAGATAAATCTACTGAAAGATTACGTCTGATGTGATAAAATATAGTGTGGTACATATATATATCTACATATATACTCATATAATATAAGTGGTTCTCCAGTGGTGAGAGCCATGGAAAGAGATAACAAACTAAAGCAATGAGAGGAGGCAGATTTTGAAAAAGCATAGTTTCATGTGTTGTCCTCCTGGTTTTCCCTCAGGCTCTGACACATATTGCTGCTTGCCTGGTAGCATCAGTTTATTCCCCAAGTAAATGTTGAATTTAGTTTTGGTCCGAGAGTGTGTCGGGTTGCTGGCTTTTCCTAGAGTACAGTATACCACTACTTCAATATACAGTATGTGTTTGTTGCTTTAAAAAAACTCATAGCTTAAACATCCTAAGAATTAGGATGTGGGTGAGACATATAGCTCCTGAATATTTAAGTATACTATCATTGTAATGTTGGGAGGCATGGATGGGATTACATCAAGTAGAAATCAAAAAAGGATATTTTCAGCACCACATTAGTGGACAGCTCCCTCTCTTCAGGTTTGTATTTGATGCCTCAAACGTGTCTGCATGCTTTAATGTTCAAAAAGGTCTTTATTTTGTATCATACTGCCTGTGCTGCAGCACCTCTTTTCACCCTCTGCCCAGTCTGCTATTATTGGTTAGCTGGCTCTCTAGGGATTGGTCAACTGCTTAAAGATGTCCCGCCCCTTAACCACATCTCATTCATATCTTTAGGTATTTTTTAGAAAGGTATTGATTTGGATATGTCCGGTGTAGCCACTCAGGATATATAATAGGAACCAATGTTTGTTTACGTAGGTTCCTCCAGAAGGGTGAACAGTTTTTATCCACCCACTCGGACACACATACGCACAGGCGCTGAGGCAATGTTTGGCTACCGATGCTTAGTTATTGTGTGTGGAAAATAAATGTTGTTTGATTGGAAAACGTTTCTATCCGTCCTCTATTCACCATACAAGAAAAAGTGTGTATTCCTTAAACAAAGCAGCACCTTAGTGGCTTGAAGTCCCTAAGCCTCTACATTCGGTAAAAAACACCCAAAATTGGTACAAAATGTGAAAACTGAGACATATCGCATTGCTGTACATCCTGGATTAGTTACAATTAAACTCAAAAATACCTTCAGTGTAATGTTTTAATATGGTATTTCAGACATTTCTCTGTAAATCAACAACTACATAAATGTAACGTTACCCACCATCAATAGATTAACAGGATTTATATCTCCAATGGAGTACAGTGCCTTACTTTGAACTTGTTGATTTGGTTATCTTTCACACTTTCGAAACACACACACTTTTGACATGTTATCAACTTATAACGTTGATAGTTTTTATGGGTACCTGTGAGTCTAATATGTTTTAATTTAAGCTCTGTTTTGGTCTCCACCAGCTGCTGAGAATAATATCTGGCTTTCCAGCTGTTGAAGGCTTGCTTAAAACAGTTGAGAGCAATTGGACTGAAACCAAACATTTAATTTGTGAGCCATAAAAGCAATACAATGAGAAAGAGATGCTTAAAGGGAAACTATATTGTGGCGATGATACTTAATGTGGTTCCTCAACTACTAATGAACCCTTTAGACATTAGATGAAGTCATTTGATCGATTGTTCATAGCAGCTTTAATGAAAGGGTGTGTTAATGTCTTCCCCTAATCACAGCGCATTGCAGCACCATCTCCTTCTCTCGTTCCTTCTGTCTTAAATGTAGTTTTTTTTTCTTGCATTATCTTTGTCACTTCAATTAGGATTAAGGGGACGTTGGGGGAGATGGTGTGTTCATATTATAAATAAGCGAACTTCCGAATGTCCCCCTGCTCTGCATCCTGTTTTAAATGTGAAGCTTTCTCTGCTCCCTAGGAATACTGTGACTTTGGGTTTATTGTGTCATATTGTGTCTGCCTGTTGATTAGCTGCTGCCACTGTAAAGTGGGCCTTGTTACTATTCTGTACTGATGGGACATTCCAACTGACTGCAGTCATTGAAGTTAAGTAAAATAAAATAACTAACTGTCAGTGTTTTCGAGGGGTGAACAAAGAATACTTTAAAGTGACACTGCAACGCTTGTAAGAAGAAATAATACATTATTTCTTTACAGGCGCCCATATTGCCCTTAATGTTCAAAAAGCTCTTTATTTTTCTCATACTGCCTGTGCTGCAGCCCCTCTTTTCACACTGTCTGAAACCAGAGCCCAGCCTGCTCTGATTGGTTAGCTGGCCGGCTCTGTTGTGATTGGTCAACCGCTTAGAGATGTCCCGCCCCTTAGCCTATCACTTACAATGTGTTGGAGCGCTAGCCAATAGAAGTGTGAGTGTTAGATAGCCTTGACACATTTTAGCCTTAGTCGACCATTTACATGCACAGAAACGTAACACACAACAGGAAAGGGAAAACCCCCAAAAAGCCCAATAGGAACCTTTAACAAACAATAAGGAACACTGTTCCTCAATATAGTACTCTGGTTTTACAGCTCCAGCAGTATTGCTATTATTAATCATAACTAGGAGCTAGTGATGGCTTGGATGTTACTTTGAAAGTAACACTTTGAGTCGATTGCTACCTTTTATATTTCTTTCCACTCATGCTACCTGTAAAGCTGGCCTCCCCAATTTAGCATAGCCTTAACCAGTTTGTGTGATTTTTGACAGTCTTGCTTTTTTTTCCCTTTTCTTTTTTCGTCATGAATACCACACCTCATTTCATTTCTCATGTTACCTTGTGCTGCAGTGTGAAATAGCTTTTAACTTTAGGAGTGGTGGGGCATACATTGATATGGTGTCTAAAGGTCATTAAATATATATATACAGCTATTATGAGTTTCCGTAGCTGGAAGGCATAGCTTACCTAATGGCCTGCCCTTGAACTCAAGAGGAGATTTTCATCCCAACCGCAAAGTGTAATTGTAACTTCCGCCCGGCTGTTTTCTGGTTAGTTGGACACTGATTGTGAAGGAGAGCACTCTCCCTTCAAGGACACTGTCTTCAGAAGTGCTCAGGCCTAAATATGAGACTTCTTTGCATCTGAAAACCCCCTGCTCATCCATCATGTGCAGGATGGAAACTCTCGGCAGCGTCTGTGTTTCCCAAATTAAATTCTCCACAGTGGCTGCATCAGAGGACGATCCACTCGGTAGTTTTGTGCCAGATAGAGGATCCTGACAAAGCTGCAATCAGATAGGTGTCACAGATTCAGGTGATCTGTGAGCCCCCAAACAGAGAAACGTACACTTTGCTCCCCTAGATAGCCTCAGCAGCGCCATTTCACAGCTGCCAAGTGGACACAATCCCTGTTACTCTGCACCAGAAGGGGAATTAGACTCAGCCTGAATGGCCCTAATGTTTTCCCGTATCATTATAGGCTTTTGCGTCCACATAATGCAAACAAAGTTCTCATAGTCAAATTGCCTAAATGTGTGGCTATTGAAATAAATGTTCTGCGATGTTCCCCTCCTCTGTATTGAGCTCCAGAGACTCATGAAAGGATCAAAGGAGCACGGAGCTGAACACGGGCGATGCAAACTGAAAATGGCCAACCGACATTGTCAGCCACTTCATTTTAATTGCATGGATTATGAAGCTCGTTTCCAAAGCTAATGTTTCTTGTTTCATTGCCTTTCACGTTCCTCCATGCTTTATTGCTCTCTCGTAGCTTTTCTTTCCACTGAAAAGCCAATTAAGTTCCTCCATGCTTTCATTTGAATCACATGGCTATTTTTGGTCACTCCAAAGAAAAATGGCCCGCATGGGAAATGTGGAAGAGGTCATTATTGCATTATTGCTGACTAGAAGCCTCTGACTGGAGGTTAGAGAACAATTTCTCTTTCCTACAAAAACGTGGATGGAATTAAAGTTCTTTCAAGCTTGTGCTTTGTCACATTGATCACATGGTTTCCTGCATTGACAGAAATGTAACCGTCTTCTTTTGTAACCTGACAAAAAACTCCTTGATTTTATTCTCCAGTGGATACAATATCAGCTGTCAAACAAAGGACAGCAGAACATAGCCTGAGGAAGTGGTTGAGAAGCAAATCAAGTCAGGACTTGTTCAAAAGCAACTTCAGATTAAACCAATTAATCAAAAAATCACACTCAAAACATGCAACACAGTATGTTACATTACACTAGAAAGCCCAAGAGAGCATGTTGGATGGACATAAGCTCCTATGTTTTACAAGATAGCCTCCATTTGCAAGTGTATAATAACTTCCAAGTCCACATTGTTCAAGGCTGAATATGTGAAATCAAATACATTTTGTACGTTCCTCGAGTTCAGAGTATTTGAAAGAATATATGTCGAGAACTAATATCCAATCATTTCAAAAGACAAAGCAATTCAGCAATAAGTCTGTTCATCCCAATACTTTCAATATGATCAGATGTTCTCAGGCTTTTGCAGCGCCCTGAGGAGGGTCTTGATCTCCAAGATGGAAAAAAACTGCATGAGAACAAAGGCCAACAGTAGAAATGGTAAAAACTCAAAGTATCTATAGTATAATGAAATCATCCTGGATGAGAAATTCAGAAAGGCTTTAAAAACAAGACACATTTGGATCACCTAAAGCAGCATCAATGGCAAACTACTGTTACACATGCTGCATCATGTCAGAAATAAGGACTTTAGGACAAGCTTGTTTTTTGGAAAACAGTGAACCACACCGCGGGTTCAGCCACTGTTAATTCAATTTACACTCGAGCTCACAGGATTTCTACCTTTAGCACCTGCATTGTTGCTGCAATATTCCTCCGTGTCACATTGTGCACAAAACAATATGCTGCTATGGTTGGCAGAGGAATCATATTTGGCAGGGGAACTGAAGGGACTGGGTGTGTGGGGGTTTCATTTCAGATATTTAATAATTTACAAATGTTCTGAATTGGTACTTCTCTCTTTTCATGTGTCATTTCACAACCCTCATCTCTTCCTGGTATTACAAAGCATAACATTACAGCACTCTAACTATGTCATTTAGGGCATTTTGTACTTCATGCATTTATATTTCCTAAGATCAGTTTACTATAATAAACATGTTAATGTGCCATCGTTAGCAAAGAAGGTTTCTTCATGTGTAGTGCCTATACACATATGTTTCATAATCACCCTAAAGCTAATTGTCATATCTTAAAAATTATTCTCAAAAGTTTCAATCCATATTCAAAATATTGGCATTTCAAGGGGATCGATTATGGGCATATTTAGGTTCATAATTGTATTTAGTGTCTCTGCTGTGACATGTCTCCATGCTCTAATTTTCAAAAAGCTCTTTATTTCTCTCATACTGCCCGTGCTGCAGCACCCCTTTTCACCGTCTGTCTGAAACCAGAGCCCAGCCTGCTCTGATTGGTTAGCTGGCCGGCTCTGTTGTGATTGGTCAACCGCTTAGAGATGTCCTATCATGGACAATGTGTGAGCGCAAGCAAATAGAAGTGTGAGTGTTAGATAGCCTTAACACATTTTAGCTTTTGTCGACCATTTACATGCACAAAAACCTAATATAACAAGGGAAAACCCCCAAAAGCACAATAGGAACCCTTGAACAAACAATAAGTTGAATTCATAAGCAATACAAAAAACACTGTTCCTCAATATAGTACTCTGGTTCAACAGCGACAGCAGTATTGTTATTATTAGCTATAACCAGGAGCTAGTGATGGCTTGGATAGATGGTACTGTGAAAGTAAGTTGTGATTTGTCAACTGCTTATAGATTTCCCGCCCCTTAGCCTATCACGTACAATGCGTTTGTGCAGAATAGAGACTTCTTGAGTTTCTGTATGTCTGGTTTGAATTGAGCCTGGTTTTGCTTGGTCATTTTGAAGGAACAATACACAGTTAATTTTGTGAATGAAAATCACTTAAGTTGTCCCACTGAAAATAGTTTCATCAATACATTCCTGCTCTTGCTCTAGCTGCCTCTTACAGTCTGAGTTAGCTAGTCTTCTGCAATTAGCTAGCTAACTTTGATCCTCCCCTCTCTCGCTCTCTCTCTCTCTCTCTCTCTCTCTCTCTCTCTCTCTCTCTCTTTCTCTATCTCTCTCTCTCTATCTCTCTCTCTCTATCTCTCTCTCTCTGTTCCTGACCCATTATGCTTGTTTGTGCTGTCCCTGAGTGCACATCCACCAGTGCAGTTGACAGCGTCATTCTTTTACTTTCCAACTGTGGTGGAGAAACAGGTTTTTGCTGAGGTGTGGGGGAGCCTTTAACAAAAACACCTGCATATGCAGCACTCATTTCCCCCAAGATCATTTCAATAATCCCACCCAGAAAGCTGTGAGTTTGCAAAATGGATATGTAGCAGCTGGAGCTGAACACTCCCTCCATCAATTAAAGCTTTCCCCTTAACATGTCCTTTAAATACTTTTTGGGTTAAAAACAACAATATTATTTGGAAATAACTATATAAAAACACAAGCAACTATTAAAATGGATGGGATTAATATTAAGAGAGTAAATCAAAATAAATTCCTTGGGATAACAATAGATGAAAGACTAAAGTGGAAACCACACATAAAACATATTCATTCCAAGGTTTCAAGAAGCATCACACTATGGAACAAGACAAAACAGGTTCTAGATCAGATTTCCCTCTACATCCTTTACTGTTCGTTGGTTTGACCTTATTTCAGTTGCTGTGCAGAGGTTTGGGCCAGTAATTACAAAACTACAACACACTCACTATTTATTCTCCAAAAAAGGGCAATAAGAACTATTACAAATGTTGGCTATAGGGAACATACAAACCCACTATTCTCAGAGTTAAACTTATTAAAATGGTCAGATATAGTTGAATACCAAATCGCCCAATTCATGTTTAAGGCAAAAAACAATAGGATTAAATAAGTGTACTTTTTCCCACGCCTTTTCGGATGTGTAATTAAGTAGATTATTTGTTCATCATTTAGAATCAGTCATATTGTTGTATATCAATTTGACACTGCTTAATTTTTTATTGTATAATCATTTTCATGTTACATTTTTGTATTATTGTTTTACACATTTAAAAAAAAATCAAATCAAATCAAAAAATAAAAAAAAATCAAAACAATCCTGAACCTTTAGATTGCTCATATACGTTTCTAACCACAGGTAATGTTTAGCTATACAGGACTGTCTCAGAAAATTAGAATATTGTGATAAAGTTCTTTATTTTCTGTAATGCAATTAAAAAAACAAAAATGTCATACATTCTGGATTCATTACAAATCAACTGAAATATTGCAAGCCTTTTATTATTTTAATATTGCTGATTATGGCATACAGCTTAAGAAAACTCAAATATCCTATCTCTAAATATTAGAATATCATGAAAAAGTATACTAGTAGGGTGTTCAACGAATCACTTGAATCGTCTAATTAACTCGAAACACCTGCAAGGGTTTCCTGAGCCTTGAAAAACACTCAGCTTGGTTCAGTAAACTAAATCACAAGTATGGAGAAGACTGCTGATCTGACTGCTGTCCAGAGGACCGTCATTGACACCCTCCATCAGGAGGGTAAGACACAAAAAGACATTTCTCAAAGAGCAAGCTGTTCACAGAGTGCAGTTTCAAAGCACATCCACAAAAAGTCTGTTGGAAGGGGGAAATGTGGCAGGAAATGCTGCACAATTGCACAGTGGTCCAAAGTCCTCTTTTCAGACGAAAGCAAGTTTTGTATTTCATTTGGAAGTCAAGGCGCCAGAGTCTGGAGAAAGGCTGGAGAGGAGCAAAATCCAAGTTGCTTGAAATCCAGTGTGAAGTTCCCACAGTCAGTGATGGTTTGGGGAGCCATGTCAGCTGCTGGTGTTGGTCCACTGTGTTTCATCAAGCCCAGAGTTATGCAGCTGTGTACCAAGAGATTTTAGAGCACTACATGCTTCCGTCTGCTGAAAAGCTCAATGGAGATGAGGAATTCATTTTCCAGCATGATCTGGCACCTGCCCACAGTGCCAAAACCACCAGTAACTGGTGTACTGACCATGGCATTACTGTCCTCGATTGGCCTGCAAATTCCCCTGACCTGAACCCCATAGAGAATATGTGGGGTATTGTGAAGAAGAAGCTGAAAGACACCAGACCCAACAATGCTAATGAGCTAAAGGCCGCTATTGAAGCATCCTGGGCATCCATAACACCTCAGCAATGCCACAGGCTGATTGGCTCCATGCCACGCCGCATTGATGCAGTAATCCGTGCAAAAGGATTCCCAACCAAGTACTGAGTGCATTAATGGACATTTTCAAATGTTTGATTGTGTTTTGCTGTTATAAATCTTTTTTTTTTACTTGGTCTGAGGAACTATTCTAATTTTTTGAGATAGGATTTTTGAGTTTTCTTAAGCTGTATGCCATAATCAGCAATATTAAAATAATAAAAGGCTTGCAATATTTCAGTTGATTTGTAATGAATCCAGAATGTATGACATTTTTGTTTTTTTAATTGCATTACAGAAAATAAAGAACTTTATCACAATATTCTAATTTTCTGAGACAGTCCTGTATGTGATGTTATGCCAGTGGTGGAAGAAGTACTCAGATGTTATACTTAGGTAAAAGTAGCAATACCACATTTGAAAAATACTCTGTTAAAACTAAAAGTCCTTCAAAATCGTACTTAAGTGAAAGTAATGGCGTTAAAATAACTTAAGGAGCATAATGACCCAATTTAGGATTATGTTTTTAATAATTCGTTTTCTGCTGCTGGATATCTTGACCGATAATTATATATCAGGTTGTATTTGTTAGTTGATCCATATTTTGTATTGGATATTATAATTTAGTTATGTTACATTTTTAATATTCTATTCATTTGGTTTTATGTCTTCCTTTGTCTTCCAGAGAGGGTTGAACTTTTTATATTATCATACCTTTTTTTACCTCCTGGTGTTTCTTGAATTGTTATGCTGCATGTGTGCAATAAAGGTTTTAAAGTTTGACCTGAATTGAATTCCTTGTTTTTTGTTGCAATGCATGATGTGAGCCATGTTGTTAAAGCACTTTGAGCTGCAAATGCTATACAAATAAAGCTTAATATCTAATATTCTGACTTTGTAAAGTAACCAAAGTTGTCAGATACATTTAGAGCAATAAAAAGTACAAATCTGCCTTAAGTAGAATTATAGAGCATAGCAAAAAGTAAAAATACCAAGTGCCTCTTAATTGTTCTTAACCACTACACTTGAGTAGATTAACTTCATTAAATACCACCACTGTGTAATGCTGAACTATTATTATGAAAGGGAAGATGAACTGCAATCAAATCATGATCTGCCACGCCTACACAGTCTTGAGAAATATTTACAAACCTTTATTTCACACAAATGTGAAAATGCTTACAACATCGACACTATGTCGATATAATATTATGCATTTTTCGTATTTCAAGCTTAATTGCCAGTGCCAAGAATCTTGCACCTTGGACATGTACATCACACACTCCAATCTAACACTTGTAATGGACGCAGTGCTTCACAAAGCAGCTAATTAAATGGATCCACGGTACACCTCGCTCTCATTTCGATGGAGTAGATATTCTTCACTCTCTTTGATAATTATGTTTTTCATCTCTCGTTCACATGTAAAGCGCTTCTACACCACCCTTTCTCACTCATCAATGAACCACCTTGTCCTTGGGAATATTTCTCCTCACAGGATTTTCAAACGCTTATTGTGTCGCAAGCCAATGTTGACTGTCAGCTTTTGTAAACAATAAAAGAAACACGGAACAATATAGGCTGTGTCGCTCATTTTCCGGTTCTTTGGCCTGGAATTGTAACTGTTTGAAATGCATGCATCACTTCCATAGCTCATAAGCAGCAGGGAACGGCTCTAACAGGCTGTGAGATAACATCAGTTATTTTGCAGACTAAAAGCTGAATAAATGCTTTCCCCACTAGAATAAGTACCTGCTGTAAATTCTGCTAATTTTGCCTCGGGAAAGAAAAACCTTGATGCTGAAATAAAACTCCACACAAGGCCCAAGGTTCAATTTACTATCCATAAAATGGTGTAAATTACAATGCTGACATCCTACCAACACTGTTAGATACAAAACATCAGAAACAAACACTTACAACATGGAACCAGAGACGGCCATAGCATAAAAACCCCAACAAATTAAAGTTTTCCCTTGTTGCTTTGTTCAGTCCCTTTATCAGCTTGTTTGTGAGATAAGCTGCTACTAAATGTTTACTAGCTTCAGTGTTGGCGGTACAAGTAGCATAACCACAGTATATAAATACTCTGTAAGAAGTACAAGTTCCAAATCTTACATTTAAAAGCATACAAAAGTATTAACATCAAAACATACCTAACGTACCAAAAGTAAACCATAAGATTAACCTATGGATTAACCTTCAGCAGCGTTTTTATCGTTTTAATGCCATTGAAGACAACTTTTGATCAGACAGCAACGAAGGTAAGACATGATGCCGTTTTTGCTACCTAGCGCCACGTGTTATGATGTCTGTTTTTGTTTATTATATCGCAAGTTCTTATCATAGACTGATGATATAGACTGAGATACCTATAGATTCTGTGTACTCTCACGATGCTAATCAATGGGTTGGATTTGCAGTTACGATAAGTAATAAGGGTGTTATACCGTGTTTTCTGTGCAACCGCCGTTAGGATTTTTTCGCTCGTGGCTAATTCAGAGGCTCAGCGTTAGCTTTGTGGTTTTTTTTGCAAAAAAAAAGATAAGTTAGCTGAGTTTCTTCCTGTTACATGGATATAAAACATTCATAGTTTATGAAATATTAAGAAGCCCTCAGACACTGTTTCCTGCAGATGATGAGCTTTTCCGCCCGGGGGCGGGTCCATAGGGTTCAACAGGTTCAAGTATGTCAAATGCCCTAATTTTAGTGGCAAAAAACAACTAGATATGTTTGATTTGCTTACTTTCATTAACTCAAATGTTTAATCGACTGCCAAACCTCAAGAAACCTCTTTTCACCCTCTGTCTGAAACCAGGCAGCCCAGTCTGCTCTGATTGGTTAGCTGGCCGGCTCTGTTGTGATTGGTCAACCACTTAGAGATGTCCCGCCCCTTAGCCTATCACGGACAATGTGTTTGAGCGCCAGCCAATAAAAGCGCGAGTGTTACTTAGTGATGTCACTTTAGTAAACAGAGGAGTCCAATGGAGGCGTTTCAGGCAACACCCTCTGGAGGAAACATTTTGCCTTTAGCCTTTTTTTACGCAAAATAACCTAATAGGGCTCTTAATATCCAGGTAGATGTCTGATTAATTCTGGCTTTATTTTTGGAGACATTGTCTTGAAACACAGATTTTCCACATGCAACTGCTTTTGTTGTTGTGTTTGACCGGTTTTATTCCCTTCATCTGTTTCTTTTGGAGAGGAATACCTCTACTGATAGTGTGTCTCTTTGTAAAATCCTTCTGAACGTCTGGGTATTCTGAGAGAAACTAGCTGAGCAAACATTAAGGGGCAACTCGGCTCGCAGCCCCTTCAGAGCTGCATAGGAGCATTTTTTTAACATGAAACAGCTTTATTCAGTTTTTTCCACCTGTTATTATCTTGTGGAGAAGAAATCTGTGGACTCCCTCAAACCCCAGAGTCTTTTGAGTCAGATGTAATCTAAAAGTCTCTTTAGTAGAACAACATCCAGCTCTGGGTAATTTATGCAACAGTTCTGTGTGGAAAAGGTGATTTTGTGCTAACAACATCTCAGGGGAGGCTAGTACAGTGTTTAACAAGGTGTTTTCATTTTTCAACATACGGATGCAAATCAAACCCTTTGGTAAATCAACATCTCTGCGTGTTTTTTCCCACTGGAAGCTTTCGGAGAGCCTGTGCTTTGGGAGGGACTGATGACCAGAGGCTGGATGATGTGTTAGTGAAATCTACTGCACAGCTAATATTTAAGCAAAGCGATCATAAAGGATAAGACTCTTTTGTAGAAATAACCAATGCAAAGATTGTTCTAAAGCTGCCATTCTTCTCCTTTAATCTGAATCTTTCTTACATGTTTGCACAGATGGAGTTCATGATTATGATGGAATAAAAGGAAGTCATTTGGTTTAAACTCAATTTCACCTGTATTATAGTTAGATGAAAGCAAGTTGCAATGTTTCTCAGGGCAGCGTTCAAGGGGTCATGGTCATGTTTCACTCAACTAACAAAACATTCTGATTATCCTGCAGATCACTTCCTTAATTAAAAGAAATAAATGTGCATTTTTATAATCCAATTTTCATTTTCCATTATTGGCTTCACCTCCCTTTCCAACACTCAAAATAAATCCTCTGATTGCCTGTTGGAAAAGAGAAACTCATATTCATACTGTGTGACCTTTTCACTGTCATTTTCTCCAGCAGATGGAGGAGGCAGGTGGACGCAGCTGCTGGAATCATTCTGGGCCACGAGGCTCCCATCCAGCATTGTAATATATCGCAAGCATACTCTCATTTTGAGGGAGATTTGTCATAATACAGAGTCGGCCAGATGCGTTCCCAGGGTTGTAGAAGCTTCTCCTCGCCCACTGGGTCACCCTGTCAAACACGGAGACATATACTCTTTGTCATACTTGGGCTCCCACCATCTTACATTACAGAGAGGGAGGGAATGGAAAGACCTTGGCTGAAAATCACAAACCTGAACTAGTCGGAGCTGGAGATTAAGCCTGCACAACTGTGTGTGTGTGTGTGTGTGTGTGTGTGTGTGTGTGTGTGTGTGTGTGTGTGTGTGTGTGTGTGTGTGTGTGTGCGTGCGTGCGTGCGTGCGTGCGTGCGTGCGTGCGTGCGTGCGTGCGCGTGTTTGTCTGTCTGTAGTCCTACACTCTGGGTAGGAGGACACAGGAGAAAAAACAAACACATAATGAATCAGGGTATGTATTCACTCAAAGTATATTATTTTTAACACAGAGAGTCCTGAAGGGTCCTTGTTGCTCTTATATAAGAATTTCTACTTAACTCTGCTCCTGAAAACAAATGGTATTGTAGGATGGAGAAAGCTGCTAAGAGCTATATTTATATAATGTGTTCAATAACAGTGGCTACAGAAGTAGGAGTTGCACATATTAGATAATTACATAGCTTGTTACAGTAGCTACATTTATTAATTAGCAATGTCGCTGGGAAAAAGACGGAAGGACATAATTGGATTTGTGTGTTGATAACAAATATATGGATATGTGTCCTTTGCAGGAATGCCACAAACTTAAAAATAGGCTATATTCTTTGTTTTATTTGGCAATTATATAACAGAAAGTAAAGAAAACTGTTAAACTGTCGAAATAACATTTGGGATATTACTTGCATTGCAAAGCATTTCGTTTGTAGTGGACAAGTTATGAAGGGTTATCACATTTGCATTTTGACTTTATGCTATTGCTCTGTGTTTTTTCTCACTATGAAATAAAAAGGTATTATTCTGTTGTCAGGTTGAAGCAATTGTTAACTGCTGATTGAGCCTGTATTGATGTGTAACACAAACGATAATGAAGGTAACTAATTAGCTAGCTAGCTAACAGCTCCCATTGTCATTGTGCTGACCAGTCTTTTGCTATTTCAGACAACGTTTCCCAGTCGAAATTCGAGAACTAAGCCAGTGTTCACATCTGTCAACATGGCAGTAAGGGTAGCAGGGGCGGACTGGGACTACAAATCAGCCCGGGACTCTCGACTAGCCCACTTCGGTACCGCAAGTAGATACCGCTATTAAATTGTCGACGTGGGAGGGGTTGTAGGCCTATGCAACGGCAAATTCACTCACTACATCTACCATTTTAAAATTAATTTGAGGACATTTTGACTTATCACAGTTGCAAAGCATAAATATAAAATATGAAATGAATGATGTTTTTTCAGCTTGACGCTAACTGACTGTCACACTCACTGGAACACAGGAATAGCAGAGAGCCTGTGTGACAAAGCTTCATAATTACTGCACCAGCCGCAACTTTTCTAGAAATTCTCCAATGGGTTTTAGTGTTGAAATGCTCTGTGAGTTTCAAGTTGGATTAGTTTAGAGACTTTTCTTAACCTAGACATTTAGAAGCTTCTTTCAGTCTGAGGATGTTTTGTAACCTCAGCCCCTGAGCTGTTTGTTTTAAAAAGAGACCTTGATTATCCCTCTGAAAAGAAACAACACGGCCTTGAAATGAACTGATGTATTCTCTCTGTACTGCAGTCACAGAGGCAGGTGGCTTGAATTGTATTCTGGTTTATTTAGGGATTCTCTTTTGTTTCTCTGATGAGCTTGTCTCCGTGTTATTGTTGATCGTTGATGCAACAATACAAGCCCTTTCTCTTTGATTCTGACGGACTGACTAAACCTGATGTTTACCACTGTCTTTATACATATTTCAAAGGTTTTCTATCAACATTTATTTTTGCACAACAGATGTACAATAAAAAACCTTTGAGTAACATGATGTTACGTTTTCATGCTAGAAATGTGGGGTCACTATTAGTGTTTCTAAAAAAAAATATGGCATCCGCAATGGAGAAACTGGTGAGGTTATAGCACAGCAATATGTAATTCTGCAAAAAAAAAAACTTTGCACAAAAGCTTAAGGTTAAAACTAACTTTTTGAAATTATTGTCTCTTCTCTTCTGGCTCTTACATTTGTTTATTTAGCCTCCAAATAATCATTAACATGTGCTTAAAGGCAAAGAAAACCCTGAAGTACATTTACAATTGATGACTTACACACTTTCCAAACGATTTCCATCCATTATCAGTGGCCACGAGCCAAGTATATTCTAATATACAACCCCAGTGTAGCTGAGCTGGGACTATTTTAACTTGATTATCTGTAGGTGAGTTGTGTAGGAGGGAAATCCCAAGACTGTCAAAACTCAAGGAACAACAACATCTGCCCCAAGCCAAAACCTACAATTTACAGTTTTTTAAAACCGTATTAATATTTCTTGACAGTTTAAGTGTTTCATGCTACGACTTATACAGAAAAGACTATTCTTGTGCATTGTAGAAAACTATGTATACAGACCAAGAGATAACAAAACACAAATCACCTTTGCTGTTAGTCCTGGAAGTTCTCATTCATAACACTCCGTTCGATGTCTCACTATGGGATGAGCCTCAACGCGTATGCCAGCAGAAGCATCAATCTCATTACGCCAATCCTGATTGGCTGGTGATCTTGACGTCTACGTCAGGGAATCCACCCACCCTATAAGTAGCTTGCGCTACGACGCAGCGTCATTCAAACACCTCTTCTCGCTTCAGAGCACATCTCAAATTATCAGTAGCCGGGCTAGCTTAACGGTCCACAGACTGAACCTAAAGCTAACATTCGGTCGACGGGCGCTTGCCGGTTACTTTTTTGCTTTGCAAGAAGACTGAACAATATTAACACACCAGTTAATATTGTAATCTGCCTCGCCATTTCTTTCTTTCGAAATTACGGTAAGGTTTGATTTTTTCTTCAAGCTAGTAACATACCTGTTGCTAGTTTTTCTTCCCTCCACACCGACACCACGGTAGCGAGGACGTTCTCTTTTCTCTCTCACACCAGAGGAGACGGAGATAAAAACAAAAGGTATTAACACACCAATTAATATTCTTTAAAGAATAAAATCTACGCCGTCGCTTTTTCCTTTCGGATTAACGACAAGGTTGGATTTATTATTTTTTTTCTCAGTAACGTACCTGTTACTAGCGTGTCCACTCCACGCCGACACCCCGGCGAACAAAGATGGACCCTTCTCTCCCTCACACCAGAGGAGTCAGGGACTCGGAGGCTCGGCTATGCAGCTGCGGGTTTAAGATCTCAGGCACAGACTCACACCAGGTCTGCTCGTCCTGCCTCGGGCTGGAACACGCCCAGGAGGCTATCGATAACCCCCGGCTCGTGCGGGCATTGTGCCCGCTTCACCATTAAGAGCCTCCGTCGACGGCTAGCACGCCAAGCTAGCTTGTCGGGACATGACCCCCTCATGTCCGCTGATTCGCCGGCCGGGAATCAAGACATGGTGGCGTCCGCCGCTGAACCGGAGCCCCGCGCCGTGTCAGGCTGGGGTCCGGTGGCGGCAAGAGCCGCGAGAGCGGAGCCCTGCGCTGTGTCAAGCTGGGGCTCCCAACTGGACCTCACCATGGTTCCACCTGCGGAGGATGTCCTGGAGTTGGACGATATGGAGGAAGAAGAGGATGCCTCTGAGTTCCTCCTGTCCGACTCGGATGAGCACGAGGATGACATCTTCGTTTCATCGGCTCAGGCTGCAAAGCCGGGAGCGATGTCCGCTCTCCCGGGCGAAAGCACACCAGCTTCGCCCTGCCTAAGTATGGACTTGCAGGCCGTGTGTCAACGCGCTGCGTCCAGGCTGGACATCCCATGGCCTGAAATGGCCAAGGAGACCTCCAGGTCTCGCTACGAGGGGAAGCAATTGCCCCAAGCAGCGAGGACGAAGAGGCAGCTCCTTCCAGTCTTTCCGGAGATGCTAGACGAGGTGTCGGTCTCGTGGAGAGACCGCCCTTTCAGCAACAAGGCCCCAATCCAGGGTGCCTCCTCCCTGGACTGTGACGGTATGGAGAGGCTCGGCCTGCTCCGCATGCCGCCCATGGAACCGCTGGTGGCAGCCCAACTCCAACCGAGGCTGGCTTCGACACCGAGCAGGAACCCCACGCAACCGGCAAAGGCAGACCGTTTTCAGTCAGCGATGACCGAATGGGCCTATAAAGCCGCAGCTTTGTCCACCAGGGCACTCAATGTCTCCTCGCTGCTGACCGCCTACCAGGCGGAGCTCTGCGAAGACTTGTGGAGCAAACCTGAGCCTGCCGTGTGGGACGAGATCGCAGCGATCACGGACATTTGCCTCTGTGTGCAGCGCTGTGCAGTCCAAGCCACGGGCAAAGCACTAGGAATTATGGTGGTACAGGAGAGAGCCAGGTGACGAACCTTCCAGACCGGGAAAAAGAGGATGTTCTGGACATGCCTATTGTTCCCGAGGGCATATTTGGCTTCGCTCTAGCTTCGATGCAGCTGAGATGCGAATCAAAAAAGAAGGAAGACGAGGCTCTCCAGCTGTGTCTCCCCCGAAGGAGACGGCCCTTCTTGCTAAGGCGAAGCGAGAAGAGGTACTTATTTTGAATGACGCTGCGACGTAGCGCAAGCTACTTATAGGGGGTAGATTCCCTGATGTAGACGTCAAGATCACCAGCCAATCAGGATTGGCGTAATGAGAATGATGCTTCTGTTTGCATACGCGTTGAGGCGCATCCCATAGTGAGACACCTCACTTCATGTTACTCTGAGAACTGGGGTTACGTAAGTAACCTATAGTTTTATTCTGCTTCAGGCTCACAGGGGTACTTTTTTTATAGATTTTCCTCTTCCGCAAAATAATGTATAACCACTTTTTCCCCTTCACAAGTAACAACTGAAAAACACAAGGACTCCAGACTCTTAAAAAACAACAAGCAGAGAACATTGGTATCTTAAGAGCATGACAGTGTGTTCGCTTACTGTGGCTGTAAAGGTTAGGTTCCCTCGGACCTCATAATGGTAATTATGGATATATAACAGCAGCGTGCTCTAAAGCCCACTTGCTGATGATAACTTTTCCGATGGCATCATGACTTTGTAGAGGAACGCAGTGT
>NC_136904.1:87515148-87790064 GCF_949606895.1 Notothenia rossii
TTGAGATACATCCTCTGGGAACCATGAATGTCTACAAGTACATTTTTACCAATCCATCTCAGATGTTGAGGGTTGTGGCATTGGCAAAGGTCAGGAAATCACAGAAGTCATTATAGTTCGTCTTTTGTGCACCATGAGTGTCTGTGTCATATTTAATGGTAATCAATCTATTCAGTACATGTGGAGATGTTTAACTAAAAGCCAAATATGTCAACCTGATATATTGTTAGAGGAAAGGTCAGTAAGACAGATCCTCCAGTTGAATTGACTGTCATGGCAGTTCTTTCAGTAGTTAAGGAGATCAGTCTGTACACAAGTGGCGGACTGATTGACGTGAGTGCAACGCCTCTCTTTCTCCCCAGCCTTAGGATTAAAGTTAAAAGCTGATTTCCTTCTTTTAGCTGGGAGCGCCTATTTTGGTCATGCCATATTTTCATCTTCACTTCTGTTTAGATTGTTTTCCATCCATGAGAAGCTCCCTCCTCTTTCCCAATGTGCGTTCCACTGGGAGACAACACTGTCTACTCATATCAATGCTGCTATCAAAAATGTAGTCATTTTAGTCTACATTACACGCAAGTGGAACATGACACATAGACTCAAAGAAAAATGTGGCCTAATATAGAGGATTTATGTATTTCAATTGCATATAAAATGTCCTTCCATTTGGATTACATAGTTCTGACATTCATTGACTAATAAACTCTGCGGATACATAATAACTACAACCTTATTATCAATACATTCAATGTGTTTCAAATACATTAGAACCAGGCTTATGTATTCGATCTAAATAAAGCCTATGCATTTTAAATTCATAAGATCCAGGTTTATAATAATATTATCTGGTGCAGTAATTTAATAATGCATACAATTAGTTACTATAGTAACGTACTCCACTTTTTGTTGGTGTAATACTGTGGCTACTTTTCATTTCAGTTTTCATGCAACCTGTTTTCTCCCACAACACAAAAGCGATCCCAAACAGGCGAAGGACACAAAAAGAACTGTGGTCCCGTGGAGGACGAGGGGATCTTCAGGAGTCCCTCTCACCCAGGAGATGCAGGAGCTGGTTGTCTCTGGAAGGCACTCTCTGAAGAATCACAAGTATGCTTCATCTCCCTTTGATGTCTTTCTGTGATCAGATATAAACCCTGATGGCAATAACAGACCTCTTTGAACAATAAAAAATCGAATCTCAGCGTAACAACACCAAAGGCACCGAGAGGCAGTGCTTTTGTAAACAAGCTGTTCCCTCGAGTGGATGAGGCGGCATCTGCAGGGTCGCTGATGCGGAGAGGGATTACACACTGTCCTGTTCCACGGGATCTCATTGTTTCCTTATCAGGAGGAATATTTCACTAGCATGATGGTATGTGTGTTTAATGTACATATTATCCTTGCATTATGATTACATTTTTTAGCTGGAATGTGCCAGTTTTGCCATGTGAAGGACCCTTGTTGGTTCTTAAAATGTCTTTTTAATGCATGTCTTAATACAACAAACTATACAAATAATAGTAAAACAAATAAATAATAATATTAAATTGTAATAATATTGCAAATAATCCTCATAATTATATCAATAACAACTACAATTATAACGTATTTTATTTTATTAATATTTTATTTTATTAAATGTAATTGACTGTTTTTATCAATAATTAGCCCATGTATGCACTTTCACACACATATTTTAAGTCAAATACAGTATTTAGGCGAAATAAATGTACACGACGACACATACTTAAATATGTTATCTTGATAGTGATAATGTTCTGTTAAAAAAAACGAAGTTTACTGAAGTAACATTGTGAGCTATTTGTAGGAAATGAAGATGACACAGGTGTAATTACAGATAAGTTTGAGTTGAGAACTGGACCAGAAAGAGTCTTGAAGTATCTGTTGCCATGGTAACTTAGTTGAAGTTTCTTTGTGGCACTCGACATTATGGAAATGAGTCAGATGCTCTGACACAGGACGAGTCGCTTCACTGGGTTTCTGCTGCGAGGATCACTCCCCGGGTACACTGTGCACATAAGGTATAAAATACACAGCAGGAGGATTAACCCTTTGATTCAGTGTTTGCTTCTCATCATCATCATCATCATCATCATCATCATCATCATCATCATCATCATTATTATTTAAGTTCAATCCTCAGATAAAATGGAGATGTTTGAAATTAGTCACCCTGGTAATCTATAGGAAGCTTGAGAATAGATGCCTAGACATTAAACATACACATATGAACATGACAATACTAACTGTATGTAACATCTTTCTTCCAGGATGCAGCCTTTAACAGGAGAGTTTTATCACAATACAATAAAACATGAACAATGTTACCAGTTAAAAAAGCCTAAAGCCATAAGAATGACATTATAAAAAATAAAAAAGCCACAAAAAAAACATATCCAGAAAAGCATAAATAGAAACATGAGCGAACATTGGAAAGCCTCAGGAAAACCTGAATGGCATTGATTTGGAAAAACGGTCACAGCTCAAGCATCACTCATTGGTTGAGACGGATGCTGTCGGGCCTCCCATTGGAGGAGATATCCTATATATTAATAGCTAGACAGCATGAATTTGAGATTGTATGGAGGCCCTTCATTGCTTATGCAAAGGATCTAAATGAATGGATGCGTTATCGGTGCAGTTCCTGAGATTGTGTAATTGTGTGTCTTTTATTTTCAAAAGATGTCCTTGTATTGTACAGATGAAGCATGTTTATTGTTGTTTATCTTGTTTTGTATTGTTGTATACATGTTCAAATAAACTATAAGAAGACAAATGAAAAAGGTATCACTTGAATTTACTTTAATTCTAAGGGAGTTTTCTATTCTATGATCCAAGGTAACATAATAATAATAATAATAATAATAACAACAATAAAAAATATTTATATAGCGCCTTACAAGGGACCCAAGGTCGCTGTAAAAGGGCAAACAAAAAATAAAGGAAGCCGGGGGACCAAGAAACGGCTAGGGCCCGGAGCCAGGGTGAACAGGTATGTTTTAAATGATTATTTGAAGATGTCCAGGGAGGCAGCATTATGGATCTCGGCAGGAAGTGCATTCCAGAGGGTGGGGGCCGCAACACTGAACGCCCTGTCACCAATAGTTCGGAGGCGAGAGCGGGCGATGGAGAGCAGGCCCGTGTCTGAGGACCGCAGACTCCGAGAAGGTGTGTAGGGATGGAGGAGGTCCGATAAGTACTGGGGGGCGAGGGTTTGAAGGGACTTGTAGGTGAGGAGGAGTGTTCTGGACTGAATCCGGGACTTGACCGGCAGCCAGTGGAGGTGGATGGGGGTGGGGGGGGGGATGTGTTGCCATGGCTTGGTGCGGGTGAGAAGCCTGGCGGCAGAGTTCTGGACGTATTGGAGCCTGTCCAGGGTTTTGCTGGGAACCCCGGACAGGACTCCATTGCAGTAGTCCAGATGGGATGTGATGAAGGCGTGTGTCTGGCAATGTTCTTGAGATGGTAAGATACAATAAACACAGATACATTATATGGGAAAATAATGGTAAATATAAATGCAATACAGATTAAAGAGTCCACAGACATTAAGCATACAACCTCTGACATATTTGCTTAACACGTGGTGCTTTATGCAACAATGGATTGACAGTGACAGAACATTTGAAGAGCATAACAAGCTAGCAAAGTGGCGGCTTGAATAAAGCTTTTAAAATAAAATCTGAAATCAGGTGGATAACATTCACTTCACACTAACTGCTTATTTGATCTGATGATGACAGTCAAAGTTGTTGACGCTTTGATTTTCTCTTTTTAATATCTTATTAAACATGTTTTCCTTTTGTACTAAACATGCATCCATAAAAGTGCAGTCGTTTTCTGAGGGTTAAAGAGGCTTTCACTATTGTTTTTAATAATTAATGGCTGCTTTGATGCATTTTGGAATCCTTTTACCTTGTA
Organism: Notothenia rossii; assembly: GCF_949606895.1. Lineage (NCBI taxonomy): Eukaryota > Metazoa > Chordata > Actinopteri > Perciformes > Nototheniidae > Notothenia > Notothenia rossii. Next base: position 87,519,091 of record NC_136904.1, read on the forward strand.
TTTCTTTCATTTCACTGTCATTGTGCCTATGTGGAAATGTAACATTTCTTACTGACTTGAGTATACAATAGAGGGTGATTGTGTTAAAGAAAGCTAACACCTTTAATGTTCGCACCAAAGAAAGGTTGAATGATGTACTAGCCTGGTTTCAGACCTTTTGAATGTCGCCCACATCTGCAATTTGTTCAGTGTATCAGTGAAGTGAAACGAAATGGCAATTCAGTCAGCCAGTCGGTCTGAAATGCTTTTGAAATAAGTGGTTGGCATTGGTTTGAATGAATTATTCAATGAAAAACAGACTCACATTTATACTTTTCAAATGTGTTTTTTTTTCAAACGTAAAAATAGGGTTCGGCTTCAATTATTAAGCATTTTAAAATAATCAAATTCTTCTGTTATCTGTTGATAAAACCAGTTGGATATCACTGTATCCACCAGCATTTTAAGATGAAAGGGAGTTTCATGTGTTTTTATGACACCCTGGACATACATTTCCTGGTGCATTGCATGTATAGAAAATGCCTACATTGCAGGCACAAATAGAGATTAATTTCATTGTGTTACTGTGATCTAATAGAGGGATTTGTTGCAGCGCTCAGCACTCGCAGCATTCAGTGAGAATGATGAGTGCCAAGAGTGCAGCTCTGCAGCTCACTGCCAGCTGTAACTGTGTCACAGCCACTTGCTATGTCAACAGGCCTGCCTTCCATCATCAATATTTATCAGAGAATCTGCACACCAAGGGGAGCACCGCACCCCTCATATTACACCCAGCTCATGCGTCTACATACTGTTACTTTGTTAGAGGGGTCTCCTGCATGCTGGGTGTACAGAGACGCTCTCCTCTCTGCCAACTGAGGACAATTTGTCAAATTGCCAGGCAGGGCCAAATAATAACAGATTTTATCTCGATGGATTAGCTTGTCTTGGCAGAACAGACCGGAACAGATTCTGGTCGACATTTTTGAAACATCTAAACAAATTACTTATTCTTACAATGACATGGTGATATGTCCAAATGTTATTTATAATAATGATACCAATAAAGCTTTACATATACAGCACTTTTCATACAGCTCATGCAGCTCAAAGTGCTTTACAAAATGACACATCAGAAGTTAAAAATAAACAACAAGAAATTCATTTTTTCTTTAAAGAACTTTAAAAGGTACATGCAGCAAAATATAGCATTTTATCAGGTTCATAGAAACAAGGAGGTAAAATGTATGATAATACAAATAAAAATAAAATAAATGATGGTTTCTCTCTGACAGATAAGACACAAGACAACTGAGATGCAACAATATCAAATATAAAATGTAAATTATATGATGTAACGATTGACCCGAAACCTTGATTTCAGTCTAATTACTGGATACTTAATATGTGAAGGTTGATTACATGTGTTGTCCAGTTACAGTTTTATATATACCTATTAAGGATACCTGCTCCGAGTCATTGTGCTAAGTTTAGTTAGCCGACTGCTGGTGGTAGCTTAATATATTTCAATTGAGAGACTTCATTTTGTTTAAAGAACATGTATTGCCACATGCCATATGATAAATGTTAAATCTTTTGCGATTAGACCCCAATCCTGAAATCGTATCTAAAGGGGGAAATGCAGGCGTGAGCATATACCCCCAGGCAACCCCCTCAGGGTCTACACACTGGTGATGATGCAGAAGATCTGGATTTGAGGAGGAGATGGGATGAAGAGGAGGTGTGATGAGGTCTTTGGATTAGCTCTCCTGGCTCTGGATATGATGAAAGGAGGTGGATGGGGAGGAGGCGGGCAGCAGCATGACAACCTGAAATCACAGCTGACTGCAGGAGAGAGGAGAACCATTTTAAAGTGTGGCTGCAGCACGGTCATTGGCTGCTGGAGATTGAGGTGAAATGTAATAGGTTAAAGAGAAAGCCTGTGATGAGCTGATTATTTGCAGCTGCGGAGTGAATGTATACCAGTCTTCCTGAAAGAACTTGCACTGAGCTTCATATCATATAGACAAGAAAGGAGGGTATTAGAAGTAGTCAGAGTCTCTTTGTGTGGGTTCCCTCTGGCTAATCTAATGTAATGCAATGTGTTCAAGTGTGCTAGGAGGACAAACACATTTAAACCGTCTTGGCAACATTTACCAGTGGGATCAGTTTAAAATAAAATAAATAAAAACATCCATCACTGACAAATAGAGCAGATAAGGCTCCACATACTGTACTCTGTATATAAAAACTGATTTAATTTGTGAGGGTTTCTTAGACATTGAATGGTACACAATTAGAATGGTGCAGATTATATCTTGTATACTGTTTCTATTATTTGATTTAATCATGTGCTGTTAATGTGACATTAGAAATGTAAGATACTTTATTTTAGATATTATATTGAACATTAAAGCATGTAAACTATTCACAGTAGAGGCACAAAATAAAAACATGAAATCTGAAAATGGGCAAAATAGGGCCCATTTGTTTTGCATTTTTAAGAGTTCAGGGGTTCATCTCACCTTCGCTATCCAGTCCATTACTTTAGCGAAACTGTTCTTCCCTGTGTCCTCCATGACCTGGATTTTTGATCGCTGTCAGGCTGAATTCAACCAGCTCTGTCCATGTGCTAAGAGTCTTGTAAGAACCTGGCACTGGTGCACCAATGAGCAGATGTCTGTGAGAATAAATTGGCTGGAGAAAGTTTTTCCGGCACCTGTTCCATCCATGCTGGTAAGAGACATCAGACAAAGTGTATAGACACACATTTGCAACAGTGACAGACTGAGGATGGGATAATTTAGCTGGCAATGTGGGTTGAGGTTTCCGTGTTGTGACTCGAAACTTTATCAATCACAAAAAGTAACAAACCGGTGATGAAAGGAAAAAGTTTGCATTTCTGGGTCGAGACCAGATTCCCTGGAGTCTTTGAGTAACTTGTTCCGATCAAGAAGTACACAAACCTCCGTAAAATGGAAACATGTCATTCTGTGGGATTAGATTTTGTATCCATTTGAAGAAATAAATAAAGTGAGTTTAAAAAGGCAGGCTTGTTGCCTTTGGACAGAGCCATGCTAGCTGTTTCCACCTGTTTCCAGTCATTGTGCTAAGCTGGCTGCTGACGTTAGCTAAATATATATCATACACATGTGAGTGGTGGATTAACAGTGGTCAGGGGCTACTCTTTCCGTGAATCCCCCTCTGACCAATCATGCTTTAAATTAATGTAATGCCATGTGTAAAATTGTGCGGGGAATGATAAATGGCCCACACACACACACACACACACACACACACACACACACACACACACACACACACACACACACACACACACACACACACACACACACACACACACACACACACACACACACACACACACACACACACACACACACACACACACACACACACACACACACACACACACACACTGAGCGCACTGACATACATCACATTGAGACAGTTTTTTCTATAAGCCATGGCTACATTTACCATGTGTAGATCAAAAGCATTACAAGAAAATATATCGATTTAGTCTACATGTTGTATACTAAGAATACCATGTATTACTTAAATCCATAGCGCCTTTCATGAACTCAAGGTTGCTTTTAAAAGGGAACACAAAACACAGTCTGGGACTACAAAGAAAACATACAGGGAGACAAAAGATTAGGCGATGTGTTGTGGTTTTATTTGTAGTGCTAAATATGGTAATTGTATCTACCTATTGTACTATATCTCATGTTTTAGAATATGAAATCTTTGTAATAGTCAATCAATCAATCAATCAATCAATCAATCAATATTTATTTATATAGCCCAATATCACAAATGTTACATTTGTCTCAGTGGACTTCACAGTTTGTACAGAATATCAGTATGACAATACAACACCCTCTGTCCTTTGACCCTCACATCGTACAAGGAAAAACCTCCAGAGAGAAACTCCACAGTTTAAAGGGGAACATGGGAGAAACCTCAGGGAGAGCAACAGAGGAGGGATCCCTCTCCCAGGATGGACAGACGTGCAATAGATGCCGTGTGTAAATCGAAAAGATAATACATTTTACAGCATAGGTAGACCAAATGTTTGGAAATGCACGTGTTTATAATAAGAAGATGAATCCACGAGGATGTCAGCAATCTTGTGGGAGCCATCAGGGAAGTAGTATGGTATAAAGTCCCACCGCAGGGAAATGTACAGGATTTTAGCAAAGGGACAATGCAGATACACAGGCTGCACACATTGATAAAAAAGGTTATGGTCTCCTCAACGATGGTGAAACTTAATGGCGCCGCAGTCAGTAACACAATAAATGACTTTCATGTAATGTAAATGTAAATGTGACATTATAAATGTGAGGGAACTCTTTTATTTTATTTTCATGAGTGTAATATATTTATATTTAGTCAAGAATGTGATGTTTCAATGTCGTCTCTTTTATGTGGGATGAATAGTTGTGTCTGGGATTCTTATTCAAATAAAATGTGTAATCAGCTGCTCATTTTTTAAGATGTTTTCTGGTGACTATGGTGCTGAAAATGAATGACTTCTCAGTATAAGTGGCAATTACTCTACTTTCACTGTTATACGTAGTATCTGCTTATTGAGACTGCATTTTTGCACTCTCCAGGGATGTCTCTTTCTCTCAAGGCACGGAGGAATTACTCCATTATGTAACGAACTTGAATTCCATACCATAGAGACCGAAAAAAACAGAAGCTCATTATCTCAATTTCAAGCCCCATCTCTGAGGCCTGTACTACGAAGCCGGTTCAACCTAACCTGGATATGTTAGAGTTACCCGGTTTACCTAATCCAAAACAAACGCGCTCTCGCTAAACGGTCCTACGACGCTGGTTATCAACTCGTTAACTCATGCCAGCTTTGCCCTATAGCAGTGGTTCTCAAAGTGGGGGGCGCAGAGGCATGACAGGGGGTGCGCGAGAGACCAGGAGGAAAAATGGTTATTTATTTAAAAAAAAAAAAAAAATCATAATTTTAAAAATGATTGATTAGAAAATAATAAGATACAGTACTATTACGTCTGGGTCTCTGTGTTTCATTAAAGCTCGGCTCTGTGTGTGTGTGGAACGAGCCATTTTGTGTGTGTGCGCGAGCGAGAGAGAGAAAGCGCAGCGGTACCGGAGATCGTTGTTGTTAGCTTCTGTTGCTAGCGAGCCACGCTAAAGGATATAAGGACTTTTTTCAACAACAAAGTGGAGGAGAGTCCTCTCCTGTCAGACTGAGAGGCTCAGTGAAGTAAAGGACTCTCTCAGTGTTATCTCAGTGGGTCTCAAACGTTTTGGTCACCATTAATGTAAACAATTATTTCCGAGGCACACGTTTATATGATCATTATAGTTATAAAAAAATAAGAGAATACATGAAAAACAGGTATGAAATGCTATATGACAGTAAAAAAAGGATAAAGTTTAAAAGGGTGATTTGTAAAATATCCATAAAGAAAAAGTTAATCTGTTTACAGTTCTGTTTCAAATGAGTGTTGAGAGATATGTATCCATAAATCTCTTCATTTTGCTCTCAAAGTGCACCAGATTGATGCTTTTAACTTCAATATTTAAAAATAAATCTTACCGGGGGAGCATGCCCACGGACCCCCCTATGTGAGGTCCACACATCACCTGCTTACACCTATATGCCGTGAGCTGATTATCTAGCCTTCATTGTAACAGTCGCGGGTACATATGCGTGGGGAGTGTTACAGTAGAAAATTCCACTGTAGCGACCGGTACATTAATAGGAAACCCTAAATGTTTGAGCACCCTCTATGAAACGTCAAGCTACCCCACAGCACCCCCAAAATACATCTCTGGCGCCGCCACTGAGCTGACTTGTGTTGGGGGGGCCTGACAGTAAAAGTTTGAGAACCACTGCCCTATAGAGTGGCGAAGTCCCTCCCCTTCCGGTGGACCTCCATGTGACCTTATTTCGGAAAAAATATGTATTGAAGTCAATGGAGAGAGAAAGATTATCTTTCGATCCCGTTTGAATTGTGCCGCGAATTACACATGTGATGTTTGTCAATTCAAAAGATAATTTTGCCAGTCAAAAAAAAGAAAATGTCGTAAAACTGTGAAGTAACACATTTTTTTGTTGTTATGTGAAACGCTCAATGAACTACATCTCTGTAGTAGTCTTTCTAGTTGCGTATTTTTCATAGTCTTATATTTCAACAGTTTTTTTATTTTTTTTTTATTTAGTTTTTTAACATCATATGTGTAATTCGTGGCACAATTCAAACGGGATCGAAAGATATGTTTTCTCTCTCCATTGACTTCAATACATAATTTTTCAGAAATAAGGTCCCATGGCCCGGAAATTGATGGGCGTGACTTCGCCGCGTTCACATAAAAGGGGCGGGGTTAGCAACATTTGACCAATCACAAACATGGAGAAGCATACTGACAGCGCAGCGTCATACTTCCTGAATGAAAAGTCAACTATAATATTAGACAAATATTAAGACGTTAAACTTTAAACATCCATGACTTAAACACTGTATCTAGGATAAAAGCAACATAGCTGCACCTGCAAGGTGAATACAGCTGGTAAAAGAAAAAGTGTTTGAAAGTGTACATTAACAGGTTTATGATATCACTGCCCCGTCTAAGACACGAGTGGATCTGACTTTAATTACATTTGACTCGAGTGTTTCGTCAACTTAATGTGTTGCTTAAAATAATACTTCTGCATACAGTATGTGACACTGTGAGTGTTGCACGGCCAGATACGGCTCAGCTGACTCAGATAAGGAGATATATGATACATTATGATGTGATATATGAACAGAGGCGCGGGAAGGTATTTTGAGTGGGGGTGCTGAGGTGCTGGACTCCAGTGAACACTATTACGGGCACTATAGAGCAGGCACAAAAAAACTCCCCACACGCAAACACAGAGTAAACCCCGCGACTGTTACAATGAAGGCTCGATAATCAGCTCACGGCATATTGGCAGGGGTAAAGTGCTATTTTTTATGAGTGGGGAGTGGACCTCACCTCCTCTAGGGGGGTCGGGGGGGATGCTCCCCCGGGAAGATTTTTTTTAAATATTGAAGTTAAAAGCATCAATCTGGTGCACTTTGAGAGCAACATTAAGAGATCTATGGATACATCTCTCAACACCCAGATGAAACACAACTGTAAGCAGATGTTCTTTTTCTTTATGGATATTTTACAAATCACTCTCCTTTCAAACTGTATTCTTGTTTTACTGCCATATAGTATTTCATAACTGTTTTTCCTTTATTCTCTTATTTTTTGTATAACTATAATGATCATATGAAGGTGTGCCGCGGAAATAATCTTTTGAATAATTTTTGACCAAACCTTTTGAGACCCATTGAGATAACTTAGACTAAACTTAACTATCTAAACACTCAGAGAGTCCTTTAGCTCACCTGAGCCTCTCAGTCTGAGAGGAGAGCTCTCCTCCAGCTTGTTGTGGAACAAACAGCTCCGTATGTCCGTTAGTGCAGCTAGCTAACCAGATGCTAACAACACGGTCCCTGCTGCTGGCACCGGTCCCTCTCTCTCTCCCCCTCTCTCACACACACTAAATGCGCTATTTCCGCACACACACAGAGCCGCGAGCTTGAATGACACAAGCACACTTTTATTTCCATGCAACTCTCTGATTGGTCTGGTGTCTTGCCTCTGTTGCATTCACTGAACACGGGAAATTACAGTCCTACCGTTCTTTCTAGTGTCTTGATGAGGTTCACGTAAAGCACGGTTAATGTATTATATTATTGAGGTAGAATTGTCCGGGGCTACAGAAAAAACATTTGGGGCAGGCCAAAATATTATTTTACCAACAATGTGGAATTTATTGGCTACATATTGCACAGATTATGCACAGCGGGAGCAGCAATAACCGTCAAATAATAATTCAGACAGGGGAGCTCCGCACCCCCTGCCTGCCGCTAGGGGGTGCTGCAGCGCCCTCAGCACCCCCCTTCCCGCGCCCATGTATATGAATGATAATGGTACACATCGACGTCTGCACTCACAGTGCCGCGGACTGTACGTAATGTTACTTTGATCCGGTTACTTATGTTGTGGCAGATATTTAAGTAACCTTTCTTAACGCTAATGTTATAATAGTCAGATTGCTCTGAACATGGGAAGTGATATTCTATTAATTTTCACTTTCACACAGTCAGTTGATTTTTGCCGGCCGTCTTTCCTGCAACGGCAGTCTTTCTGTATTTCCTTTCTCCTGTAATATGACTTGATCCCTTTAAACTCCGCAGAACTCTGATTGGTCAGCAGGCGGTGCTTTCACTGAGTTGATCTCTTATCTTGGAACCAAACCTGAGGCCTATACTATAAGCCGGATTTTTGCTTAGCCTAACTTCCTGGATTTCCGGTCCTACGACGCTGGTTCACTTCTTAGCGGGCTAGATAACTTATGCTGAGCGGCTAGCCTGCTCCGGAGCAGGATAGGTTCCAGGATAAGAGATCAACTCAGTGAAAAGCACCGCCTGCTGAACAATCAGAGCCCAGTGTGCGGAGGAAATACAGTTTAAACTGCCGTTGGCCAAAATCACCGACTGTGTGAACGTGAAAATGAATAGAATATCACCTCCCATCTTCAGAGCAATCTGACTATTATAACATTAGCGTTAAGAAAGCTTAATTAAATATCTGCCACGACATAAGTAACCGGATCAAAGTAACATTACGTAGCCTACAGTCCGCGGCACTTTGAGTGCAGACGTTGATGTGTCCCATTATCATTCATGTAGGCTACGTATCACATCATCATGTATCATATATCTCCTTATCTGAGTCAGCTGAGCCGTATCTGGCCGTGCAACACTCACAGTGTCACATACTGTATGCAGAAGTATTATTTTATTCAACACATTAAGTTGACGAAACACTCGAGACCAATGTAATTAAAGTCAGATCGTGTCTTAGACGGGGCAGTGATATCATAAACCTGTTAATGTACGCATTCAAACACTTTTTCTTTTACCAGCTGTATTCACCTTGCAGGTGCAGCTATGTGGCTTTTATCCTTGATACAGTGTTTAAGTCATGGATGTTTAAAGTTTAACTTCTTCATATTTGACTAATTATAGTTGAATTTTCATTCAGGACGTATGACGCGCTGCACTGTCAGTATGCTTGTCCATGTTTGTGATTGGTTGAATGCTCCAAATACCACCCCTCTCATGTGAACGCACACCTAACTAGATAGGACACGGCTGGCTTGATCGATCCACTTGATAACCCGCGTTGTAGGACAGTTTAGCGAGAGCGCGTTTGTTTTGGATTAGGTCAACCGGATAACTCAAAACATATCCAGGATATGTTGAATTAGATTCGTAGTACAGGCCCCAGGCTAGCCGTTCAGCATAAGTTACCATGGAGATCTAGCCCAGTAAGAACAGAACCAGCGTCGTAGGACCGGAGACCCAGTTTTCCCAGAAGTTAGCTCGTTAAGCGAAAATCCGGATTCGTAGTACAGGCCTCAGGCCTCTGGTTTGAATGTAAACAAAATAGTAACAACATACAAATAAGATCCCACCTAGCTCTCTTAAAATAGTTCCTTGAATATTCTCAGAGTAAGTTACTCATGCTTATATTTTGTTTGTATATTTATACATCTTGGAAACATTTTTTAAATAGCTTTTAAAATAGTTCTAAGATAAGATAAGATAGTACTTTATTGATCAATCCCAAGAAATGTCTTCCGAGTCACTTGCTTCAGAAGCGAGGCAAGAATACTTCCTGGCATTCGGAAAACGAAGAGTGGAACAGGCGAGCAAGTGTGCAGGTGTGCGTCATATGAGAGGCACCGCCTTACATTTTCCGCCACATATTTGGGGAAATTGGTCCGTGCGCAAAGCATTGTGGGGATTTTAAGACTGCGGAGTCTACACATGTGCAGCCTCGAAATTTCTCGTTACAAAATACGCCGAGCTCGGTAGAATTCCAAGTATGCTGGACATTGGAACAGTCCTTCGGCGGTACTCGATGACGTAGTATGCTTGAAATAGTGGCTCTGAAGCAGCTTTACTCGACAGAAACAACCAGGGTGTGATGACGCCCTTTCTTTAGAGCTTAACATTGTGAGGAAAAGGCACATTCAGGTCATTTTGAACCTTACTTTACTGTAAAACTTCTTTTCAGCAGACATCATCAAACAGAAACTCTGACTTCAAGACCTTTTTGAGACTTATAGGTATCTGAACTTTTCTGAGTAAGAGTTATTTTTGAACATCCTGAAATGAAGCTCAGCGCAAGTTCTTTCAGGAAGACTGGTATACATTCACTCCGCAGCTGCTTATAATCAGCTCATCACAGGCTTTCTCTTTAACCTATTACATTTCACCTCAATCTCCAGCAGCCAATCACCGTGCTGCAGCCACACTTTAAAATGGTTCTCCTCTCTCCTGCAGTCAGCTGTGATTTCAGGTTTTCAAGCTGCTGCCCGCCTCCTCCCCATCCACCTCCTTTCATCATATCCAGTGCCAGGAGGCTAATCCAAAGACCTCATCACACCTCCTCTTCATCCCATCTCCTCCTCAAATCCAGATCTTCAGCATCGTCACCAGTGTCTAGATCCCGGGGGGGTTTCCTATATGTTCACGGCTGCATTTCCTCCTTTAGATATACGATTTCAGGATCGGGGTCTAATCGCCAAAGACTTAACATTTATCATATGGCATGTGTCAATAAATGTTATTTAAACAAAGTGAAGTCTCTCCTGATTGAAATGTAGCTGGAGTGAATATGAACAAATACAATCCTTCCTCTAGGTTACTTGCATCAGGGCATATTTCAGTGTTATTTGTGCAATGAGTTATGCTTGCATAAGAAAAATGCCTGCAGGCTTTATTTTGTTTATTGGTTTATTTTGATCCAAACCCCCTTTCTAAATGTCCTTATTATTGAGTTGATTAATGAAGAGGCGTTTTATTATAAGCAAAGAAAGATATTTCCTTCATTTTGAAGACACTTTGAAGTAGATTTTTTAAATATATATATATGTTGTGAATTGGTTCTCTGGCTTTTTTCATGATTAGCTAAAATCTGGGAAAACGCCTCCGCCACATGGCATCTTCTTCAGCAGAATAATGTTTTTTTAAAGTATTTATATGGGTATACTTGTCATCAGGTCAAAGATAGGAGAGCCATGAGGAAATCAACATTTTATTTACGTGACAGCAGATGATAGGACTATGTTTGTGTTGGAGAAGTCCAGAAAAGCGTGGTGTTTTTTACAGAGAACATATTATGAAATCCTCACTTTTTAAGTGCAGATTCTTGTGGGAATCTGAAGTACCAACCAACCCACAAACTGTGATATAATACATTCAGTCAGTTTCCGTGGGCTGCCTCAATATCCAAGCATGGGATTCAACATGTCATTCAGATTTTTCACCCCTTCCTGTGTCAGATTCAGGCTTATTAGGAAATATCTCCACCCACGGCTTAACTGCCTTTGCATTTCCTCGCAATTCAATCAGAGCAGAATGAACTTTTCCTAAAGGGGGCTTAAATAAGAATCCGCTAAAACGGAGAGGACTTTAACATTAAAGTATGTTAACACGTTGTACAAGACACACAAACTATAAGTATTAACCTCAAACATTTATATGATATTTCCCGTTCCCAAAATCAAAAATAAACAATACTATGAATTTAAACAAATAAACAAAAATGACAATTTTTCCACTTTCAATACGTTTGTCTTTCATCTGAAAATCCATGTTCCTTTATATTTAATGATAATAACTCAAATTATGTTATTGTAAAATCACTTTTTTTCTGCGAATCCTGATACAAGATTTAGACTAAAACATTAAATAGCAATCAAAATGTGATATTCCCAGAATGCTCTTTCATATTGTCAAGACTGCTGCAGGAAGCCACATTTTGGGGATCTTTTTTTATTTGTTTTGTATTGACCTGAGCAAAGATAAATAAAAAATATAAAGTCATGTGTGAAAATGTGTGATGTTATTGTTGAGCAACATTGCAGAGATAGATTGACTTCCCTAATCCAACAGAGCATCAATATCAGGAAGGCAATTCACCGGGGATTATATTTACCCAACACATGGTCACAATAATAAAGGTTGTAATTTAGTTTATAGAGAAAGAGAAATATCTGATCTTCAGTCAGCAGTGTGCAAAAGTGACACTGAACACATAAGCTTTTAATAAAATATGTGATAATGAAGTGATACCTTCTTTTAAAATGTATTGACGCACTAGCTGCGTCTCCTTCACATGAATCATTCTTCAAAGTGTTCCACTTCCTGTCCTTACGAATAAAAAAAAACATCCAACCCCGGCGCTCTTCATCTATTTTTCTGAGGCTTTGCAGGCGGCGTGTGTGTAGACGATGAATAATGCAAACCTGTCAGCGCTGCGTCTGCTCTGTATGCTTTAAATGGTTAGCCCAGTTTAAAAGTCAGCTTTGAGTAATCTATTATTTATTCTATTACTCTGCTATTGTCGTGAACTCCTCTGAATGCTTTTGTCACATTTTCATGAAATGTTTTTGAAAATATGCTGCCTGGTTAATATGCTAATGCTGACAGCCTGTGTTTTGCAATTTGACCACTGTGCTACGAATGCAAATCGAATTTGTGTTTTAGATCATAGCCACGTACGCTAATACAATTATTAAACCTGAATACCAAAATGAAAATAACTCATGACCCAACGTAGAATTGTCAGGTTGTCAATGGTCAAAGTCTTTTCAATGTAACAAGTGTCAAACACAGCCTTTAAATGTCCAAGTACTTGTCATCTGCTCTATAATCTACTTCCCATTTGATATAATGACCAGTGTGGCCACTCTGATAATATCCTACTGGATTTAGTGCGGGTAATTACATGCTTTCTGTCTGCATTGTGATCAAATCCGGGGTTTTTTCACCATGAAAATGAACCTGTCAAACCATCATCGCTGTGGGAGTGTTACCATATAGTGACTCACTCACTGAGGCTGAGAGAAATGAGCACTCCATGTAACTGTAGAGTGGTGATTTGAGTGGTATGACATTTAGACCCACAGAGCATGATGTTGAAGTGATGGGTTTAACCTGGATAAATGGCTTCCAAACTAAATCACTGACCACATCCAGTTTTTAATTCAAAAAACAATTTAATGTGCCCTCACTAGAAGTGCGAGTGCAGTTGTTAGCTAGCTAGCTAGCAGTGTAGATGTCTACGGTAGCAAATCATTACAGAATGCTTGATAAAACAAAAAAAACTATGGTGTCTTATTTTTGACAACAGTATAGTTGTACGTTTACAAGGACAACATTTAAAACTTTTATTTGTATAGTGCTCTGTTGACCGTGTAGCGTTTTCTTATAGCTATGGCATAATGGCCAACCCAGTCTCACGGCATTTCGTGTTATAGTCACGACATTTAATCTATTGATTCGTGTTCACCAACACGATTTCCCCCTTTTTTTCGTGTCACACAGAACGATTTTAAAAGCAATGTATTTCTATTGGTAGTGTGTTTTGTGCCTACACCACGTATTTTTGTCCGGTCGGGTCTTGGAAGACCGGAAGCTGTGGGGTTCATAAAAACATGTTCTTACTCAATATCAAGCCACGATTATTGTTTTTATTTAAAATCGTATAATGTCTGACTTTTATAATAAATGGGGCTGAGAGCCTCAGAATACTGAAATCTTTATTTTTTAAATATTGTTTTCCTTCTAATTTGTTATTCTTTTCTAAGTAACACACTGTTATTTACTCAACAATAACACACAATTATCTTTGATTTTATTTATTTGTTTAATTCTATAATTTTGGGCTTTTTTATGTCAATAAACCTTTGAAAATCTTGACATTTTGAAAGGGATGTGCAAAATAGCCATTATATACAGTCTTTAAATAACTATTAGTAGAGAATAACGAGTAATGAATATGCTTTATATCTTCTCAAGCACCAACGATCCAATATGTCCCCTGATTGCTGACACTAGACAATCACCTTCCCTGAATTTTACTCAGGTGTAACTAAAGTCTGATTTAAGGTTTATATATACTATTATTAACTTATTAACTACTATTATTATATACTGTTTATATTTCACATCATTAATCAGAATCTGCAAAGTAACTAAAATAAGTGTAGTGGAGTAAAAATACTAGGTTAACCTCTGAATTGTAGTGGAGTAGAATTACGAAGTAACAATGAGCTGTCATGTGGGTATATATTAATGCTGCACATTATAGACACAAGCTATATTCACCCATTTAGTAATTATATGTGTTTAATACTGGCAACTACTAATTGTGGGAACAACGAAAACGTTCAGTCGAGACGTCCCATAGAACATTTTAAGAAAAACAATAGCCAGCATGTGTAGTCCTGGGGGGTGGGGGCTGGTCCCGTTCGAGTCCAGTTTTGAATAGTCTGCCGTGGTTTTGTCCCAAACGATAGCTGAGGATTATGGGTAGTGTAGTGTCTTCGGCCATCCTAAACTCTGAAATGTTTTTCAGATTTCATATCGCATTAACACCATAACACAACGTGCATTGCGGCTAAAACATCCAATCACCGAGCTTAGATCATAGCTGAGGATCTTGGGTAATCAGTTCAGTGGGTGTATATTACAATGATGCTCGAAATATCCCTTATAGGCCTACGTCTGTTTCTTGTTGAAATTCAGTTCCTGATGGATGCCAAAAAAGCCAGAGATTATAGAATTAAACAAATAAATAAAAACAAGGATAATTGTGTGTCACTGTTGAGTAAATAACAGTGTGTTATTTAGAAAAGAATAACAAATTAGAAGGAAAAAAATATTTGCAGGTCACCCTTGAAAAGAGATCTTTTGATCTCAAGGGGCTTTCACCTGGTTAAATAAAGGCTACAAACATTTAAAAAAAAAACAGATTACAGCTCTGATCCCCATTTATTTGCCTTGCGGACGGCAAAAAAAGGTCCGACATTCTACGATTTAAAATAAAAACAATAATCGTGGCTTGATATAGAGCAAGAACATGTTTTTATGAACCACACTGCTTCCGGTCTTCCAAGACCAGACCGGACAAAAAGACGTGTTGCAGGCACGAAACACACCAATAGAAATACATTGCTTTTAAAATCGTTCTGTGTGACACGAAAAAAAGGGGAAAATCGTGTTGGTGAACAAGAATCAATAGATTAAATGTCGTGACTATAACACGAAATGCCGTGAGACTGGGTTGTAATTGCTGCTGTGCCCTCATCAAGTCATCAATTGCCACCGTTAGCTAGTTATCTAGGTATCAATGATATTGTTCACAGTATCAAATCATTAGAATACGTGATCAACCACATAAAGAAACGGTGGCTTCATTTTGACACCAGTATAGTAGTACATTTAAATGCGTAGCTTATGTATAATATTGTGTTGCTTACCAAAGCAACCGTAATAATAACTGGCGGACCCTCCACTTCTCCCTCCAGTTATATGTATCCCCGTTGGCGAACGTTGAGTGTGAGCGTTCCACACTCAACTTTTTAAAAGGTTATGAGTTCACAATCCATGGTACTCAAAGTACTACTTTGCTTTGAGACACATTTATGCACTCAAAATAGCAAATAAAAGCACAGAAATTCTTGAATTGAGACACAGCATGGTTCTTTGTATTTGCCATTTTATAAACTGAGGGGTTGCTATGGCTCAGCAGGTGTGGTAATCTGCCAATTAAAAGGTTGGGGGTTTGATCCCTGGCCCCTGCGGTTAACATGTGGAAGTGTCCTTCGGCAATATACTGAAAGCCAAATTGCTCCTGATGGCATTGCCAACACTGTGTGTGTGTGTGTGTGTGTGTGTGTGTGTGTGTGTGTGTGTGTGTGTGTGTGTGTGTGTGTGTGTGCGTGCGTGCGTGTGTGTGTGTGTGTGTAAATGGCTGAAAGGCTCGCTTACTTTGTAAAGGCACTTTGAGTGGTCGCAAAGACTAGAAGAGCGCCATATAAATGCAGTCCATTTACCATTTACCATGACCGTGGAAAATAAAATAAAATATTGAAAAAAACAATAAATATTTGAAAGAAGAGACTAAAAGATTGATTTAAGGATAACACTCTCAATCTGTGTTCTTGAAATAGGTCAGGTGAAAGAGAGGCATCACATGAACCAAACCAATCAGACATGATATAACGTTGGAGATTCAGATGTTAAAAGCGCAGCATTCATTGATATTTTAAATTTAGATTCACTAAATAAACTATGAGGTTCAGAGATGGTTTGATGGGTGATATACAGACTCAAACAGGGATACTTTCCTTCTGTAGACAGCTGGGGTAAAATTATTGGCGTGACTATGAAAGGGACAAAAATATGTCCTTTAAACTTCTTTGAAGTGGGCACAAATGCAGTTTCTACTTTTCTAGTGATAAGATTGCACTTTGTATGCATGGTCAAATCCAACTGAATGTTTTCCATTTCTTTTTAGAGTAGTAACTATAACATGCATAGAATATTTTATTGTATTCGATTGTATATTTGTACTTTAAAACGTCCTGGAAAAGGCAGGAATGTTTTAGTCCTTTTAAAATCGTGTTATGAAAGGGGTTTCGCTAAAATCTTATTTTTTATTTACACTGAACTCTAAAAATAATTCAGAGAATGAAGAAGGACAAATATTTTCCAATCTGTTTTAAGTTTAAATGTTATTTTTCTTCTATCTCGTGCAGTTCTTAGTAACAAAAAAAAACATGCGTTAAACTTTCAAACAAGTATTTTGAGACACCAAACCTGTGTGTGCAGAATGTAATGAAAAGCTGTCAATGAACATGATATTGATGACACTTTTTGTAGATATTCAAGATCTCACAGCTTTATAGATCTTCAATCCATACATAATCAGTGGACCTAATTGCGCCTTAATTTAATTTGTCTGGTTTGTATCATCTGAATTAGAAAGCTTCCCCTCAGTATCTCAATTAGAGAAACCTTCGACTAATCAGCTTCAATATCTGTGACTGATCTGTCTTTGAGCTTGCTTAATTAAATAAATCAGTCAACTAAATTCATTTGTGAGATATAAAAAAAATCCTTCGCCTACTTTTATAGTGTCTGTGACCTCAAAATAGTGACAGCTTTATAGAGCAGTGTCTCTGGTGACTATAATTTAACGCTCCACAGTGTTTTTAACAGTGTTAGCTGCTCAGTTTTGTCAGATTCAGTGTGTTCAGGAGTCTGTAAAATACATGTAGTAAATCGATCTGGACAGCTCCAACACACAGGAAATATACAGACAGGATGAAGAACTGTGACTGTATTCAGCCCCAGCTTAGCAGTTATTTAGGAAATGTCAGATGGGGTGACAAATGGCCCAAAATATAATCCCTGTGGAATCTGTAGTTTCGCCTCGATACTGGCTATGACACTTTTTGTATTGGTCTCATGCACAGAAGCAACCACAATCCACAATAATACTCTCTTGTGGCTTATTAAAATGTGGTTTGAGTAAAGTGTCCAATAAATAG
Organism: Notothenia rossii; assembly: GCF_949606895.1. Classification (NCBI taxonomy): domain Eukaryota; kingdom Metazoa; phylum Chordata; class Actinopteri; order Perciformes; family Nototheniidae; genus Notothenia; species Notothenia rossii. Next base: position 87,536,576 of record NC_136904.1, read on the forward strand.
ATTGTAAAAAAGACCTTCATTTGCAAAATATGTGGACGTTACTAATTTGAATGTTTCAATTAGAATCTTTGTACACAAAGAATATGTTTTCACTTGTTGGCTATTCGAAGAACATGCCATAACATTAAAACATATATCTATCTATCCATCAATCTATCTATCTATCTATCTAGCCATCTATCCATCTATCTATCTAGTTTTCTATCCATCCATCCATCCATCTCAAACATCATTACTTGGGGTTTTCATATTAAAAAACTAAATACTTTAAGACATCAACTTGGATTTTGAGGAACTGCAATTTCCTCCTGACATTTTTAAAGACCAAACAATTAATAGAGAAAGTATTTGACAGGTTTATAGATAATGAAAAATGACTGTTAGTTGCAGCCCTAATTTATGCAATTAGCAGTTATGGAGCAACATTATCATTCAGCCTGGGCCTTTCAGCCGTAGACAGCACTGAGCAGAACGCTGCCTGTTAGCCTGGCCATACTAATGCTTTCAGTATTGAGATGGGATACGAGCCGCCCCTCTCAATTTGTACTCTTAGTTTTAGTTTTGAACTCATTGACTCAAGTCTGCATGTATGGTCTGACATATGTAACTATTTCAACTCTCAATTTACTGACTTTAGTTCAATCAGGAGAGACAGTTTTGATGTAACAATATATATTTATTGCCGGGAATACATAAATGAATGCAATGGTGTTTGGCGATTAGACCCTGTTGTGCTGGAATATCATTCGGGAGAGGGAAAACCGAACCAATGGATCCCCCCTGGGGTCGAGACATGGTGGTGGTGGAGACATGAAGGGATTGATGGAGGTCTGAAGAGAAGTGGTTTAAGCTTGACCCTGGATTTGGAAGAAAGGAAGGTGGAAGGGGTGGAGGAGGGCTGCGTTGAGTCACCTGAAATGACAACTGTGAGGAGGGCAGAGAGCATATTTAAAGGTTTAGCAATGCACTATGATAGGCTTGTGGGAGTGGAGGCGAAGTGATAGGCTTAGCTGGGGAGTGACGCCCCCGATCACTGATTGAGAGTGGTGAGAGTAGTAAGCTGGACATATGTGAATGACTTAGTAAAGACGGTTGATCTGGTTGAACTGGTTGAACTGGTTGAGCTTCATATGTTGTCGGACAGCTTGCAGTCTTTATTGTTCCATTGACTTTCGATTCAAGTTAGTACTAACATGTTTTTACAAACTGAGCGGCTTGACATCCTAAAGAGTCTTGAAGTTCTTCAGCATATTCAGATCCTCTTTATACCACCAAAAGTGTTGAAATTAATGCCAAAAATGTTCTTATATTAGGTCTCTCCACCCCAAACCCAAGGCCTAATTCTAATACCAGTACATAATTGGATGCAGATACAAATACCATATGTAACCATCGACATTGAGGAAGATCATTTCAGCCATTAGTGTCTTTCTGTTGGATGGGGTGTGAAACACAGCTGTGATGCAGACCAGCAAATCCAGAACAATTAAATCTGTAGCATGTGCTTCATTAACGCTAATTAGCATTTGATGAAAATATCTCCTGCATTCCCATGTTGCATTCATTTCTCTCTTCAATGCTCAGTGGCTGAAGGACTGAGCTTTTTTGAAAAATATTTTTGTCTTAACACAATTTAAAGCTGGAAATTCTAAGACAACAACAAAGAATATAATTGTCTTGTCATGTCACCACTAAGAGAAACATTTAGTCTTTTGGATAAAATGCCTAAACGGTTCATTTCTTCGTGCAGAGAAAAACAAATGTGTCCCCTCATTAAATCCTCTCAGATCTCCTCATTATAAAATAAGTCTGGTGGTGATATTCTATATTGTTCAGTCAACCAATCCCATTAAAAATACTAAATCCAACAATACTTTGATCTCTACTTTTACCAAGCCATAGCGCTCAATGTCATGCAAAAACTCTTAAAAATACATCCACACTGTTGAACCGGCTGAAGTGTTCCTTCATTATGATGAAAAACAGGCACTGAGGTTTATTCCGAGGCAACATCACACACACCGCCTGCTGCTGTAAGTGATCATTTGAGCATATTCTTCCATAAATGAAAATAGTCTCCATTAAATGCACTATTTCCTCCTGTTTGATTAAAGATGCTTTATCAAGCTTTGTGGGGTTTTCCTTTTCCTGTTCTGTGTTATAAAGATTTTTGTGTTTGTAAAAAGTCTGTAAATGTTCCCTCTGGAGGGGGTTTCTCTCCCACACACTCCCCCCCCTGCCTTTATTTCCTTATCCTAGTGACATCACCATGTAACACTCACGCTTCTATTGGCTAGCGCTCCAACACATTGTAGGCTAAGGGGCGGGACATCTCTAAGCGGTTGACCAATCATAACGTTTTTTGTACATTAAAGCAAGTAAACACGTCACAGTAGAAGCTGAATGCAAATATTAACCTGAAAACCAGCATAATATCACCTCTTTAACCAGTTCTTTCACGAAACGGTGTCTCAGGGCTTCTTAACATTTAACAAACTATATGTTATACCCAGGGGTGCACATAACTGGTACGCAGGTACGCATGCGTGGCAACAATCTGAAATGCGTACCGTCAATTGTGTCACAAAGTGCATTTGCGTACCGACGTACTTGTGAAGCTTTTCCAGAAGGCGGTTAGATCACCGGACGACAGAGTCGGTCTCCGTGTGCACAGACAGGGCTGCTGTTAACGTCGGTCTGGACAACGGAATTGTGCCAAAACTACGCCATCTGGCTGCGGAGGGACACTCCCCCCCTTCACTGGAGAACTGCGCTAAAACAGCAGATCACAACGTTCACGCTCTGTGGTCACGAAGTACTCCACTAGCCCCCCTCCCCCTGTTGACGTTCGCGATACAGAGTGCTTCATCAAATAACTTTGAGTGAAGACAGAACTTGGAGTACCAAACACTGACTCCAGGTACTCATCTGAGTACCTCACTGAGAAAGTGATGTGCACCCCTGGTTATACCCACTTAACGGGAAGAAACTCAGCTAACTGACAAATATGAACAATTTTTAGCTAAACGAGACACAAGGGTAATACCAAGCCTCTGAATTAGCACTAAGCGAAAAAAAGCTAACGCATTTAGCACATAACTCATGGTAGAAATATGTTATTACTCGTCGGATCTGCACAAACAAGATATCAAATAAAAGCTGAGATTCCACATATTCTAGAGGTATACGTATAATCACTGTGCGATCAGAACTCAGGGCAGCAAAGGCAAAACCAGACAACACACAACTTAGCTTTACGGAGCAAAAAACGTCAAATACGTCTAACCTTTGCTGTTTTCTGATCAAAAGTTGTGTTCAATGGCATTGAAACGCATAAAAACGCTGCTGAAGGTTAATCCAATGTGTCTGTGTCACTTTGAAATGATTACTGATAATCCATCATTCCATTTTTGTCATAAACTGAGATTTCATATAGAGTGTGTGAGAGCTACAACCCAGCTTCCGGTTTTGGGCATTCTGGCTGCGCATCACTCCATTCACCAATGGTAATGTTTAGATGGATTTAGGAACCCCCTCTCGATTCTATTGGCTGTAAGGGTTCTCTAAAAAGGTCAAATATCACTTGTTTTGCATCAATCTTGATACAGGGTACTTATTATATGTTATAGTTTGGATTCCTAAAGCTTTTAGCCTACTATGCCATCATTCAAGGGTGATTTTCACGATAAGTTTAAGTTATACGTTTTTTTAGACGGACAATATAATTTACATTTTCTTACTATGTTCAATCTGAATTTACTTTAAAATAAAAAACATCTATATTGATTCTGACTCTTCTACACCCAACTCACAGGTTTATCATTACTTTGAGAACAAAGATGATTCATTTACTCCTTTTAGAAGTGAAGATATAGTCTTTGTCCTGGGAATGTCATTTTGGAGCCTGAAACCTGAAAAACAGGCTCAGGGCTTAACAGGAATGTCTTAGGTAATCATAACCTATGCTATAAAACATTTTTTTTAAAGATTCATACCATCATTGGGAACGCATGGCTGCACTTTCAGAACTGTAAGAAACAGACTAACATACAGTATGGTACGTTTTGGTCTTTTCCAGGGATTTGGTAACGATAAAATAGTCAGATTTACCTTTTAACCCACGGCTCTGTTCGTTTATTTCTCAATGCGGCATTTGATCTGAAGCAACCTTTTCAAACGGTCTGACCTTCTCTTATTGTTGCCTCTGTTGGAGCTCATTTCTTGACTTCCTGTACTCTGTGAACTCTCAGGAGTCAGCACTAAGCCTATTGTCCCTCACAGAGAAGCTGACATTACTCTATTTTCCTCAGCTCTTTAACAACAACAAATGTCTCTAAGTGACTGTAACCACTCAACTCAGTCTCACGACATTTAATCTATTGATTTGTGTTTACCACGAGTGACTATAACACCAAATGCCGTGAGACTGAGTTGAACCACCACACTGGGCTTTTATCTACTCTACATGAATAAAAGCCATCACAACATACTAGTCCTTTGGAAAACTGAAGCCACTATTATGTCAAGTTTTTAAAACTCATCATAAACTGCAATCAATATGTTCTCGAGGAGAAACAAAACATACCACTTGACGTAAAATGCCATTAAGCAACACTGTTTTTATAGTGCTTCATGCAGTGCCTAATGGAGTGTTGAAGAATGGGGTCTTATTTCTGTGTCAAGAGCTTCAGAGGTAAAAGACTCATTGTTGAAGTGTTCGGAGTATTCTCAATGGAAAGGAAAAATACGAGTTCCATGAAAAATAAAGCTGTAGTACAAAAAACTAAAACTTTAGCATATTGCAGCAGAAAGATGGAGAAAAACACTGCTAACAAACTAACATAGGTATAAACAATGCAGGCTTTAAAAATAGACACTGCTAATGTTTCATGAGGTAAGGGATACATTCAACACGCTTGTTAGACCACAAGGAGATTTACAGATCAGGTAAACAAGAACTTTTCTGTTGTTTGTTTACGAGATAAGCTCCACAGGGGTACCTTTAAAGCTGCATTAATGGGTTTTTGACCATGGGGGGGCACTAGTACTCCCAAACAAGCTGACAGGCAGACATCCCAGATATATTATTGCCTTATTACGTTGACATGTCAGCGAACAATTGCCCATTTATACACAGCGGACAAGGAGCAACATTAGCATTCATATGAAATTGTTTCTCTCCAGTTGGTGATTAAGTGCTGAATGCACTCTCTTTACAGCGCTTCTCACAATTCGGTTTCCATCAACTTACTATAAAACAACATATCTCTCCTCAGTTGGTGGATATTTGTTTGTGTCTGCATTTGTTTTGATTACCTTGCTTTTTTACCCGGGTTTCATTTGATTTTATCCCCATTGGTCATAGCAATTTTGTTACCAACTTGGAAGAAATAATAGAGTCGGATCTGGCAGTGGCTGGTTGCAAGTGAGTAAATGAAATAGAGTGTTATATTTTAGTACTGAAAGGGATTTAAGAAGGAAAGTAACTTTTACCCAGAGAGAATATTGTTGCTATCCTAGAAACACATTTGCCTCGTCAGTGTGACCGAAGCAGAGGAAATGTCCCTGACCCAGCGACAGTGAGAGGACAGTTTAACAGCAGATGCTCCTGAGTCATTTATCTCACTTGCACTTTGACACTGAAGCCGTTATTGTCTGGCCTCCCCCCAGAACAGCTCATGCCTCTCACATCAAGGCAGCTGCACCAGAAAAACTCATAAATGGAGCCATTTCAAAATCAGACGATGATTTATGAATGCTTCTATGCCTGAAGTGCATAGAAAAGGTTCAGTTGTTTCACAGAAAAAGCCCATGGAGACAGGGAAACGTGACGAGAAAAAATGCATTTCATTAAACATCAGGAACAAGGCTTTATTAATAGTTGAATTGGATAAAATCACTACGTGAATCAATGCAATGACTATTCAAACAAAGTACAACCCACTTACCTTGGGCTGTAGCTGTAGGTTTGGGAACCGGCGGGTTGTCGGTTCATTTCCTTGAAACGTAATATGCAGAATGGACTAGCGTGGGATTTATTAATTTGCCTCCTGTGCCTTTCCAAGGTGCCCTTGAGCAAGACACCAAAACAGGCATCTGTTGGGGCACCATTCCAATAGCAACTCGCTAGCTCTGACGTCTCATTAATGCATGTATGAAAGGTCCTATATGTGTGTGTGTTTGTGGGTATTATCGGCCTATCAGGGGCCTCATTTATAAAGCTTTGCATAGGACTCACGTGGGAAGGTGGCTTACGTAGGACAAAGCAAATAAATACTCACACAAATATTCAGATTTATAAAACACTGCGCGCGCACGTCCTACACCGGTTTCCCTTTATAAATCACAACCAACTCGGGTTGCGTTCTAACCCTATCTCCTATTCCTTGACCTCTGAGTGAAACGTCACGGGGTTAAGGGATAGTGGATAGGAGAATTCAAAAGGACTTACTGTAGGAGAAGAGACTGCGGTGCTTTAGAGAATCCGACTGCACTATCCGACGTGTTTATGATGCGCCAGCGGACGTCATTGTGTGCGTCTGCTGCTGTGGGGAAACTATGGAAACTACAGTTTTCTATACAACGGACTACATGGATGTTTAATAAGAACGACGGACTCATCTAGAGACTCTGCACCGTGCTCTGATGCTGTTGCTTTATGCTTTATGAACAACAGAGAAACATATTCTTCATGACCAAAATTGGAATTGAAATAAAAAATGAAAGTGAAACTCATGCTCATCACCCTCTCCCTACGGTCCACATTAATACAAATGATCCCAATACGTATGATTGTATGAACTATGAAAATATCTTGAAATCAATACAAATGTATTTATTATAAACGTTAGTCTTTAACACCTATCACTGTGTATATCACCATTCAAACATCTTCTAAAAGTTGAACAAACCCCACACAGCTCAGTAAAGACTGTGAAATGTTGACTTTATTTGATCATTTCAGTAAAAACTAACTTTCATATTTCTCTTTTTGATTATAATACTGATCAAGGTTCAAAACAAAGCACTTTGGCAACTTAAAATGCCCATATTTGCCTATAAATAGTAAAAGAAACGCCCTGTATTAATATTCATTTTGACTGACTTTATAAAGAAGATCGCAGGAAATGACGACAGAAGAGCTAAAAAAACCATCTCACATCGTGTCAGATTTTGGTTATTTTGGGGAGGTCGAGATGAATCATATTGTTTGGTGGATGCAGTTTGAACCAGAGTAGCAGCATGGAGGTCGGATCGTCACCAAAATAAATAAATAAGTGGTCCGAAAAAAGTTAATGACAAAACAAATACACATAGCCTTCCTCAGGCAGTGTGTTTGTACCGGGGACAGGAGACCCCCCCCCCCTTGATGAGAAACTGTAAGAAATGATCGGGGAATCCCTCCGGAGTGGAGTCATGACGACTGGATCTTAATTATTTTTCGTGGTTTGCGTTCCAGCTGTCAATCAGCTGTGCGCAGCGTCTCCACTGCAGCCTGTGCAAGTCAACCCCCCCGCAGCAACTCTATATCCACCAGTTAAAGGAAATAAAACAAATGTGTTGTATTAGCTGTACAATTGACCAAATATGGTGTTCTTAGTTTCCATACCTCCTGTGTTTTACGAGCGACTTGTCAAGTATTGGCGAACGGCATGAAACATGATTAAACATGATAGTATATAAACCATGCTCGTATCTATAGAACCTAGAGAAAAGCAAAACGGCGTCAGTTTAAAGTAATTCTGTCCTTCTGTTTACCGCATCATTTATGAGAATACATTTCTTAACAAGATAACATCATCGAGGGGTGAACAATAACATTTCCGTATTTATTTATTTCTATAAGCTATGTTTTTGTGTGCACTGAGGAGTCTTTTTCCCATCAAGTTTGTTTTTTATGATTGCTTAGAAACTTGCGTATGCCTTCTTTTGAGCGTACGCAACGTTTATAAATGAGGCCCCAGGGCTCTAGAGTCCGACCAAATCTATCAAGTGTGACTTGACATTTAGTCTGTCACTGTGTGTGTTTGTGTGGTCCCCGCAAGTGATGATCTGAAACTTGGTCCCCAAAGCACATACATACCAGTATGTGTGTATATTTTAGGCCCCCGTCCACACGGAAGTCGTTTTCAAAAAAGTCTTCCGTCCACACGGAATCGGCTCAAGAAATGTGTCCGTCCACACGAAAACGCTGGAGACGCTGTAGTATATATGCCGGGCCTGTAAGTGGCGGTGTACTTCCGCAACAAAATATACCAAAAGCAGCTAATAAGATTGATGATGATTATTATTATATTATATTATTTGTGTTGCTGATGGTTGTGGTAGAGGGGCTGTAGATTTTGCACTAAAATCTGTATCATGGTCAGTAGCGTCTGGAGCACAAACGCAACCCTGTGATCCGCCATTGTTGTTGTTGTTGGCGAAACGCATCAGCAATGAAGCAGGGGTGAGCAGGAGAGATGGGGAGAGGCGGGGCTATGGTGTCATCGTTTTCAGGAAATGATCTTATAGGGCATACACACGGACCCACAAGCGTTTCGTCCACAGACCTACCCACTTTGGGAGCCGTTATCAAAGTGTATCGGATTCGGGCTCCATTTTGGCCTCGTGTGGACGAACCGTCTATACCAGGCATGGGCAAACTAAGGCCCGCGGGCCATATACGGCCCGTTGGGCTTTTGAATCCAGCCCGCCGAATATTGGTACAAAATTGTCCAAATTATAGTAAAGACTGCATTCATTTTGCCTTTTTCCTGCAATACCCGGCATTTCAGTTGATCCCACTAGATGGCGCACTCGACATAATTTACCCTTGCTGGAGTCTGGTCTATTCTCTCAGCTGGCCCCACTCGGCAACCCGGCAAGGTCGGCGAATACAAGTAACAAGCAGTAGCGCTGAGCAAAGTGACTAGAACGCGACCACACACTTATAAAAAACACTTATATAAAGTCAGGCAACACAAACCAGGCTTAGTGTGATTCTGTTTATTTTACCTTACTTTAATAACCATCCGTTCACTGTTATTGACTATTGTGAAGAGGCAGATGTTTTCCTTTTGTTTTGTGTTATTGCAACTATCGGATGGAATCAATACATGGGCTACATGTGGCCATCAAAAGTAAAATCATAACGAAAACTACGCCGGTAAAATATGTGTGAAAACGGCTTATGCCACAATATGATAGCAACAAGTAGTCAAGATAGTCTGAGTAGCTTGCTATGCTAACATCAGCTGTAGAATGGCAGAGAAACGTTCATAACAGCGTTGTGATGCTAAACAGCTTTCAGACTAAAACACATTCACTGATGGGGATGGGGGATATTTATCAGCTGCTTGTGTGACAGTCAGACAATTAAAACGTTACAGTGGCCGCTGCCGCGAGTTAACGGGAGAATAAACCCTGGTGCACGAGCAGCACTGCAGCAGGCAGTAATGCAGCTGAACCACATTAATAAACAATGCACCACGGCACTCTGGAGAAAGGTACAAGGCTGGAGAAGTAGTTCTTTAATTTAATCTGGCTTCGTATAATTAAAAACTACCCGACGCAGTCCTCTATTGATGTTATTTTGAGCGGTGTTGCGGAGAAAATCAGCGACGTAAAACACTGTGTGGGTCATAAGAAGGCACTTAAACGGTTACGTCATGACGCAAACGATGGCGCAATAATTCACCTTTGAACTTAATTCACCTTTGAACCTGCATCTGTAACAATGAGTGGACCAAAGAAAAGAAAAGTCAACATTGAGTGCAGAGTGTATAATGAGGAGTGGACAGCTAAATATTTTTTTACCGATCTGCTACTGGAGCGGCCCGTCTGTCAAATGTACAACTCATAGTGGCCCCCGAGCTAAAAAGTTTGCCCACCCCTGGTCTATACGATAGAGAACGTTAGTGGATACAACTGATATCGTCTCCGTGTGGACGGGGCCTTAGTGTATGTATGGAACAGTTCATGCATTCCTCAACATCAAGCAACATCACAACCTTAAAACATACCAGTATTTCAACTATTGAAATATTGATGCTTTTTTCTGTCCCTAGCACCAAAAGACATCCCTGATCCTGGTGCCTGATACCATTCAGAGGCACTGTATTTGTTTCAATTAAGTGAGATTTAAAGGGGCCCTAGTGTGCTCATTTTCAGGTTCATTTATGTTCATATTTCATACCTGAAACCAGAGCCCAGTCTGCCAGTCAGGCTCTGTTGTGATTGATCAATGGCTTAGAGATGTCGCGCCCCTTAGCCTATCACGTACAATGTGTCAGAGCGCAAGCCAAATTAAGCGGAAGTGTTACATAGTCGTGTCACTAAACAAAGGAGTCCAATGGAGGTGTCTCAGCAGGGGGGAGTGAGTGGGAGAACATTTGGGGATTTAAGTATTTGCAGAGAAAGAGTCACGTTTTAGACGCAGTTTTATTTATCTCCCTCCAAATAGCAATGCAGGACATGGGTCTACAGTGGGGAAACCCCTCGGACCCACTACTACTGGAGCCCTTCGGATCAAACATCTGGGCGGATATGGCCTCATCTGAGCCAAAAACCTTTATCTGCACCTTTTTATTTCTGGTTTAATTGTTTTTATGTTGTGTCAGCGGGAAATAAAGGTTAGAAAAGGCTCTCAGCAGAGGTAGAGCCTTCAAATAAGTGTGTTACTACAAAGGTTCAGGAACAGGACCACACCTCTCTCTCTTACTAATTCAATCACCCGCGCCTCATTAATTCTACCACCTGTGCTACACTCATTCAGTCACCTGCACAGACCTATATGTGTGGCTTGCCCCTTTCTCTCACGACCCTCACCCCCAAACGCTGTTCTTTACTCTCTCCCCATCTCAGCTGATGACTCAGCAGTTTTGCACCGTCGCCTCACATCGAGGAGGTCCTGGATTCAAACCCCGGGGGCGTGATAGAGCAGGGATCTCATAAAGATGTTTCTGGACACTACCCCCCTCTTCGTTCCTCTTCCTGACCTCCACTTTTATACTATTCAAATAAGGTGGTCTTTGTTCCTGATCCTCGCAAAATGTCTCATCAATGTTTGCCTGCTGTCTTTCAGTAATGCATACATATTAATTGTCAATCGGTGTCATTTTTCCATTCAGTATGCGATGCGGCAAATTAATCACTGTGGGCCAGGCAGGAACTATTGAAGTGAGCTACATAATTGCCTTTCATCCCCCTGAAACATTTAGGCTTATAAATTATTTCTACACATTATGACACCTTCTAATAGCACCCTGGATTATTAAATTGTTAATATAAAAGACATGAACAATATCTTTTTTTAAAGCAGTATCATGCAGAGGCTGATTTTGTTTCATTTTTCAAAGTGAAGGAGGATATTTATTTAAAGAAGATGATGATATCCTATTGTGCAATGTTTAAAACCGTTGTATTATTGTGCATAGCTTTTACAATTCCCTGACATGACGCTTCTGAGGGAAGGATGTCTTATTCTCACTAAGATCCCATTTCATGTATCACTTGTTTCTCCACATTTCGCCCTGCATCCCCATTTCTAGTGAAAAAAAGTGAAAAGTTAATGGGGACACAATTAAAGGAAATGATCATGTTCACGCGATGACTTTTTCATTTGGCAGCAATTAGCTTGAAACTAGTATGCTATTATCCTTAATGAAGCAATTGGTAAGCAGGCATTGTAAAGTACTAACTGGTAATCATGGTTAAGGCATTGGCCTGAGTGGATTGAGCAGTCAATGTAAGCAGATTGTGGCTCTTAAGGCAACATAACAGGACAATAAACTACTTACTGTAACAAGCCACATTTAAGCCTTTTCTCCACCTGTTTCATTGTTGGAAATAAAACCAAATCCCCTCTGCTGATGCATTACAAATTAACTCACATTCTTTTCACCTATTATGATGTCAGCAAATCCCTATGAGGAGACTCTTAGTCATGTGTTCACAGAAATCAGAAATCCTTTATTCGTAACGCATTAGAGTTACAGTGTCATGTCCAAGAAACTTATCGTGAAAGTTTATTCTTTATGTTAGAGTTGTAATGTCCCTTTGTCTTGTGCTTTATGTCTATGCCCTTAATTATATCTTCCTCTCATTTCAGGCCTCCACGCTCCCCGCCCCCTTCTGTCTCCTGCGTCCTTGATTATTTTCCCCGCCCTGATTGTTTCCAACTGTGTCCCCTTTACCTGTGTATATATTGTGTTAGCTCCCTCCTGTTCATTGTCAGTTCGTTGTCTCTCGATGACCTACGTATCAGCTTACCTCACGGACCTTTCACGGACCTTTCACGGATCTATGATACTGATCACGATTCTAGTTTTCCTCGAAAGAGTGTTTTGTTTTCCTTATTTTTATTACTGTGCAAAATTCCAGTAAAGTCTTTATTTTGAAACGCTATTTGAGTCTGAGTTTTGAGTCGTGCAATTGAGTTCATGCCTCAGAGTTCACTCCTTGACATACAGCAACAAACAGTGCAGATACAAGGCTAAAGGGAAAAGAGTAGACTGACATTTTAAATAAAAAGGCACCCTTGTACGAATACAAGCAAATAAGTACAACATTCTATAAAATCAGTGGCGAGGTAGCAGAAAAAAATAAAGAAGTCATTCAGAACATTTGCTCAAAAAAGAAGGCACCTGATAGTGAGACTTAGGCAGGGACAAGAACGTGGTTTCATGCACTTTATTCGGATGATCCAACATTAAACAGTATAATAAACAAAGGGTTTTATTAATCTTGCCCTGCAGCCTTTCCTCTGGCTCTCCTCCTGGCGTACCCCGGTAAAAAAACATTTGCTCATTCTGGTGCGCTGATCCCACCACCACCTGTCTCCAATGGACCCAAAGCTGCATTCAAAATAAAAAGCATAAAAAACTTCAATAATTACCTTGATAATTATACAAAATAAAAGTTTAATTTACAATTTTACAACAACATTAACAACAAGAAAATGCATGATTAACTGTTAATGAATAAACCAATGTATATACTGTAGCTCCTAAGGCAGTATTTAAAAAAGTAAGTGAACATATTAAAGCATTGAAAGAGGCGGTAATGATGAAAAATGGTGAATAAATTGTAAAAAAACGAGTTATTGCACAACAGTATTAACAGTATTAACATTTAAATATTAGGTTAAAATACTATACTTCTACAGTTACAAGGTTTTACTGTGATGCACTTGGAGTACATGGTGTTTAAAGTGTGATGTATTAACTAGACCCTCCAGAAAAACAGGGGCAAAAATCCTTGATTATGCGATCAAACATGCAGGGTTTTTATGTGATTTTATGCGGTGAAATTGCGGGAAGTTGCAAAATATGCGGAAAGTTGCGAAATATGCTAAATATGCGGGGAAAAAGAATAACAATTGTTTTAAATATTGGGCTGTCTTATTTATTCTCTCCCACACACAACCTGCCACTAACGTTAAACCCCTTTACTATTCAATTAAACACATTCAATGTTTATTAGCAATTGGACTATTTTAATCTCACACACACACCCCCCCCCCCACACACACACACACACACACACTTCTCCGCCTCATTCCGTTTTCATTTACTCGTTCGTTATCTGACCAGCTTCAATCTTGTAGACTACTCACTTCGTTTCTTGTAGCCCTCGAAAGGGTTTTGGAGGTTGATGCCTCGGTGAACGTGAGTTGTTTGGCTTTCTTGTCCGCAGCAGCAGAAAGCATTTTCGAATGTTTGAATGAATCAAAGTGGGTCGTCACCGTCGATTTTCTCTTATGCTCCAACACACAGTTGCACGGGGTGCAGAATAGTTTCCCCCCACTTTTTGCCCGGACTTTAGTAGAAATGTTCGTCGGTAAATGAGATGGATTAGATTTTTTCATCTTGGTGTTTTCTCTATCGTGTGAGCTCCACACGTTCACTCTATACAGTGTTGTTTACATGATGTGATGTGCGAGCTAATGACGTCACGTCAAGATGAGTCAACATTTTTTTTCTCAACTTTGTGTGGAAAAATGCGGGGATTATGCGGCCTTTTGATAAATATGCGGCCTTTTAAAAATCTGCACCATTTTGCTGATTATGCGGTAAATTCTGCGATCGCAGAATCGCGTTTTTCTGGAGGGTCTAATTAACATAATTGATGTGTTTTTGGTATTAACTTTGGCACTGAATGTAGTGCAGCATCTAGTGCTTGTAGTGTGCTCAGTACACTTCAATGTAAAATGCTAAATGATAGCGACAAAGAAAACTGGATGCAGTATTTCTGCTCACAGGAACTACATGTGGGAATAAAGATCCACAAATCCATCCATAAACGATTTGACTCGCTTGAACAGAACTTGGTAACACTTATGAATTCACAGCAAAACCCCGACAGAGAGCAATGTTTACAGCTGAGGATCGATTCCTCTGACCGTGAATCTGGACAACTGCCTCACAGATATTAAAGAGTGGAAAAAACAAACTTCAAACAAAGATCATTGAGCTGGAAGAACGATGCTGAAACCACCTGAAGACTTTGGTGATACACTGCCAGCCAGAGGGGACGAGTTGAGGTGGATCTCTGGGAAGAGTCCAGGAACACAGAGAGTATTTCCATCAATCAACTCTTGAATAAAACAAGTCTCAGTGACTCTAGGAGCACAAAAAACTGAAAACTCTTCTACCTCTTTGGAGTTTATGTTAATATGAACTCTGTGTTTCAGCCTTATAGAAAGCAAATCATATTTTTTCTTCAGTGCCATAATCAAAGGTGCAATCCGTGGTTGAAAAAGCACTGAGATTTACTCAGATTAGAAAAGAAGCAATACTATTTTTTAAGTAAAAGTCCTGCATTGAAAAATGTACTTTAGTAGTATTCAATTCAATTCAAGTGTTGTGCAAACACATTACAACGGCCGAAAGATTTGTATTAGGAGAAACGTGCTGCAGTTTCAACAACGATTGATTAAAAAAACACCTATATGCCAAAACACATGCAAATGACAAAACATGTTCACAAACGTAACAAGAAATGCACGGCGTTTACTTAAAAATCTCCTAACTATTATGCTATTTATAGGCTTATATTATGGGTCTCAGATATATACAAATATTTAAAAAACATGTATATGATGTGTTTTGCTCAAAATACCAACACGCCTTTTAGATGGCAGATTCAGCTTAATGCTCCTGTGTTTAAATGCAAAAGAGAGAGTTTTGTTTTCTTACACTTTGTGAGTTCCCTGACACACCGGGGACACGTATTTATTTATAAAAGACATCAACAAGTGCATTTTGCATGATAGGTCCCCTTTAAATAGCTGCGTTAACAAAATGCTGCGAATAAAAAACAGTTTAAGAATCTCAAAAAGAACAGCTGGGAACAGAACGCTTGTTGACGTTTGGGGATGATACAGTTGGCACACTGTCACTGGGAACATGTGGGTTTGGCTTATTTTAACAATGTGATGGCATTATTCCTTCTGATATGATTGCAGATTTTCAACAATTATGGTGCAATTGTTAATTTCAAATGAATATATCATATTACTGGAATATGATTATTGATGCATACATGTGTTCATCACAGCAGGTAAAGGTAGAGCTGATTTTAATTACTTTGTATACAGCTGCTGAATATGTTATCCAATAATTATATGACAATCTTCATTTATCAGTTGATTTATATTTTATATGAGCTAGGTATTATGTAAAGGTCACAAAAGCTGTCAGATATGAATAATATTGTCTTGAAGCGGAGTAGAAGCCAGAAGCAGAACATTGAAAGACTAAGGTAAAGAACAGGTACCTTTAATATTGTATTTAGGTACAGTATTTGAGTAAACACACTAATTTCATTCTGACAATGGTGGTGAAACTGACTCGTGGTGAGTCAGTTGGAGATTGGCTTAGCTCAACAAAAGTATAGTGAAGAATTTCAATAGAGGTAAAAGATTAAACTAAGCACTATATTTCATGTCCTTGGTTCCATATCTGCGCTCGCTACATGCTTCCTTTCTCCAAGAGAAACCTGCATCTTGGATGTGGTTTCCATGGATTTACACACACTATGGGTAAGCTCTTCAAAAGCTAAAAACCAGAGAGGAACCATGCAAATATGTCATGTCAGCACAGTGCAGAGCGTAAAGAGCTGCACTTACAGCTTCTGCTTCAAACACAATCACAACCACGGCTGTATTCATTATTTATGTACTGTTCTTCCTGTCCCGCTCACATTATGCTGTAGAAATCCACCTCAAGTCTCAGAACAATACTTTGTTTTCACTGACTCAGACGCCCTGCATGAGTGCAAATTATCTGAACCACCTTTGTGACATGTCCTCCATTAATGTCTTTATCTATCGTTGTAAAATACACTTTAGGCTATATAATATACATATTTGAATGCTCATTATGTGATCAGTTTATGCTTATTTTGGTTTTAAGATACATTTTCTTTGTGCAGTGAGTTGCTCTTCCCCTGTGCATTATGAAAAGGATAATCAGGGTGATAACCATTATCACCCTGTAATGGCCCGTCCACACTACAGCTTCAAAAAAAAGCTTGGCGGCGGGCGTGTCTGAAGCTCGACCAACAACCAATCACATGAATCTCCCGCCCCTGACACACAAGCAGCGGTTTGATTGGCTAGAGCTTGTACTGGCATATGATTTGATTGGCTGACGCTCCCACCGAAAGCTTCAGAAGCTTCAAAAGTTGAACATTGCTCAACTTTTGCAGCCTGAAACGCCAGGAAAGCTCCGCTCTCCTACCCACAATTCAGTTCGGCGAAAAGCGAGGCAACGTGACGTCACCCCATTCAAAGTGAATGGGCAGACGCGTTGGAAACCGTTTTTGAAGCTGTCGAAGCTGTAGTGTGGACGGGCCGTTAGTGTTCTTTTTTCATCAATGGCCACCTCGTTGCACGTTATCCCGCTTATTACACAACAACATACTAAATAAACCCTCAACTTGACTCACAACATTGATCAAAAAGTATTTTATTGACCAAGAAATAAATGGTCCAACACCTCCAACTGCGGCAACAACAGCCTTACATAAAATGACGGCTGCACTGATCAAGGTTCAAGGCTTTTCACATTTTATTTTCCACCAACAAGTCCTTACACAATCTCAGAGCGCGTAAGTGTAGTGTTTACTTCCTGTCCGTCTTCTTCTGTTGATCTCTCTGAAGGTCAGCGCTCTGTCTTTTAACCTCTTTCCTTCTCTTGCACTGTTTTTTTTTCAGTATTGCAGACAGATAAGCCATCATGAATCCAAGGTTTCATACCCTACACAAATATAAAAGTGGATAATCAAAACGTATGCAACGTTATCCTTGGATTCATATGACTGCACATAGTCCCTTGACCCTACTTTGCAATGGTCATGTAAGCGGTCTGTTATTGAATAAGGTTCGATCCCCGCTGCAGGCAGGATGCCGCTGTGTCCTTGGGCAAGACACTTCACCCCAAATTGCTCCTGTGGAGATTGCCCACAGTATTGAGTGTATACTGTATAAGTCGCTTTGGATAAAAGTGTCTAACAAATGACATTTAATAATCAGAATCAGAAACAGGTTTATAACCAGGTAGGTTTACACGAGGAATTTGACTTGATGTCGTTGTAATAGTCCTTTATGCCAGTGGTTCCCAACCTTTTTTCCCAAGAGCCCCCCCAAATGACTCCTGTTGGAAGTTGCGCCCCCCCCCCCCCCCCACACACACACGGGGGGGGCGCAACGGCGGTAATTAAAGTTTAAAAGTCTCAAATGCTACAACTACTGTCACAAACTAGATGAATGTGAAGTATTTTGTTAAAGGAGGATGAAAGCTTAATTAAGGAGCACTATTGGAATGACTTTGATGGTTATTGGACTCAGGATTAATTAATTTGGATTCCCGCCGTATGAAGAAATTAAAGGACGGCACGGAAGTGGAAACAATTCACAAAGGCATTAAACTGTTTAAAACGTCATGAGGTGACTGGTGGCGCGGCCTTGCTGTGACCCGGGCTCCTGTCGTGTGCTGCAGTTTTTGTGTATTTATGTCTGGTTAAACGTTCCGTCCTTGATTTAAACTAGGGATGTCCCGATCACCTTTTTTTGCTCCCGATCCGATTCCGATCATTTGATTTTGACAATTTGCCGATACTGATTTTTCCCGATCCGATCTTTATGCAATGCATTAAGAGAAAAAAAAGAAAAAAATCATTCAAGTTGTCCCTTAAGGTTATTTTTTTTATTTAAATTGGATATTCTATCCAACATGGATATAGCTTCTTTCTTTCACAGCAGCATTGGATCAGTTCAGTTGTGCAGCATTGGATCAAAACAAAATAAAGCTTATCAGTACTCGTTAGCTTACTGCTACAATTAGACACTGCGCCCACTCTGTTGCCAGATTTGAGAGAAATAAGCAACCAGGTCTATGAAAACAAGCCCCAAAGAAGCAACACATACATGATGTTCTGTAATTTGAAACCAAAACTAAGGCCTCAGGATTACTTTAAGACTTAAACATGGTCATTTTTGTTTTGTAGAATTGAATACATTTTTTAAAAAGTATTTAAAAAAAATCCCGATCCCCGATTTGTTTTCCTCCCGATTCCGATCTTTTGAAAATCACGTGATCGGCTCCGATCCCCGATCACGTGATCGGATCGGGACATCTCTCATTTAAACCACACGCTTTAATCAAGAGACTGTGTGTGTGTATGTTGGTACAATGACGAACCTTGCGAAGATTCTACTGGCACTCTTTATCCTTGAACTTTTTCAACCATGCCAAACATTACGGGGAGGAAACAACTTGGCCCTGTCATACACCAGAGACGCACTGCTGGCCCTCCATGCTGCGGGAAGCTTCCCACCCCCCCAACCTGTCGGAGGACATACGATCTACGGCTCCGAGGAGACGTCTCCGTAGAAGGGGAAGGAGGGGAGGAGTACGGCCGCGCCTCAGACAGAGAGGCAACAGGCCGCCTTTACCCTCCTTGATACTCAGTAATGTGAGGTCGCTACGGAGGAAAATGGAAGAGCTGCGGATCAACGCCACAGCCTGTTTCGAGTACCGTGAGTCATCTATTATGGTGTTTTGTGAGACATGGCTTCATCAGGATATTCCCGACTCTTTGTGTGAACTGGAAGGTTTTTCACTCATCCGCTCGGACAGGAGTGAAACGTCGGGGAAAGGCAAAGGTGGGGGCATCTGTGTATTTATCAATGACAAGTGGTGCAGACAGCACACTTTGCGTAAGACTATCTGCAGCCCCGACGTTGAACGTATGTGCTTGAGCCTAAGACCCCTGTATCTGCCTAGAGAGTTTAGGAATATCATTCTCTGCACTGTTTATATTCCACCCAGCGGGAACGCAGCAAGTGCAGCAGCTCAAATCAATGACTGTGTTCACCAGCAGCTACTACACACTCCTGACGCTCCGGTTTTTATTCTAGGAGACTTTAATCATTGCAAACTTGAACTGTCACTACCCGGTTTTCAACAATACGTTACATGTGAGACCCGGGAAGATAAAATTCTAGACAAATGTTACGGAAATGTGAACAACGCATATATGAGTAGAGCCAAACCCCCGCTTTCGAACTCGGACCATAACACTGTTCATCTAATACCTACCTACAAAACGGTTCTCAAGCGTAGTAAACCACAGACCAAGACTGTAAAGGTTTGGACTAGTGACAGCATAGAGTCTCTTAAAGGGTGTTTTCTCTCTACTGAGTGGAGTATCTTTCATGAGATGGACATGGATAATGCTACTGAGATGTTAACTGACTATATACAATTCTGTGTTGACAATGTGATACCTCAGAAAGAAATAACTGTGTACCCCAACAACAAACCATACATAACTAAAGAGGTTAAGGACTGTATCAACCGTAAAAATATAGCTTTTAAAAACCCAACTGAAATGTGTGCAAAAGGAGCTTAACCACATGCTCAGAGAAGCTAGAAGGAGACATAAGGACATTATCGAACAGAACTTTTCTACAATGAACTAAGGAACTTTGGGACACTATGAAGGCAATCACAAATATGACTCCAGCTAAAAAAAACTCTCTGTACCTCTGATGACCCGCAAAAAGCAAATGAACTGAATGACTTTTACATGAGATTTGAAACCCAGGACTTCTCCTCTGAATGTACAGACATCTTAGAGACAATCTCTGCTACTGACCAGGACGAAAGGGATTGACCCTTTAAAAGGTCAAATCACTTTTCAAACACACCTGTACTAAGAAGGCCACAGGGCCAGATGGCATCTCTGCATTCCTTCTCAAGACATTTGCAGAAGAACTGACATCAGCATGGGGTCCCATATTTAACAAATCTGTTGATCTTCACACCATCCCCACCCTCTGGAAAAAATCAATAATAAAACCTGTCCCCAAAAAACCTTGTCCAAAGGTAAACAATGATTTTAGGCCTGTTGCATTGACATCCATTGTCATGAAATGTTTTGAGAGGATCATGGTGCCGCTGCTAAAGAAAGAGGTTGATGTACATTTAGTCCCTTTTCAGTTTGCCTACAAGCAAGGGCGTGGCACAGACGATGCTCTAAATAGCATCACACACCTGGTCACTAAACACCTGGCAGACCCTAAGGCATATGTACGCCTACTGTTTGTGGATTTTGGCTCGGCTTTTAACACACTGCAGCCTCACATCTTGCGTCAAAAACTGATAAAGATCAGTTTAAATCCTTTTATCTTGAAATGGTATTTTTCGTTTTTAACCAATCGCACTCAGCATGTCAGGGTCAACAATACCCTCTCAGAGCCCCGGACCATCAGTACAGGAGCCCCCCAGGGTTGTGAGAGCTCCCCGGTCCTCTTCACACTGTACACAAACGATTGTACGAGAATCAACCCGGAGAACTATATCATCAAATTCTTAGATGATACAGCCATCCTTGGCTTAATGCACAAAGGCAGCAGTTCACCGGCTTATCACTCTGAAATAGAGAGATTTGTGCAGTGGTGTGATTTTAACCGTCTAGTGCTGAATGTGAAGAAGACTGAGGAGATGGTGTGGGACCCAAAGGCAGTGGGTGACCTTAGGCCGGTGGTTATCCACAATGAACCCATAACTCAGGTCAGCTCCTATAAGTACCTTGGTGTGTCCATCTAGATAATACACTCAGCTGGAAGGTGCATGTTGAAGGTCTGTGCTCTAGACTTCAACAGCGGTTGTACTTTCTGCGTCGACTCCGGGCTTTCGGAGTCGACCAGAAGTTCATGTTACTGTTCTACCATGCAGTGTTGGAGAGCATCATGAGGTATGTTATCACTGACTGGTATGGTAACTTGACAGTGCAGTCAAAGTCACAGATCGCTCGCCTGGTACAGACTGCTATGAAAATGATGGGGGTTAAAAAACACCCATCTCTCCAAAACATATACGAGCAGTCCATTATCAGACAGGCAAACACAATGGTGTCTGATCCCACCCACATACTCCACCCAGGATTCCAGCTCCTACCTTCTGGCAGAAGATTTAGGGTTCCCAAGAGCAGGCTGAACCGCTATAAACACTCATTCCTACCTATGTCCATTAAGCTTCTTAACATTCACATGAAATGAAATGTAGTCAAATGTAATTAAATGTACTTTTTCAACGTTGGCCATGAGGGTTGTGCAATAGGTCGCCATTGTCAGTGTGTGCGTCTGTGTATTGTGTTTGTTCAAACGGTGTATGACTGATGATATGTGTATGTCTCTTAATGTCCACTATGTTTGTAGTTTGTATATGAACATGTATGCGGAACTGCAGGACGGAGTCCAGAACAAATTTCCTTATGGGGACAATAAAGTATATCGTATCGTATCGTATCGTAAAACACATGTTCAAAGTAAGCCGGATTTTGCCGATGCAGTTTATGTGGATTCAAAAGTCATAAATAATCTACAAAATGGAGGAGGCCGATCTGATCGGAGCAACTGTGACAAATAATCCAACTGAAACCGGCATGGACAATGACTCTGTTTTAAAAATGCGCTTATCCAGACAAGCCTGGTTTGGACACTTTACGGGCAGAAGAAACATTTCTATTAAATAAAGAATTATACATTTCTGTCTTTTTATGCCTTTAATAGCTACTAACTTGAATTGTTATTCAAATTAATTAATCAATTATTTTTAATATTGTATTGTAATGTAGAGACAAGGCTCTTAGTGACAATCATGTCTTGCTTTATAATTATATGTAAAAAAGAAAAGAAAAAAAAAAGTCGAAATATGATATTTGGCCTCAAATCATCTGAGGCCTGGCGCCCCCCCCTGCGATCTTTGGCGCCCCCCAGGTTGGGAACCACTGCTTTGTGCTATATAGTTGACCGCAGGTCATGGAGAGTAATATATCCGTAGACCTTTGTATGAGGCATCTTTATTTACTTAACAGGTCTTCAGCCATGATACATACATGCGTCCTAGATGCGGGCTTGCATACACACCCAGTATCACTCCGCAGCCGCACCCCATCAGTAACGTCCTGATGGTATATGTGCGCGGCACTATATACTACATCCTCCTTTCTTGCAATGAAAGTTGCATATAACATTTGCAGTAGTAAACATTCTATAACGGTCTCAATATTAACATTGTTCACGTGTTAACATATGAAATTATATTTTGTAAGAACATTAACATGTCAACTTAGAATCAGTGTATATCACTCCAACATCCTCATATAAACATGAATCCTGTATATCAGGGGTCGGCAACCCCTGGCACGCGTGCCAGCATCGGCACGCGGCACCGTAACCAATGGCCCGCTAGGAATAAGTGGAATAAGTGTGCAAAATATTTAAATTGTATTTTCGGATCCTGAACGAGACCGCCGCAAGGGCGCGTCTCCCCGTTACCTGCAGAAGGAAGCCATGCACGTGTTATGCCCCTAATATGGGGAAAATATAAGACAAAGGAAACAGAGACGATGTTAGCTTGCTTCAAGTCTTATGTATTATGCACCCGCCAACAACATGGTACACATAGCACGCTGTATAATACAGAACATGGATTCTTGATATAAAACAACCACTAACAATGCGCGTACTGCAAACATACATCCAATTTAACACACAAGATGTCTCTTTTTAAATGCACAGTACAAACATACATATCCAAATTAACACCCAAACTCCCCTTCTTGGAGCTAAACTACACTATTATAGCTAGCTGCGCTAGCATAGCTAACGGCGCTCGCAAAGCTAGCATACACAGCTACAACAATTACAGAACCTAGAGAAACCCTCCAAAAATACCTCTAACAACTATCACTATTCACATTAATATTATACACAGTCAGTCTACATATATAACGTTTCTCACGGATGAACTCACCTAATATGGGGAAAATATAAGACAAAGGAAACAGAGACGATGTTAGCTTGCTTCAAGTCTTATGTATTATGCACCCGCGGCAAGCAACACGCGCCCTCTGCTGGACAGACCCGGAAGGTCATCAACCATGACTTATATCTATTACACACGCAACGCAGCCCCGCTCTCTTTAACTCCAGGTGACTTTCTGCCACTTTCCTCCGTGGTGCAGTGATGAAGCTCAGCGCAAGTTCAGGCAGGAAGACCCATCACTTCGTATTGCACGTCATGGCAATACTCGCTCCCTTCACTAAATGATAGGGAGCGCCACTCCTCAGCTAACCTATCACTTCCCTCCATTCACAAGCCTAATTATCGCACCTGTTAATCCCTCTATATATGCTCTCCCCTTTTCCATCAGCTGTCTTCCAGGTGTCAACGCGCAACCCTCCTCCACCCCTTCGCCTCCTGCTTCCAAGCTTAACCTCTTCCCTTCCAACCGGACCTAACGACTTATCACCACCACCAGTGTCTAGACGCAGGGGGTTCATCGGAAACGGTTCTTTCCCTTCCCGAATGATATCCTACGAAACCTGAGCCTAATCGCCAAACACCATTTCATTCACTTGTTATAAACTGTCATCATTATGTTTCATTTATATAATGTGACCCGATAATAAACATGTATTTCATACATCACGTCTCTCCTGATTGAACTGATCGTTTCACCACGGAGGAAAGCACTTCACAAATTGCAGTACCCATAAGGAGCTGTACAAATGCCGCAGTTTTTGCGTGGCTGTATCTTTAGTTGAAAGCCCAGTGGCGATCTGCTCATCTCTCATCGAAATAATATGCTACAAAGGGGCGGACTGGCCATCTGTGTGTTGAACTTTCCTGTCGGCTCCCAGACCGTAGTCGAGGAGGGCAGAAGCAACAAGCTTCAGGTTCAATAACCCACTTTAGCTTAAATGAATGGAGAGAGGCGAGCTCTTCTTGGGAGGCCGTTGCATTTATTTAGCTGTTCTTCTGTTTCACAAAATACATCACAGACCTCTGTTTTTCTGCTTCCTCGTTTCACTTCCAGAAACATACACACGTTCCCTCACTGTCGCTCTGCCATCCACAAACACACATGCACAAGCCAAACCTCTCTCTCTCTCTCTCTCTCTCTCTCTCTCTCTCTCTCTCTCTCTCTCTCTCTCTCTCTCTCTCTCTCTCTCTCTCTCTCTCTCTCTCTCTCTCTCTCTCTCTCTCTCTCTCTCTCTCTCTCTCTTAAAGGGACAGCGATCTCATCTCACTCTGCATGACCCTAATATCATAACATGTGTGCTCTGGAGAATCACAGAACGGACGATCTTCCTTATTATTATGCCGTTAAAACCAATTATTTAAATGTGTTTGTTAAATTCGGCATCGTTGGCACGCTGATAACAATTTTTTTTAAATGGCACTTCATATCAAAAAGGTTGCCGACCCCTGCTGTATATAAACAACACACCTTACTCTTTTCTTTTTTTTTAGCAAATAAAGTAAGGATTTTAACGTATAAACTCTGTCTTAGCACAACCTTTAGCCTGAGCTAATTAGGAAATCTTTGTATCTCTCAGAGTCGAATAAGTCGGCCACATCTGGTTCTTCTTTTGCTCTGCGGTGATGACATTTCACATTCAACAGTCTCTGATGTGTCTGCATCTGGCGTTCATAGTTGATTGTCTTCAGGAAGTCAGGTTCTGGGTCCATTTGGGCGTTGTGTGGTGTTTTCCTCAGATTCCTCCTGTTGCGCCTGTAGTGCTGATCTGAAGATGTGACAACATCATAGGAACGTGGTTCATCACTCTGTGCAGTGACCAAAGCTGGACGCCAACCCTGTTCAGTTTCCATGTGAACAGTACTTCCTGGTTGCAGCTCAGGAAGCGGCCTCGTTCCTCTGTCATAATACTGCTGCTGCCTCCTCTGTAGATTCTCGAGAGTCGAGTGAACATGCTTAGGCCCAGCAGGCTGAAGCACCTCGGTGGAGCTGGGTAAGGTGCTCCTTAGCACTCTCCCCATGAGCATTTGTGCGGGTGAGTATTGCAGGTGTGTTTCTCAGGATGAGCCGGGCAAGATGAGGGTCTGTGTTCGTTAGTTGTGCTTTTTATAAGAACATGTTTAACAGCTTGTATGCTCCTTTCAGCCACACCATTGGACTGTGCATAGCCTGGGCTGGAATGAGTGAGTTTTATGCCCCATGATTCTGCAAAGTTCCTAATTTCTTGACTCGCGAATGGGACATGGTCACACACTATCTCTTTTGTTATTCTTATCCTGGAGAAGACTTCTTTTATTTTCTTAATGGCAGTCTGTGATGTCTTGTCGTTAATGGGAGGCATGTGGCGCAGTGGATAGCCTCGGTCTGGGGGTCAGATGGTCACAGGTTCAAACCCCACTGCAGTCAGCATGTCGTTGTGTCCCTGGGCAAAACACTTCACCCCAAATTGTTCCTGTGGGGATTGCCCACAGTGTTGAGTATCTAACTCCCAGTTTCCACTGGGTCTGTCTGCGCCGCGTCACGGCTGCGCCGCGGTTTTGATGTAGCGCCATAACCCACCGGACGCGTTTCAGAAGCGTAGCGTCGTGCGTGCAGGCTCGCAGTTTTGTTATTGATTCGGGTTTAATTTGGGTATTAATTAACTTTAAAACATTAATACGTAGTTGTTACCTTCCACTCCACAAACTGCAGCGACTAAAAAACAGGCCTTGTCCTTTCTGATGTTGTCAGTAGTAAGCATTGGTTACATCCTATAAAAGTGTGTTTTTCTACTTCCACGATGAAAACCTCGTCCATTGTGCGTATCGTAGTGGAGGTGTTGTGATGAAGGAGGGGGGTCTTCCAGAAAAACGCGGGCAAAAATCTTTGATTATGCGGGCTAAATTCCTTGATTATGCGATTAAACATGCGGGGTTTTATGTGATTTTATGCGGTGAAATTGCGGGAAGTTAGGAAATATGCGGAAAGTTGCGAAATATGCGAAATATGCGGGGGAAAAGAATAACAATTTTTTTAAATATTAGGCTGTCTTATTTATTCTCTCTCACACACAACCTGCCACTAACGTTAAACCCCTTTACTATTCAATTAAACATATTCAATGTTTATTTATTGTAAAAGCAATTGGGCTATTTTAATCTCACACACACACCACCCCCCCCCCCACACACACACACACACTTCTCCGCCTCATTCTGTTTTCATTTACTCGTTCGTTATCTGACCAGCTTCAATCTTGTAGGCTACTCACTTCGTTTCCTGTAGCCCTCGAAAGGGTTTTGGAGGTTGATCCCTCGGTGAACAGGAGTTGAATGGCTTTCTTGTCCGCAGCAGCAGAAAGCATTTTCGAATGTTTGAATGAATCAAAGTGGGTCGCCACCGTCGATTTTCTCTTATGCTGCAACACACAGTTGCACGGGGTGCAGAATAGTTTCCCCCCACTTTTTGCCCGGTCTTCAGTAGAAATGTTCGTTGGTAAATGAGCTCTATACAGTGTTGTTTACATTCTGTGATGCGCGAGCGGGGATTATGCGGCCTTTTGATAAATATGCGCCATTTTGCTGATTATGCGGTAAATTCTGCGAAAGCAGAATCGCGTTTTTCTGGAGGGTCTAGGGTCTGCTAAATTAGCATATGTGGGGGATGGGCCTGGCCCGGATGCTCACCTTTCCACTTCCTGCGAGGGGGGGCTGCCTGCCCGACTTTACGTAACGGCTGCGCCGCGGCAAAAGTAGGATTTATCCTCATTTTCGAGAAGCGCTGCGCCGAGCCGCTTCTGGGACGCGTCTGAGCTGTAACGCGGCGTGTGTGGTGGAATAGCACCCATTGACTAGAGTGGCCTCGATCTTTACGACCGCTGCGACGCAGCTGTAACGCGGCGCAGCCGTAACGCGGCGCAGCGCGGCGCAGACGGACCCGGTGGAAACTGGGGGTAAATCGCTTTGGATAAAAGTGTCTAACAAGTAGCATGTAATGTAATGTTAAGCACCTCGGGATATTTTAACAGGTAGTCGACCATCATTGATTGTCCTTTTATTTCAGCCCCTATTTTGAGCCAAGGAGGCTCGGGAATGTTGTGTGAGATCAGAGGTTCCCTCTGGTTTCTGGGCTGGAACTGCTGACATGTCCCACAATTCTCAACCATTTGTTCTATCTCTCTTGACGTACCTGGCCAGTACCAGTGCCTTCTGGCAAGTGCTTTTGTCCGCTGCATTCCTTGATGAGCCACATGTAATCGAGCTCGGGAGGATTATCCTGTCACCTGCAAACATTATCTCATCTATTACTGACCGAGTATGTCTGATAGGCCAGTATTGAACCAGTTTAGTGTGTACTTGTTTTCTGTGTCGTGGCCAGCCCTGTCTGTGTGTTTCCTGCAGCAGCTGTAGTATTTCATCATTAGCTGTTCCACTTTTGAGCTTTTGCAGCATCTCCGTGCTCAAAGCATCTGGTGGCTCCAGAGCAGACAACTTTCTCATCTGTGATGTCATCAACTGTTGAATTGATGCATAGGCAATTGGGTGACCCTTGTGCATTAGACATGCCCCCAAACCATCTTTGGATGCATCTGCCTGTATGATGAGCTGTTTCTTTGGGTCAAAATAACTGAGTACAGGAGCTGTACTGAGAGCATCTTTCAGTTTTTTGACTGCTCCATCATGTTCGTGCTGCCACAGCCACACACTGTGTTTTCTCACTGTCTCAGTGGTGCTGATATGGTGGCCTCACCTGGGATGTACTGAGCTAGGTATTTTACCATGCCAAGCAATCGCTGTAGTCCTGTTTTGTCAGTTGGTGTTGGCATGCCTGTGATAGCCTTGATCTTAGCGTTGTCTGCTTTAACACCCTCTGAAGTGACAGTATGGTATGGCCCATGTAGCTGACACTGCTCACCTTGTACTTTATCTTGTCTTTGTTGAACTTCACATTAGCCTCCTTTGCTCTGGCTATCACTCTCTGTAATATCTCATTGTGTTCTTTCTCTGACGATGCAGCAATTATCATGTCATCTGCAATGATGTGGATCCCTTGGATATCTCCAAATGTCTCACAGTTGCGTTGCTGGAAAACCTCAGTTGCTGACTTGATCCCAAATGGAAGGCGTTTAAAGCGGTATCTCCCCCATGGTGTGTTAAATGTGCACAGTAGGGATGACTCTTTATCTAGCTTTATTTGCCAACATGCGCAGCATAACGTTGCTCTCTCCCAACTCTTCCCAATCCCAAGAAATGGTAAAAGACACAGGAAAATCAGCTTTTTGAGATTTAATAACTCAAAAAGAGGAGAGACGACCCCAACATACCAAACAAATAACGTCTTCACAGAGTTTCCTTAAACTTGCCTAACAAAACGAATAAAATAAAAATACAGGCTTCTTACCTACTCTTACCAGTAAACAGGAGAAAAAGGTTCAAACAAATAGATACCAGCTAGTTTGCACAGAACTTCATCGGTCGTTGGAATGGAGTAGTGCTGCCTGAGTATAGCTTTGATTAAGTCACTGGGATCCAAGCAAACCCGTAACTTTTTTCTGTGATCACCAGGCTATTAACCCATG
Source organism: Notothenia rossii (assembly GCF_949606895.1). Taxonomy (NCBI): domain Eukaryota; kingdom Metazoa; phylum Chordata; class Actinopteri; order Perciformes; family Nototheniidae; genus Notothenia; species Notothenia rossii. The sequence continues at coordinate 87,565,452 of NC_136904.1, forward strand.
GTGTAGGCTCAGTTACCTGTACAATAACATCAGCATGTAACAAGTCATCGAGAGTGTCTCTCAGTCTGTCCATTACTGCCAGTGGTATTTTCCTACAGCCATATGTGACAGGTGTGGCCTTGGAGTCAGTGTGGGTGTGGGTCATACTTGTCAACCCTCCCGATTTTCGCGGGAGACTCCCGATTTCATTGCCCTCTCCCGGTTTCCTCCCGGGGTCATATTTCTCCCGCATTTCTCCCGATTTCTGACAAAATCAGATTTACTCAGGACTGTTTCCACTCTGACTTTAATACAGCTACACCATTGTTTGGTTTCCATGGTAACACGTCTCTTTAGTAGCGCGCGCAACTGAAAGTCTGAGAGGGTGAAGCAGATAGTTACAGAAAACAGAACAAAAATCGACAACTACTCTACTCTCTGCTCACTCCTTTCCTGCCCACACATATGCTCCATCAAGGATGGTACTACAGGCCGCAAGGCATTACACTTAGAACTACAATATAAGCATGTTAATAATGTTGATCTAACAGCTCCGGCGATCCACTAGCACCCCCCCCCATTTTGCATTTTGAAATGCTCCCGATTTCTGAGGTCTCAAGGTTGGCAAGTATGATGTGATATTCTCCAGCAAACTCACCTAAACCCTCAAAGACAGTTGGGTGCTGAGCCATGAGCTCCTCTTTTGTTTTGGGATGTTTCACTTCTATTGAGTCAATGTCCACTCTTTTCACCAGAAGCAGTTCTTCACATGCCTCGTTTCCTAATATGGGAATGGATGAGTGCCTGGAAACATAAAATGTCAGACTTGCCTGTGTTTTGGGAGTGGAGCATTTGAGTGTGACCACCCCTTCCGGCTTCAATCTCATCCCTCCATATGCCACCAGCACTGTCTTTGTAGGCTGTAGTTTTGAGCTGTGAATACTTTCAGTGGCAGGACGTTGGCCTCTGCTCCTGTTTCTAACTTAAACTTGACACACATGCAGTCAACATTTACATTAGAATGCCACGACTGGTCAGCTTTAGACTTTAGCTGATCAATGTTCACTCTCCCAATATATAGGGTGTCTATTTCCGGAAAAACATCATGTACTGTCTTGTGATGTTGGGCTTTAGCTGACCTACACATTTTTGCATAGTGATTCTGTTTTCCACAATTATGGCAGGATACTCCGTATGCTGGGCACTGTCTTGGCTGGTTTGATATACCACATTGTTTGCATGTTTCATGTCTTTGTCCCATGTCTTGTGTACGTTGTATAGGCGGTGTGCGTGTCTTTTGTCCTTGTCGAATATTCTTGTGCACTACAAGTACAGACATCTCCTGGGCTGCTGCATTCATAGCTAGCATTTGAACTTTGGCCGTCTCAGCAGCTCTGTAGGTGTCTATGGCCCTTTCTAATGTGAGATTAGGTTCTCTTAAAAGTCTCTCTTTCAGTCTCTGGTCATTCATACTAAACACAATCTTGTCTCTGATCATGTCATTTTCTGTGGTATAAAATTCACAATCCTTGCTCTTTTGCTTGAGCTCTGTCACATATTTCTCAATCGTGGTGTTACCTGACATAGGATGTGCCCAAAACTGATGTCTCTCAAACACAGTGTTCTTCTTAGGCAGACAATAGGCTCTGAATGCTGCTAGAATATCATTAACAGTCTGTTCATCTTCTTCTTCACCTTCTTCTTCACCTTCATCTTCACCATGTGCGATGTCTAGCGTGTTGTAAACTTTAAGAGCCTCCTCTCCTAGTGCATGCAGCAGTATGGCCAGTTTAATCTTCCTGTCCTTACCGTCTAGATTTGGAAGCGTTGTTCCCATCGTCGCCAGTTTTCTCCCAAATTATCAGTGAGTACCAGTGGAGATGGTAATTAGAATCGATCCATGTCTCTCTTTTTTCTTTCTTCCAAAAAAATTGCGAGTCCCGCTCTCTGGGGACCGGACCTGTTAGCTAGGCTTTAGGGCTAACAAAACTTTCATCTGTTTACCTCCGGCAAAATTACGAACTGGACCGACTTCTGGCACCATGTAATAGTCCTTTATGCTGTATAGTTGACCACAGGTCATGGAGAGTAATAAGGTATCCGTAGACCTTTGTATGAGGCATCTTTATTTACTTAACAGGTCTTCAGCCATGATACATACATGCGTCCAAGATGCGGGCTTGCATACACACCCAGTATCACTCCGCAGCCGTATCCCATCAGTAACGTCTTGATGCTATATGACCGCGGCACTATATACTACAGTCGCGGTGCATAAAAACAAGAATTAAAAACACAGGTAGAGAACTAGAAAAATATAAAAAATATAACAGTATTTACATTCAATGGAATAAGAAGGAATAAAAGATGGAATAAAAATCGGCAGTAATACAAAAATATTGTTGTACATTGTGTACGTTATGTAACGTCATTGTCCAAATTGACCAATCAGAATCGAGTTATCAACTTTGCCGTGTGATAATGTATTTGAAATACTTCCTAGTTACAAATGTCATATATTTTTTTTGTTATAGTTATTGAGTCATGTTGGCCAAAGCCTCTGAGCAAAACCATTTCAAACCAAACTGTTCAAGATTGACCTGAGCAATGCTGCCATGTTATCAAGTGGAGAGCAAGTGGAAGATTATCATACTATATTTCCAGGTGATAATCAAATCGCCATTTACAATAAAACGATATCCACAGTATATATATGTATTCCATGGTTCTAGCTGTATCATGGAGGCCTGGTTCGTGTCAGCCTGGAGAAGCAGAGTCACACTCAGGAGATCATTACAAGTTAGACCTCATGCATTTGGCTTTAACATAACAATAAATCAAACTATTTGTTTAAACTAAAAGGGTTCAAACAAAGTAATTCTAAGAAGGTAGAGGGTGGTCTAGCTTTATTCCTCTAATGGCATATGGCAATTTTCTGTGAGATTGCAGAGCACGGAAGACTGTCCAGAGTTTAAAAAAGGGTTTATCTTGAACTGCACAATTTCCCACTCTCCTTTAAGACAGTCTTCAAGAGGACCATTTAGTTTTATGTGCCAGTTCTGTTTGCATTTATGTCTTTCCTCAGTCAGTTTCTGTGAAAATATATATGTATGTGCAACTGCAATTTAATCAAGCCTTACATTTTTATACTCTGGGCTGTGGGTATAACTTTATGTCTATATTATGCATGGATTTTGGCAAATACTGTATTGGTTTGTGTGCATGTTTTCACATTCATTAATAAATGAAAACAACCTACCTTTAACGCACACATGGGGTTTTCTTAATCAATTAGGAAAGCTTGTGCAGCATAACTCACATTTTGTATATCAAATGTCTGATAAACTACTGACATTAAAGACAGATTACGCAATATGTTGTGTTAGTGTTAGGTACAGTACAGATTTGAAAATAACTCAAACAAAAACTATTTACTGTAAAGGAATCAAAAGTAATGATCAATATATGATGGTAGCTTCTTCTTTCAAATGTGTTGCAAAGCAGTCTTTGTTTTTAGTTATTAGCAGGAGTTATTCATTTCAACTCCTCAATGCCACCTAAAACTTGACTTGAAAAAATAAAAAAGTGTTATTGGAAGCCCTTAATATACCCACACACAACTGTTTTCCTAATTTAAAATACATATTATAAATGGTTGGTAAGCCACCCACGGTCCTAAGTGTGTTTCCAGAAATTAGTTCTCAACTCATTTACAAAAGCAAATGTCTTGAGAGGAAAGTAATGCTTCATGGAGCTTTTACCATCATACTGAGGACACTTTTTTAATGAATGTCGCTGGAACAAAACATACCTTTAATTACAATACATTTTATGTTTTTTTTAAAAGAAATATATGACATTATGATATGAAAATAAAAAAATCAAGATGCAGAACCCCAGTCTTGGGTGTCAAAGTGTTGTTATTTCCATCATCCACCTCTCACACACAGGAACACAGAACATATTTGAATTGGGAAAAGACTGTCCAATTATGCTCTCTTCAAAATGTGTTCTGCACAAACAAACAAAGAGGTAGAGACAAAAATCATCTTGTGGACACAGTGAGAGTTTGAACCTGAATGTTTAACAGCGCAATTAAGTAAATACTGCATACTGGGACACAGTTATGACAACGTCTGAAAAATTATCAATCAAAGTTAAGTGGAGAAAATGTCTTTCTGACTAAAGGACTTAAAAGTGGCCAAGTGTTGTGAAAAGGTTTGGCTTCAGTAGCCCGGTCTAATTGCATAAGCTTGCTGCTTGGCCCTTCTCCAGGGGCCTCCCTTCACTTTATAAATCATATGAATGTCTGTTTCATGCTAGAGCACTACAGTCATTGGTCATTTCTGCTGCGGGTCTTCAATCCTCGGTCGTCCGATATTACTTTCCTCTCCACCTAATAATTCATAACTTCCATCAATCCTGCAGGCCGATAATCTTACACTCTCTATCGATTTGGAAGACACAGCTACTGAATCATAATCACGAGCAAGTTGCTCTGAGTTGTGTACAAAGTTTGAGTTGTTGCGCATGACTGCGACTAATAAAAACAGTAAAGTAGCATTGTGAACAAAGCCATTCTTTGTTAGAAAAGTGGCAGTGATGGCTATTAGTCCAATGCTCAGAGGTTGGCACCGGTCAGGGGAAGGGATGGGATGTCTCCTTTAATCAGTAGACTCTTCACATGCCTTTCAGTGAGTGCCAGATCAATTTCACAGTTTTCTTTTGAAAGAATTTCGCAGCCAATTGTCTAACAATGACATCACACTAAATCCAGGGATTCAGCACAGGATTAAATTAGGATTTTCACGCAGCCAATGTCAAATTGGATGATGACAAAAATATCTCATCAGCTCTGTAGATGCGTTGACCAACATAAATGTTCTTCACATAATGAAAAGGAATGAGTAGTGCAATCCCAGTATGGGTAAATTCAAGGAATTCAAGCATACAGGCTGATGTGTTTGGATAAATGTTATAAATCTGAGGGCAGGGCCATTCATCTTTTCATGATGCATCACCGTGACCAGGTGATACTCAATGAGTGCTCTAAATGAAGAGATATGAGGTAGGGCAAACTGACCTTCACAGGTCACACTGTCCTTTCGTACCTTTCTTTCCTCAGGTGAACGCACTGTCTGTTCACCAGAGAGACTTAATGAAAGCTCGATATGTAATTACACTATATAAAATAAATCACCTTTTCCTGTTTGCACACAGCAGATAGCCTTAACATATGTTATTATGCATCCACAAATAACAAGCAATATGCTACAGGAATAGGAAGGGTCACACTTAGCCTGCTAATGAACAGTCTCGTACGTTTTGCCAGAGTTTAGAGATCCACAACGGGCATCTCAGACAGTATTATGCACAGTTTCCTATCTGCAGCAGTTTATGGGTGCATTCTCTCTGGAGAACGGCTTCTAGAGCATGGTAAATTGGTTTCACAAACCTTTGATTAGACAACCCCCCTACTTCCATTATGTTTGCTGTCTATGAGTGATTGCCTGCATGCTGAGATGAAAGACCAGTCCGGGAACTGAGGCGATGAGGCGAATGGGACGCGATAATGAAATGAAATGAGGCGTGAACATCGTCTGTTGCTGTTATCACTTAAGGACATGTAGAAAGGGTAAAGGGACCTGAGAGATCCTGGCTCTGCCTAATTCTTTACTACCATAATAGGCCTTCTGCTATGATGTTGGAAAGTTCATCTATATGCTGAATACATCCCAGGATATTTTGATTCAGAGTCTTTAGAAAAGGGGAAAATAATTTGTCTAGCCTCAGCTCTGTGTGTATGTAAAGTATCACCATAGTTACCGTAGCACTATAGATCTGCCTGCCTTTTGAAATGTCAGATCGTTAGGGGCAGCCGAGGTACAGAAGAGAGGCTCTTGAATGATTGTAGATTGCTCTGAGAGCATATGCCAGCATCCTGAAATCCCAAGGTCTTTTTTTTCCCAGTTCAATATTCTGTTTAAAGAGGACATATTACGCTCATTTTGTATTTTTTTCCTGTAACGTAACATGTTTACATGCTTTAATGTTCAAAAAGCTCTTTATTTTTCTCATACTGCCTGTGCTGCTCTGATTGGTTAGCTGGCCGGCTCTATTGTTATTAGTCAACCGTTTTAAGTTGTCCCGCCCCTTAGCCTATCGCTAGCAAATAAAAGCAAAATTGTTGTGTAGTGATGTCATTATGTAACGGAAGTAAACAAAGGAGTCCAATGGAGGCATTTCAGACAAGAGGGGGAATGTTTAGGAGAGGAACCCCCTCTGGAGGGAAATATGGGATTTTAGTCTTTCAAACGTTTACATCCTATATCAGACACTAAAGGGAAAACCCCAAAAAGCCCCTTTAAGGTTTTGTATACATAGGCTATGGTGTTTAGAACATTAAGACACTGGCAAACGACTTGTTTTGGTAACTGGGCGTGGATGTGAGTCTCTGTGTGTGTGCCCCACTGGCTCTCTAATGGCAGAACCATTGGCAGAAACATGAAGCCCACCCATCAGTTCCCCCTTAGCTCAATAAACACCCTTTTAGTTCTCTTGCACAGTTAGCGTTGTTAGCACTGTTCACACCGTTAGCACCGTTAGCTGCTAGCCACAGACTCAGCTGGCTTCAAAGAGCTGTGTTGAGGCAATATCGGTCAAGACTCTGAATCATAAATATGCTTTAAATTCTTTATAGAGCTACTTCAGCATGGGTCAAATTTGAAAACCTGTTTGAAGTTCAAATATCTCATAAATTAGCCAGTATTTTTTGATATTCTTCAAAACAGCTATAGGCTATTAACACAAAAAACAACGGTTATCAATTTTTTTTTACATCTGTTATCTTTGGTTTCTTTTCAAATTCTATCAACGTAAACATGTAGAAGCAGAGTTGAACATGCTGCAGTACCAGCCATCAGCATTCACAAAATGTATCACAGGTTAACGTCAGTTCACCAATCATCCAGCCTCATGTTTTGATATTTACTTGAAAATATGAAAGCAACCTGAAGAAAAACACAGGGCTCAGTTTCATCTCTATAACAACACGTTTTTAGTAAGTTGTGAAAATGTTGTTCCTAAAGCAGAAAAGAGGATTAGCAATTTTAAGATTCAACACCACGTCAGCTTCAGAGCCAAACGGATATATTTTTTTAACACCTTGGCTTCTTCAATGAAAATAACATAAATCTCTAAAATAAGTCATATTCAGTCCTAAATATCCAACTACTTCCATACAAAATAAACATTGTAATGGTATTGAGGTAGTTTACCGTTTACTTCACAATTAAAACCATACCTCATTTGTAGTCATCATGCTTTGTAAAGTCTCAAGCTGTGCATTTGAAATTGACTCTGACAAATGCAGAAAAAGCGCCAAGAACAGTTTGATATAATTACCTCTTTAGGGTATTATTTGTAAGTGTTAGTGTCGCTGGATTTAAATAACCCTCCTACACAGAAAACAATACAGCCTAAACCACCCAACGCTATACATTTTGCCAAATGTATTCTTTAGCTGCAGCCTGTGAACCTGCTGACACCTTGAATGTCTATTCTCCTCAAATACGGAGACTTTTTTTTTATTGTGGCTTTTTGTATATTCCTAATGCAGGTCTTATGATCTCCTTGACTCCAATGTGATCTGAGCAGTGATTTATGGTGTCACCTTCTTATTTGAATAATAGCACTTGGAAAACGGCATTACTGTCCAACAATCCGTAAGTATTGTAATCAAGTCCTTGAATAATTCCTTGTGATTATCAGCGGTGCAGAGATCCTGGGGTGATTTATTATCAGCTAAAATGATAACCGGAGTTGACAACGCATGATTGCATTACAGAAAGAGGCTGCTGCTTTAATCCATTGCAAAAATCCTTTCTAGTTTCAAAGATTAAAACACAGGGAGAGGCTGAAAAATATAAAACAAAAATAATAACAGTTTCAAGCACGGGTCTGGCCTCCTTCCACTTTGTCTAAAGAAACAGGCTCCAGCTATCAAGTGGCTCTATTTATGTTTAAAATGTTTGTCTTTAATGTTAGGGTTAGTATAATTTGTGCTGCGTATCCTAGCAAACTCCTCAATTTAAATGAAAAAATATGCATTATGAAGTTTTTAGCTTTTAGCTTGGCGGGAGTGGTTCAGTCTGTAGGGGATTGGACTTTGGACCGAAGTGTTGCCGGTCCACGTCCCCGATCGGACCAAAAAATACGGAGTGAGGACTGGTACTGGAGAGGGCCCAGTTCACCTCCTGGGCCACTGCTGAAGTGCCCTTGAGCAAAACCCCCAACTGCTCACTGGCGCCGGCTAGACTGGCTGCCTCCGCTCTGACCTCTCAACTTCATGTGCATGTGTGCATATAACTGTGTGTGTATTTGTATATGTATGTGCATGTTCTAAAAAGTGTGTACTGTGTGTACTGTATGACCTGTATAAAAACGCATGTGTGTGTAAGACAGAGTGGAAACTGAATTTCCCCCTCGGGGGATTAATAAAGGTCCATCTTCTCTTCTCTTTTAGTTGACCATTTACAAACCAGAATACAAAGCTTTATCAACTCCCATTACTGGCGTGGCAGTAAGACCACAGTGTATAAATATTTTTAGCATTTGTGAATGAAGCTTTTAAAAGTTCCCCCTGCCCCCGATGGGAATTAAATCATTTCTAATCCATTTATCGAGATGCCCAATTTGAATGTGATTCAGATGACATCTCCACAAATGACTTTAAAGAGCATCAGCACATGTTTTCATAAATCTAACGGACCATGAGACAGGCAGCGTCAGTCAGCGGCTACAGAATATAAACAGAGCAGGATTGAATACTATATGTGTGCAACTCTGCTACTGATATGTCACTTGGGGTTATCCAGCGGGTTCCTCTTGTCACAAATGTCTCCTTGAATTAGGTCATTGAACACAACAGCGTTAGGCAGAGGAATAAGATAGCAATTGGAGCCCTGGTGGATTCACAGCTCTTCTCTGTCACAGCATGCTAATGGAAAATTACAGTATGCCAACGACCTGCTAGCATGCCAAAGCTAACAAGTCACCATGTAAACACCCCCTAGAGCAGGAAATACTTGATTCTGATTGGCTGGAAAATGCCAAGCCATCTCAGATATCATTTAGAAAAACATCAGACCATGCCGAAGCAGGCTATACTATGGCAAAACAGGGTCATATAAAATTGGATGGTGTCACACAGCTAATGCGATACAACGCTCTATTTTGGACTCACAGGCTTTTTGGTTCCTCAAAGGTCAATGCTTTCAAGGTGATTTTAAATTGGTCATCACCGTCTTGCTAAGTGCTGATATATTTATTAATTTAGATCATGGTAACACATTAATTATATAAATACCAACAGTTAATAAGATTGTGCAGAAGTTTCATTACTATTCAAGATGTGCTTTCCTCCGATGTACCTCTCAAATGTTGTGGAGAAACTTTTTCCATTTTTTTGAAATTGGATTTCTACTTGTGACCTCTACATGTCAGCACCTCATGGATTTTCCTGCTCTTCAGCTGAAGATCTGGTGATTGTTGCAATTCCATACAAAATAAGTTATCTTGTCCGATATGTGGCTGTATACAGTATTATATGTGTGTGTATTACCAAGTCCAAAAATATGTTTGTATGCTTTATTTATTCTATGTTTCTTTCCAATTTAGCTGCAGCTGTAGATGAGGATTTCTATTGTGACTAATAGTTGTCAATCAATTAAAATGCATTTGTCATTCAAACATTCCATAATTTCTCTCTTAAAACTGTCTAAAACATATCTTTGAAAAAGGAAAATACAATATTAAAAGGTTTCTGTGACGGACTTAAGAATTGGACGATAATTGCTAATGAAGAACTTCACTTATCCAGTTCATAGAAGAGTATATTTTCCTTTATTTTGCTATACTGTAAATGTTGTGTTCTTCAGGACATGCAGCAACTCGGCTTGGATCACGAATGAGACATTGATTTATTGAATCGGAGCAGTAAGTAAGTAAGTCAATCCTATCTCAAGAGTTTTGAGGTTTTCTGTTTTGTTTTTAGCTTTCATTTGTTATTGGCACACCAGGACATGAGATAGGTCACTATACTTTGCTTTAAATAAAAATCATTATTGACTGTGTGGGGCCAAGGAGTCGTGGTTTAGGGAAACAACTTAAGAAAGAACGTTTCCAGGGAAATGTTTTGTTATGATCGATTGAGGATGGTCACTGACTTTGTTTAAAATGCTCCCCATTAATCTTTTTCCATTATTTTGAAGTCACAATCGATTTGAAGTGACCCATACAAAAACAGAGGTATGACACATGGGGGTATAATAACTCTGTGCTATGGGTCAGGAGGACTGAACATTCGGAAAGCCTTTACGTGATATATTACCATCGCCATCGAGCGTATAATAAAGTACTTGAAAACAGCGTTCTCTCTCAGTTGTTAATATCAGCGCCATTATATTACTTTATTAACTAACAATACTGGCACATTTGTATTCAGAATACTCGTGTGTTGATGACACTGGATGCTTCATCATGTGTGCTGGAGACCGTTTTCTTCAAATGTAATATTGCAGGCAAAAGTCCCCCTTTGGAGGAAGATGGGGGAGTCTCACAGTGACTTGACAGAGTGAATTGGGACAGCAGTACATTTCCCTTGAACGTGCAATCAGAAAAGGAGGGATTGAATATGAAGTAAAAATGGGATGCAGCCATTTTGGAAAGGAGCCTTATCCTTGGGAGCAGACGTGGTGATTACGGTGAAGGATGTTGGTCGGTATAAAGGGTGGAGGTGAACGGTGCAGCACAGAGTCAGAATAAGTCAGCACAGACTTTGCTCTCCTCTGAGGAACAGAGTTGTACTGTTTGCAACCTAACCCACAAATCTGAAGAAGAGGAAACATTCCACACAAACAACACAGCAACATCTAACTAACAATTTAACACCTTTTCTAAATTCAGAGGCATCCATCTGTTGCTCTTTGTGTGATTCACGTTAACAACTGAGTCGAATGCTGGTTCTTGGCTCAGTGTGTGTATTTAGTGATTCTATAACAAGACAAAGGGAGTCATGCATTGCAGTTCATTCTCTTGCGAACACAGTGCCAATGACAAATGGCGCTTGAAGCAAAAGATTAAAGCCGATGTCCCTTCTTCATATTCACCGTAGCTAAATAACACATTGATCAATCCTTTGCAATTGCTACTCAACTGATACTCAAGCAGGCACTTGAAGTATTAAAGCTGGTTTTGGAATTCCCCTGTTGAAGAAAATAGGGCTATTCATCTTGACACATGCTAGATTGGCTTTTTCTCCGTTACGTGTTGCATCTACAAAGCAATACAATTGATTAATTGTGTAATTACAGCTACTTTTATCTAGCTGCAGTGACTCACGCAATCACTGGGGATTGTGGAGCTAAGGATGCTCTATAAATGAAAGACCCCGACCTTTTAAGACATAATATAATTTTACTGCCTTCTATTTAAAAAAAAAAAAGTGTTAACACGGACTTGAAGAGTAGATTCACACATTGTATATAGGTGGACATTCGTCAATTTTACAGCTTCATAAGTCACTTGTGTGAAAATCATAAAAAGGACATACTGTAGCTGTATTTTTTATCAGTTTCCTCGCCATATCACATCACAAGAGTTTCAAGACAAAAACATAGCATGTTCATACATATCTCATCACAATCGTGATACACAAGCACAAACAGGCCGTTTGAAAAAATGCGTAGTCGTTGAAATTGAAGTTGGAATGTTCTCACAACGATCCAAAGAGAAAAATGAGCTATTCATTTTTTTATTTTTTTTATTGTGAATTGCAAGAGCTACTTGAGTGGCAATATCGGCTCAGCTTTACTGAGGCTGGGCTGGTTTTACAGTTGCTCCCCCTCCACATTCAATCACTTGCTCAGTGGAGAGAATTGACACTCTTCTCTGCCCAGACATGATGGATGCAATCAGGCCTGATCATCAATCTGTCATACTGCATCCTGTTAGAAAAAAAACCTGGAATAGGAACCAGGTTATAAAAAAAGAAAACTGTCACAAAAATATCAAAACTGTGTCCTTGTCTGAGAAAGAGGGCTCGACAGTTTAATGTGTTCCCCAAAAAACTGACGTACATCCCACAAAATGTGTTTGAGTTGTCTTAAATCACCATTAAAGATGCAATAAGAACCTTCTTTTTCAATATAGGATACATTAAAGGAGTGTAGTTACACCTGCACACCAGTAATTTAGCAGCGATTTAAATAGATTCATAGGTTAGTGACATAAACAATAAAATGGCGTTCCAGTTTTGTAAAGTACAAACAGTATTATTAATGAAATAAATATGTTTCCAACGCGTTGCATCTTACCTCTTAAGCCCCAAGCCTGTTTTTCAGGTTTCAGGCTCGAAAATGACATTCCCAGAACAAATGATCATATCTTCCCTTCTAAAATGGTTACATAAATAATATTTTTTCTCAAAGTAATGATAAACCTGTGAGTTGGATGTAGAAGAGTCAGAATCAATATAGATGTTTTTTATTTTAAAGAAAATTCAGATTGAACATGATAAAAAACTGTAAATTATAGTGTCCATCAAAGGGGACACAGCCACATTGGATATTAACCTATGGATTAACTACAGCATCGTTGTTATCGTTTTAATGCCATTAAAGACCAGTTTTGACCAGACAAAACCAAGGTAAGCCATGTTAGCGTTGTAGGCTACCTAGCGCCACATGTTTTGATGTACGTTTTTGTTGATAACGTTGCGAGTTTGTATCTTTCAGTGTTGAGGTGGGCACGGTTAGATTCGGTGTCTTTACGATCATAAACGATGTGTTGGATGTGATAAGTAATAAGGGAGCTAGGAGTGATTTTCGGTGCAGTAATAGGTTAGCATTTTTCGCTCGGGGCTAATTCAGAGGCTCACTGTTAGCATTGTGTGTTTTTTTTGAAAAAATAAATAAAAAAGAACAGTTAAATTATAATATGATATAAAATATTCATATTTTATTAAATATTAAGGTTCCTTAGGCGTTGTTTCCTGCAAATGATGCAATTTTGGCCCCGGAACCGGGTCCGTGGGGCTTAAGAGGTGTGTTTCTCTGATTTCTTCCTCTGTTTGCTTTAAACCACTAACTGTAGACGCCTTTTAAACAGACAGTTGTAATTATTCCACTAATACTAATACACTTGAAAAAAAGGTAACAGTGTGCATGCGTCTTTTAATTAGTTCCCACTTGGGGTATATTGAGTTAATCCTTCAAGTCTTTTATAATCTGACTAACCCAACTAGGTTAGTACAACCAACATAACTAGCTTTGACCTTTAAAAGGTTAGTTAAGATGAACAAACTTAAAATTAATTCAAAAGTTGGGGTGATATTAAGTGGTCAATTACTTTATTCAAGCTATTTTTATGGTGGTATGAGGCTCGTAGTTAATCCAAAAAGTTTCCACAAACATTCAACAAAAAAAAATGGGTCTTTACAATAACCAAACAATTCCAAACAATTGTTATTTAATGGTTAAAAACTAAATATTGGTATTAAACACTGATATTGGGAATTGGCTTCTACGGTGTGTACTTGCCTGAATTAGTAATGAACCATACAGGATTCAAAACCGACAAAAATGATTGACGCGTCTGTTATAAATCAGTGATTTCAAAGAACAAGATTTTCATCTACCACAAACCCTGGGAATAACCCTCTGAGGAGTGGTTTAAAGTGATGTTTTAACACATCCAATGTTTGCACAAGTGCAGTGAAGCCTATTGCCTCAGTGAGTGCAGTGAGTGTGACCTGGATATCTTTGTTGTCATACTGAAAGAAATCCCTTCTTTCATTGAGTGGACTGGTAAGTAGACCATTGATATTCTGGGATCTGTTCGGGAGCTCCTTGAACACAACACTGAGCCCCGAATTGATCCCGATGACCAGAAAACGTGCTGCCTTGCAGTTTTTCCGCCATTGGTGTGTGACTGTGTGGTCGAATGAGAGGTTAAGTCTCAAGCACTTGGACCGTTAAACACTACAAAACTACTGGGTTAGAATTTGTCCAAGTTTGAGTCAATAAAGCACTCAATGATGTGTTAACTCTGTAATGAAGAGGTAGAAACCATCCATACATTCTCTTCTGCTTATTCTTAAAAGTAAAGTATCTCAGACTTTCCTCTAGCCAGCAACTTTTTAGAGCTTTCTTTCTGGGAAACCCTGAGGCATTCTCAGGCCTGACGAGATATATATTCCCTCCAGCAGGATCTTTGTCTACCCCGGGGTCTCTTACAGTTTGGAAATACCCACAACACCTCCAGCAGGAAGTGCCCAGGAGGCATCGTGATGGCCCTTTTCGACATCAAGGAGCAGTGGCTCTCCTCCGAGCTCCCTCTGGATGTCTGAGCTTCATCTCAAATGCTGAGTCAAAACACACTACCAGAGAAAAACTCATTTTCTTGTTAACACAGTACTGCGTTGGTTACAGTATATATTGACACAAACTGGGAAACCTTTGACACTGTGATTTCTACAGAGTAGTTCAGTGTTATAGAAATACAGCCTAGTTGCCATTTAGATCTTGGATGATGGGATTTAAAAGTGTTTATTAATCATGATAATCACAGGATTCAAATACTACTACTGTATTTACTTATATGTTGGGGGAGATTGAACACTACTTTGATGCAGATTTGTATTAAATGGGAACAAAAATGAGAAAAGCAATACGCAGAATAATTGTCTGATTAATGATCACGCACAGATATCTACCTTGTGTGATCAGATGTTGCATCTCAAATAAAGAGTTCAAAATGAAACCCAGTCAGAACATATGCAGAATGAGAGCAAAGAGGGTAAAGTGAGTTTAGAGTGTCTCTAAGACTCATTTTTCACGTTTTCAATGATTAAAGGGCATCACAAAACAGCCTGAGAGATCGATGTGTGAAAGCCTTTACTGAATTTGGATGAACTCCAGTGAGAGTTCATCTGTCCTCTGAAGTTTGCCAGTTTTAAAGGTCAACAGCTCCTGTGCTGCTTTAGCAGTCTGGTTCCGCTATGAGAACCGGGGGCCATTTCTTTACATAATGGACAGCTGTAGGACACTCACTGTACTGCCACTTGGACTTGGAGTCTGATAAACCTGATGATGGATCGGGGTGTCAGTCAGGCATGAATAGGCCCACAGGATGCACCCTTGCATTCCTTTACAGTGAAGCCAGGCACTGACATCAGCAGCTATATGCCACGCTCTGCACTATCCTCCCCTGCAGTCATGTCAGTGTGCATCAGGTCAGCATTTCTACACCTTATGCACATATTGTTTGATTTACTATATCATGCATCAAAATGTTCTCAACAAAAGTATTCCTAAACTTGTTTACTCGTAAAAGACATGATCTGTCTGTTCAGATGTGGGTTTTCGGAAGTATGAATGTCTTCTCTGTAATATAACCCACAGGCCTATATTAAAATAAATGTGCCACACGCTGTGGAAAAAGCAGAACTATTATCCTGTCCATTGAAGTGCAAGGCTGGTTTTGGAGTGTTCTTGCTGCAAGTACAGTATGTTCAGCTGAACAGAATATACCTCTGCCAGTGCTCCTTCATTTTATCCGACCCTAACTGTAAATTAAAAGTAACTTGGTCCCAATGTGGCCTGTTTTACTTGGGGAGCCATAATATTCCTGCTCAGCTTCACTTTGTACAACTTGTGTCCAGAAATAGAGAAGTGGAGGCATTTGTGCATCTACCAAACAAAAAACTGACACATTCATGTTTGTGGGTTGATACTTTGCACCATATTGTAATCCCACAAGCAACAGAAGAATAGCAACGTCAGTCACATTCATCTATTACGCCTGAGAGATGGCAGGCTGCCCAAAGCTATGGTCCAGAACAAGATGGCTCGACAACAACTGGCCCAATTGTGATGAAAGTTGCTGTGGATTGCCTATTCATTGTCTCCTGACAGATGACTGCTAATCTTTTCTTGAGTCTCTGCCCTGTCTTCTATTTCACAAGAAAAACAACTAATCTGACATGCCGTATAGTTAGGATGGACAAAGCTGCTGAAACAACATTTATGGCCGTCTAAGAACGCTTAATGGGATTGTACAAATAGACTCAACAAGAATTTGGCGATCTCTTTTTACAGACCTCCGCAAAGCAAAAGAGAAGTAAATACATCTCTGTAGTTTGTAGAAAAAGGCTCAGATCCTACTGAGGGAGTCATTCTGTCTATCACAGTTAAAAGATGGATCCATTGTAAGAGTTTACAATATTAATGTGTCCCTTTCATTAGTAGGTTGGGGAGGATACTACCTGAGAGAATTACGGTTGTCACTCATGATTT
Source organism: Notothenia rossii (assembly GCF_949606895.1). NCBI lineage: Eukaryota > Metazoa > Chordata > Actinopteri > Perciformes > Nototheniidae > Notothenia > Notothenia rossii. Next base: position 87,581,786 of record NC_136904.1, read on the forward strand.
AATGAGCTTGTCGTGCTCTGCCCTCATACAGTTATTTTTGACCCCTGACTTAAAGGCTTACTTCAACCTGGAACCAATTTTCCCGTGTTATTGTGTCCGAATGATTTTAAACCGTCCATTAAATATACCATGTCTACTAAATGTAGGGTGACCAGGTGCCAACAAGCAACATGTGGGACAATGGAGACGTTTTTGCGGGACAATGCGGGACACATTACTGTGCTGCTAAGAGCTGGATTAGATGTTTATATAATGTCTATCTAACCCTAAAGAATAGACATTTCTATGAAACTATAAGCTTAAATATATGAATAACAACGCTTTACTTCGGTTTAATTGTTTGCAGAAACTATGCAAGTGAAGGAATTAAATATATTTGTTTTGAATGGAATTAACTTTAAAAAATGACTCTCGGGGAATCGCCTTCCACCGGCTACACCCATAAGTTAATTAATGTTTCGGTTGATTGATTGACATCTGACACAGCTAATGGTGATAGCCCTCTCGTTTTCTACACACCTTTGTATAAAAGCCTTGTTTAAGACGGGCTACTGTCAATCAAATGCGGGACATCGGCTAAATGTGTGCGACAGATTGTTTTTGCCACTGTCAGGCTAATATTTTTGTCGAAACACGTAGCACCTTTCCTTCATATATTTTTTTATACCTTTTGGTTTATCCATTATGTTTGTTATTGTCATCTGAGTTGTTCCTGAAAGACAGAAGTTGAAACTTGAGGAGAAAAGAAGAGTGGTGGTTTTGTCAGACAATGAAGATGTGACAAAAGTTTCTTTTTGAACGAGAATTTGTTGGACACAATAACAACCAGTGCAGAATAAACAAAAGCTGAAAAGTTTTCAGAGACTGAACAATCTGAGCTTTCCAATGTCAAAAACATGCACTTTTAATGGACTTACATTGACCTGCAATCTTCAAAAGTAAAGAGTACAATTCCAATCTTGGCAGTCGATCTGTTTACATCTGACAAATCTTCACTTACGCCTACTGTAAAAAAAATCCAATTTGCTCTTTCCGCCCCACTTCCATATTTATTTGGAAGTAGTGACATGTTGACGGAAACAGCGGAAACAGCTTAAAGATGGAAACGCCTGGATGCTAAACATTAAGATATGTCAAATAAAACAGCAAAGAGAATTTCTTTTCAAAGGGATTGACTGAAAAAGACAGCAGAAAAACATTGCCAATTGTGGAAACTAGGGCACAATTTGTTTAGCCCCAGAACTTAAGCGCTGATAAAAGGTTTCCAAATGGCTTGGTTTGTTTTGCTCTGTCTCTGTGTGTGAAATTAACTTGAGATGATAGTGTCATCCAATTACCCAAGAAGTTTACAAGCAGAGCGTCCCAGCCTATTTTGTATTTTGTATTAATTGGACTCAGTGGCTAATAAACATATAGTGGCTGTTTTGGTGCAACCTCTAAGCTGACCATTATGTGATGCTGGCTCAACAGTGTCCACAGAGGGAAACAGCTTTCGTAATTAATTTACCACCGCTTCAAAAGGAGTTGGGAAAAGAGCCTTCTGGAGCTGCAGATCAGCATGCTTCTTTAGCTCTTCAACCCTCTGTGGGGCTATATCCCTGCCTTTGCCAAGGAGCTGGGCAAGGCTTTGAGTGAGGAAGGTCCTTTGGGTGCAGATAATCATCCCCTCTGGTATCATACCAAACACAGCTGGAGTCAGTCATTGGATAATATTTAGTCCCTTTCCTCATATCTTTTTTATTTGCAAGCCTGTCTCCCACTGGCCAAGACAGATGGCAAAACAGAAACTGGCAGCTTTTAGCCTCAGTAGACTTTGTGTAATTGCTTAAATGACACCTCACACTAGCTTGGTGCAAGGATGTGTCGCGGACCACACACCCTGCTCAGTGTGTTTGCTCTGGACAATTTCACACCTCCAAGTGTACCTGTGCCAATGAAGGAAGAAGTGTGTCCATAGCGTGGCATGGCTCTGGTTATGAGTGCAGAGGCCGGTCTGCTGGATGAGCGTGTAGCATGTCAAACTGTTAAAGGAGAAACCGGAGTTTGCATCATCTGAATCTGCAATGTGCAATTGATATAGAGATATTTAAATCAGAATAACAATCAGAAGTCCTTTGTTTGTCCTGCAGCGGGGACATGTAGAGTGTTACAGCAGAAGTAACCCAGCAGAGAAAAGGCACACAATACAAAAGAGTAAGCAAACATATCATGGATAAAAGCACACATAAGAATAAGAAGCAGCCTTTAAAATGAACAAAGGTGTTGAGGTGTTTAATGTATGCATTGCACAAAACAGTGATGATTGCAAAGTAGAGTGCCAAAAAGGTGTGTATATTGAACATTGCAGGCTATATTCACAGAAAGATCTTTAAGCAAATAAGCATACACCATATGCTTATACTCCATAACATAATGATCTTTAACAAATCTAAACCATACCATTGCTGCTGCTATATGAAGATATTCTAAACGTTGGCAATGGGTGTTAACATAGTTTTGACATCAGGTTATTCTAACTCTTTTTCATTTCATTTCATTTCCATCTTTATTTCGAACAGATTAAAAAAAATATATATATATGTTTATAAATGTGGAAAACAGAATACCGTATTGTTAGAATACAGTATTTATCAATATTCATAATAATATTTATATATTCAACAAAAATATTCCGAAAGGGAGCAGGAGGAAGCAAATGCTTATTAATTCCCACCCCTTACTTTACTCTAATCCTAATCCTAACCCTAACCCCAGCCTGAATTTCCCAAATGTCAATGTCTGGGAGTAGGGTTAATATGGAGTTCCTGAAAACCCTTACAAATACATCAAATTATATTTTAGGTAGACAGCAGCGTATGTAGCGAACCTTCAACCCCCATGTGTAGGGAAGTCACTGTGTGCTTATTTCCTACATGTTTTTACATATTGACTCTAATGTGCCACTAAAGGCAGTCTTCTCTGATGAACAACAGATCTAAATGATTGGATCATATAACGGTGTCATTTTAAATCTGGTAGGAAACCAGTGAGTGTTACTGAAAGAACCACTTCACCGACTAAATTATCATTTGTATATCAACTACTCACCCTGTGTTACCTAACTACAGTAAACCTAGATTGAAAAGTACTAAGCAAAATGTGCATCAATGGAAGTAAATGGGGGTTTAATCAACATTGGCAATCTGTCTAAGTCATCCATTTACAAACTGATACAACCCTCTTGCAATGATCACCTTTCTGTGAAGCTTTCATTGTCATGATCTGCACCGTATGAAACCACAAACGAAGTGGTCGTGGTCTCATTTAAATGAAAAGCATGTATGTGGGCTATTCTGTAAATTCAATGAGACTTGGGAGACAGCTCCTGGGGTTTCCAATATGGAAATTGTTAATTCTCTGGGGATGTGCTGTGTGAACGCAATGTGCTTTTGTTTCTGATACTTTTATACTGTTAGAGACTTGGTTCTGGTGGTGGGGAGGAAAGGAAAAAGGGGTCACAAAACTCAGAGAACAGAAGTTAAATGCACAACAATGTAGAAGCTTTGAATAAAAAAGGCAATACAGATATTCAGTCTTGACCCCCTCGTTATTTATAAGGACAAAGCCATGTAAGCTAACAAGAGATCCCCCCAGTGAGCGATTAATGGGACCTTAACACTGGTGGAGGTGGTGGTGATGGATGGGGCGAAGTGAAAAACAAAACAGTGAACATTAAAACCGTGACTATAAACTGGAGCGCCAGTGTGATGATGAATTACAACCATAATTGTTTTCCTTTGTGAACTTAAAGCTTCATTAGCATAAGTCTAGCAGCAGTCAAAATCTGGGGACCATTTAAATTCAGAGGTAGTTTTATTTCAGGTTTTTTATTTGTATTTGGTGGTGGTGCAAAATTGAGTAACTCAACTGTATTACATCCATACCATGGGTTTCAATGCACTATCAACGCTGGGGACAGGTCCCTTTTACTTTGAAATGACTGATTTTGACCCAATTCATATTTTAGAACATCATTTGTAAAATAATTGGGGAAAAAAGCTTGTATCAGATGTTAATAAAGAAGACATGTTCAGAAAGGTAATCACAATTATTTAATTTATTGTTCTATTTATTGTATTTGGTTTAATATTTGGTCATGTATCTATTATTATTAAAAACATATATTATTATTATCTATCTTGCCTAATTTAGCTCTTGATTAACTTGGAGAAAAAAACGTTTTAATTAGGTTTTTAATAATTATTATGATTACAATAAATAAATACATGTGTAATAAGTAAAAAAAGAAAAAACTCAATGCAAAATAACAACAACTGACTCTGTAACCGTAGACATTTCTTGACCTAGTTTCTTGTTTTTTCCCAATCTTGGTAAACAACTATACTCTGACCTCAAACTGATCCCCCTTCTTTCATTGCATACAATTGTATATGAAGAAGAATTTCGACAGGAGTTGTTCAGTCGGCCTGCAATAACAATAACAAAAAAGTTCTAACCCCATTTTCTTTGTAACTGTTCAAATAACACAAATAACATAGTGAGGATCAAAACAACTGTGTGGACCCTGTTTTTGAAGGAGTCTTTGAGCCACTGTCTGCTGGGAGAGGCAGCTCCGCTTTGGAGAGGTTGAAGAGAGTGGAGACGTGCTGTGCCGGGTTAAGATGAAGATGACAGTGAGCTGGGACACTTCAAACACAGCTTTGGATTGAAAAGGTCAGGTCGCGATTGTGGGGGAACTTATTGAAACCAACAGGTGTTAGGAAGCCGAGCTGCGCCACATTCAAACTGACTGTCTGGAGATGAGTGATCATCAAAGCGGGATGTGAGCTGACCTGACCGCAGGGAAAAACTCTGAGGATGGGAACGGCAGCCATGGAGAATCGCTCTCACCACATTAAAGGTGCTAAGTAAACAACACGTTGCATAATGTCACAAACTCCACTTTACAAGGTTACTGCAGACAAACCGATTCAGATCTTGTTTGGAGTTTGTCATACGTGATGCAGCTAGCTAGGGTTAAAAGATAACAACATATAGTTTGTTAAGTGATAAAGACAGTTTGAGTCTTGCAAAACATTTGAGGTGACATTTGTCATATATTTCAGGTAACTTACGGGCCGACACGTGCATACTCGCTACACAACCCAAACATTCACATTAGGCGAAACGTGCTGCAGTTTATAAAATTATCCAAACACATAAACGAACTGTGCAAATACAAATGGCAGCTAGAATCTCAAAACACAAATATAAAGTGATGCACACAGCTGGGCGCCTGTTGACGTTCGGGGATTATTAAGTGTTTTGTCAGTATTGTAGTGACCACTTATTAATACACTGGGTTACATAACTCACACATGGAACTACAGTTGGGGGTATTGTTTCTGCACGGACATGTATGTGGTTTACTATATATATTGTGTGCCCTCTTGGCTTCTCTCTCTCCTCTTCCCGGATTGCAACCGGACAACATGACCTTTGCTGCTCCTACCCTTTTGCACCTTCGATGCACCGCCTCCGACTCTTATCTCTCGGCACTACAGTATGGTGTTTTGTATAGTGTTTGGTCAGAAGGACTCATATAATCACATTGTTAAAAAGGCCAAGGAAAATGACATTTGAAGTTTTCAGTGGCAGTGACACTTTGCCAACTTTATAATTCCCTGAACTTCAACAACGTTTGCACCTGCCAACACTTTATTTGCTGATGAAGTAATGAAGATTGGCAGCACGAGGTTTTGCAAAGACAATTTTAAGTGAAAAGTTCTTAGAGCTGTCTTCAAGAAGAATAACACTTTCATATAGACTCAGTCTGACGGATGAAATCATTTCCAATTCAACATTCAGAATCAGACTTGATAATACTTTATTTAGATCCTGGAGATACATGCTGTCAAGAGAGAGGGATGGAAACATGCTGTATTAACATAACGACATTTTAAATGAGGCAAAAAAAAGGACAGGATCCCCTTGAGTCTAAACACAGGAAAAAAATTTTTTGAAGTTCTCAACTGAATCTCAATCTGAAGATCAGGACGGTGGAGAGTGGAGGAAGGGGTTGGGCTGTAGAAGGTGTGAAAGACGGGATCCCACATATATTACAGAACGCACCCAACTGATGTATTCATGGTACGGAAGAAAAAGGTGCTTATGGATTTGTGAAGGGGAGGAGCTCAGGGAAAATCAGGGAATCATCAGGGAAAGGAAAATTGCTTACTAATCTTTTACTGAACACTAGGCAGATGGTAGTTTGAATGTCCCCCTTGTGTTTATCTCTGAAGTCTGGTCTGTTACCAGAATGCACATTGTATTATTGATCACATTTGTTTAGATTGGATCTCCTTTAACAATGGAAAAACATCAGGAATTATTATAAGGGGGCCCTATTCTTTTTGGGGTTTCCCCTTTCCTGTAGTGTGTTATATAGTTTTTAGTCATTTAGTCATTTGTTAGACGCTTTTATCCAAAGCAACTTACATACATTCAGTACTGTGGACAATCCCCACAGGAACAATTTGGGGTGAAGTGTCTCAGGGACACAACGACATGCTGACTGCAGTGGGACTCAAACTTGCTACCCCCTGATTCGAAGTCCAGCACACTTACCACTGAGCCACAGCCGCCCCCTGTAAATGTTCTGCAAAGGTTCCCTCCAGAGGGAGGAAAGAACATATTCACATACATGTATATGTCACACGTGTGCATCTATTTGCTAGCTCTCCTACACATTGTACGAGATAGTCTAAGGGGCGGGAACTCTCTATGCGGTTGACCAATAGAAACAGAGTCGGCCAGCTAACCAATCAGAGCAAAATGTATTCTCAATACAATTTGAAAGAAAATGATACCCTCAACACTTACATTGAAAATTGTAACACACATAACAAAGCACAATGAAACAGTTTGGTAATGTTCAGGCAACACACCCATTTAGTTAAGTAAAGAGAACATATTTACATTTTTATACATTAACAAAAATAAGTGCAATTTGCCTTTTCTTGTACATGGTATACTAACAGCATCTCCTGGGAGAAAATCATTTATTTCTTTCATTGATCCTCTCTACAAGGACATCCACAGAGTATTTTTAATCCATCCAAAAATGGGATGGAAAACTAATTGTCTTGGAGTTTTTTTTTAGAAACCAAGGATGAATTCATACACCTTTGTAGGACCTGAATGTCAGACGTAATCAGACACACTCCTGACACTCTCCTACAAAATCAATTAATGAGGTCATTTATAATTTAAAAGCATTGACCTGCAACAGCAGCTTTGCTACTTGCTTTATGTGTGAGAAGCAGTCCGTGTTATCTTATTTGTTCTATTTCACAGAATTCTCATTCATGGGTATTTCTGTTGCATTGCTACGGGATGCAGCATATCCGTTACGCCCATTGTTACCTAAACTTTCAGAGAATATGGCAACAGGAATGGGTGAAATTGAAGCGTTTTGGATAATAGCACTATATAAATTCAGTGCATTTACCATTCGCCAAGTATAGAGTAAGCTACATTCTGTTTTCTGACAAAATACTTCACTTTAAATTAGGTTTACCAGTATTATAAACACAAGGCTAATCTATTATACAACACATAATTACCGCAAATCCCCTTCATAATTATTATATTTGTGAGAATTCTATACATACACAACATGGTCAATTGGTGTGCACCCAAACATTACACCCATACTGTTTAACATATCATTACAAAGCCATGGGAATTCATCTGCAGCTACAACAGCCTCCACTCTTCTGGGAAGACTTTGCACAAGATTTTGGAAACCCGCCTGCAGGGATTTGCTTTCATTCAGCCACGAGAGCATTAGTGAGGTCGGGCACTGGTATCGGGTGATAAGGCCTGGTGTTCAATGGGCTTTATATCAGCGCTCTCTGAGGGAATTCTTCTGCACCAAACTCAGAAAAAAACATTTATGAACTCTCTTTTTGACTACTGGAAAAAGTAACTTGCCTTCTCCAAACATTTGCTACAAAGTCAGGCATCTACGGCATCATGGTAAGCTGAAGCATTATGATTTATTTTAGGGAGAAAAAGCCCTAGTTACAAAAGAGAGCCTACAGAAAGTAAAAAACATAACTGTCACTGGCTGTATATTTTTAAATCCATACATCCCTTATTTGATAGAGCTAAAAAACGCAACCACTGCAATGCATTAATGGACCTGTGAATGACTGCAGTGTAGAGGTAGTTGTACATGCAATGTTATGGGAGCCACAGAGGCCCTCTCTCTGCTTGTAAGTGGATTTTCTGTGTGCTCCATTTTTGTGAGGATTGTTTATTGGCAGCCCTCACCGTCTCAGCAGTTCCAGCTGTGATAGATGAGCCAGGTGGCACGCTCTATTCTCCGGTAGAGGAGAGAGAGAAAGAGAGGGGTGAGAGAGAATTGCTGCTCCATCATTTCTCATGACCTTACATGCCTGATTATGCTGCTGCAGATCCCTGCCCGCCACCACTTTAACAAAGCAGCTTCATTTGCATAAACGCACTTAATGATCCCATTTTCTCATCAAGGTACTGTAAAGTATAGCGTGTTTTTTCCTGCAAGGCTGACTTCACTTGACCAAGGCTCTGCTCTTTGTGGGTTTTGTTGTGCACTAAATGGCCAGGGAGGTGTGCAGAATCCCTAATGTGCTATCAGAAAAGTGAACGCCAGCTACAAGATGTGATTAAGATGAAGAACTTGAGAGAGGCTTCTTGGATGACAAAGCGGTTGGGTTTTTGCCGATTCCTCCTCCACGGCTGCTGACTGGCTGTCGGTTAGAGCCTGGCCTGTGAGATCAGATAACTGCAGGGAGGAGAGAATCTGCCAATCAACGGCAGCCAAAGACACTTTGTTCTGCAGGGCTGTGATGCTATAGAGCTGGAGAGCAGTAATTCAGCCACACAGTGAGGGTCTCCTTTGGGAACGCCTGCTTCAAAAGTAAATATTCTTACACAAGTTTGTATGGATTTACATCACGGCAACAGATATAGGGGGAGTGGTAATTGGCTGTTATTTTCAGACGACCTCACACTTTGGGAATAGCATGCCTTATTAGTGTTGCAAATAAAAATGATCGGCAATGCTTCTGGATTTTGCCAGAAGAGTAAACACAATGCGTTTCATCTGCATCCCTGTCTCCAAGACACTACAATTACATACCATTTTTTTTTAATATACATGTTTATAAAGAGATACATTGTTGACCATAATATATCTAGGGGACATATTTCAATGAAGATACAGTATGTGCAAAATCTTTACTGTCAACACATTTAATTAGTTTTCTTTCAACATCCGTATGTGGTGACTAAAGTGTGATGAATTTAAGTATTAAATATGACTATAAATACAAGTGGAGTTTATAATTATGTGCATATTATAATGTAGGAGTATTGATTTATTATGATAATGCTGTTTATGTTTGTGGAAATACAGTATTTGATGTTCGGATTGTGAATTCATGTTTATGGTTTTATTGAGACCACATCTGCAGTGAACCCACAGATCAGAAAAACATGTGACTGGATAATGTAGAAAAAGTCTATAGATATGCAAAAATCTATAAAAGTAAACAATCCATCCCAGAAAGGACCTAAACATTAGCTTATTATTATTGCTGTTGCTGAATATTGGAATACAAGCGGAAGGATTATTTTAAGTAATCTAATGTAATGTTTTTAGGGGCATGTCAGGAGATGTATATTTTAAAACTTTTGTCCACAATGTTCCCAAAACACAGTCTGAATTTAACAACACGCGAGACAAGACAACATTCAAAAATATGTGTTATCTCACCATCCTACAACATCACACTTCCTGCAAAAAAGGTTTGCCAGTCCTAATAAAAATTTCCAGGAAAAAACATGCAGTATTATATAAAGGTTTTTTTTGGTCACTTGTCCTTCGCACTGAACAGATAAGCCTCCATTTTTTTCTAGCTTTCTAATTAACTATATCTACAGCAATCGATCAAGACTTCCACAGTTTCACTAAGAGCTTTCCAGTTTATTGACAGCAGCCCTGGGGATGGAATCAATGAATCAAAACAGCACCCCCTTTTCTTCCTGTGTACACATGTACTATTCTTGAAAACTGTCATGTCCACAGACCGGATCAATAATTTAGATGCTATTCTGACATCACCCGGGTAAAGACACAGTGGTTTGACGGCAGCTGCTGCCTTCACTGTAACACTGACACATAACTGAGCTGATGAAAGGACTGCTGATGAGCACAGTCATGGCTGAGTGGAGGTTTAATAAAGCATCATCTTCACTGGAAAGAAATTACCCGCTTTCATCAGACAACCAACCAACCAACAACCAACCAACATGGTTTAGTGTTGTATCCCTTCTGGTTCCCTTGTTCCTAAGTTAAAAGGGTTCTATTTGTTTGGGGTTAATTGCCTGAAACAAGGTCTGTGGTTAACACAAGCTCAACATGTTTTTTCAGTAAATACACCACTAGTGATTGTCCAAAGAGTCACGAATCCCTAAAATTGGACATTGCTAACAGGTGACTCACTGAATGAGACTAACTACTACTAAACGTCAAACACGGCACACATTAGCCGCCTTTAGCTTAGCGGTGGAGACGTGAAGTCATGTGACCGTGATATATAGTAGTTCCTATATAAATTAACATTAACTTCTTATTTATTGCAATTTAATTAAGACTTCGAAAATAATAAAGGTGTTATTAATATTTGGCGATATTCACATTATTCACAAATCTAATCGTGTTTGTGGAGGGAACCTTGTGATGCTAACTTTCGGGTGAGTGTTTGTGAAGTTTACACTGTTCTTTTTACCAAGTTAGACATTAACAATATCATTACAGTAAAAGCTGTTATTGTATTGCATTCATGTCATATCTAAATCTTGAAACGTGTTTACTTTAGCTAACGGACATTATTAGACTCCAGAAACAATGTCAGATAAAAAAAAACGTCTATTATAAATCAGCTGTGTAAATGTTTTATGAGCAAAGAGCCAAGTTCAACACATTTGTGAGAGCTCGGGGATAAACACAGTGCACTTACTGTAGGTGAGAACCCCTGAATGTAAACATTACTTTTGTTTGTTTACGAGAAAAGTCCAGAAGCTTTTAATGAGCAGCAGCAAGATGTGCGGGGAGTGCTTTGGGGACATGTCTGGACTCTATAGGCTGCCGTACCTTTTTGGTGAAAGTTGTTGGGGTAATAAACAAGCTGAACTATAAACCTGCTGAGGAAACTCGGGTCGCATAAAAAACGGATTTCTGGTTGAAAATATTTCTCTCTTTTTTTTTTCCTAATTCAATTTATGATCTTTTTTAATCCTTTGTCAGAACATTTGAGGTATCTAAAGGACTGAAACAAGTAAGGTAACAAAACAGAGGGCAAGATTCCTACTTTTTGTTATTTTGAAAACACAACATTTTACCATCGTTTGTATGTTTTTCACTGAACAACACATACACAATTTCTATTTGTTTCCAATTAAAAAAGTTAGAATTCAAACCGTTGTCTTAAAGTGTGACCTGAGTGTAGTTTTTATATAAAGATAATTTTACCAATGATACAAGTTGAATCAACAATGTGCAAATGTGATAGAATAACAGCAGAGGATATTCAGGTAATTGAATTATTTGGCTTTTTTTATTCAAACTGTATTTTTGGACAGAATCTTTAGGTATCTATTAACTAATATAAAACAATACTTTAAGTAAGGTAATAATCCACAGGCTCACATTCATTGTTTTTGTATTGTTGGAAAACTTTGACCATAATCTGTTCTTTTGTTTGTATGCACAATAAATACAAATATGCTCATTTTCAAACTTTTGTATTGGAGTAAATAAAAAACCTTTGTGTTAAAGTGTGACTATCTGAGTGTTTTTCTTTCATATGGAGGCAATTCTGCCAGAGATAAAAGTTGAATCAGCAATGTGTAAAATAATATAATAACAGCAACACTGAGGAGAGGAGGACCCCAGGTGAAAATTGTCCTCGCTGGGTGTCTTGTTTATCAGTGCATTATACACCTCTGTGACAGGCCTCTGTGAAATTGTACCATTAGGTTTAAAGGGAGGACAAGAAGGACTGGAGTGTTACCTTCAACGCTGTGTAAAAAACACTTGTTATAATGTAAGCTTCAAGCATATCACCATCATTAACAACAGACCAGTTTCAAATGTTTGTTTTTAGTGGGAGCAGTGTGGAGGACTTTAAGTGTTTTTATATTTCAGTGTACTTCAGACTGTTGCATTTTGAGAAGGCGGATAGGTAATATTCAGGTTGTGCTTTTCTTATCTAGGCGAGGACATGGTTCTTCAGCTGTCAAATATTCTGTGTGTCACTGTCAGTGCCGGGGGAGTAGCACTGCACCACACAAGAGTTTATCTTTTGGATGAATAGAAAGAACAGGTTCAAGAGAAGATTTTTAATCATCTTTATTTAAAGGGCCCTTATTATGTTCACATTCAGGTTCATATTTGTATTTAGTGCCTCTGTCTCCATGCTTTAATGTTCAAAAAGCTCTTTATTTTTCTCATACTGTCTGTGCTGCAGCACCTCTTTTCACCCTCCGTCTGAAACCAGAGCCCAGTCTGCTCTGATTGGTTAGCTGACTGGCTCTGTTGTGATTGGTCAACCGCTTAGAGATGTCCCGCCTCTTTGCCTATCACGTACAATGTGTTGTAGCGCTAGCCAATAGAAGCGCGAGTGCTACTAGTGATGTCATTATGGTGCGGAAGTAAACAAAGGAGTCCAATGGAGGTGTTTCAGGCAGTGGGGGAGTGTGTGAGAGAGAAAACTCCCTCTGGAGGGAACACAGGGATGTTAGCCTTTGCAGAACTTTTACATGCACAAAAACCTATATAACACACTACAGGAGAACAAAGCATAATAGGGCTTCTTTAAGCAGTCTCATACAATTGTGCACGTGTTAAAAGTAGTTTTTTAAGGTGAAAGTGAATGTGTGTTAGTCAGTTACTTTTCGAAAGCACTTTAAATTGCTTTGTGTTGACAGGTGCTAAATAAACTTGACTTTACTATGGCATATGCCAGACGTACTGTAGGGAACGTGAATATGTCTTAATTAAATGAATTACAGGCTGAGAGACATTGACAACTAATTGGTTCTGTTGTTTATTATTTCACATGTCATTCATTGAAGGAAGATATGGGCTTTAATTGCCCCACATGGCATTAATCATACCTTTGAGATGACATAAAGGTTACAAAGACCTACATGATGTCAAAACAGGTATGAAAAGCGATGTATTGGAAATGGTCGCAGTGGCTGTTGCCAACACGTACCCGAGGGAATGTGAGGTGGGCTGTGCAAAGCACCATCTGTGCTGGTGAAGGAACGATGATCACCATTCATACTGTAGGTGTTGAAGCGTACTATGGCAGCAATCTTCTTTTTCCTGACAAACCCAACAGCTAGAAAACGCCTCCGCTTCTTCTGTTTATCGTATATATATATAAACCTCTACATTTCTGATCTATTTAGGATTTATTCTGAATCAAAAATCCTTTGTACAGACTTATTTCTGCAGTGGGGACATTTACAGCGTTAAAGAGCAGACAAGGGTTAAGGAAAAACAAGAAGGCTTACCTATTGTGTAAAAGAAACAAGCACATATTAGTACAAATAAAGCAAATAAGTAAAACAAGACAAAACACAATTATCCGTATTTTGAAAGAAAGAATTTAACAACGGATATTATGGAAGGAGCCAGTTACAAATTATAATTCAATTGTTATAAATCAATGTGTGTGTTTAACATGCAGTGAGTGTATATTGCATTTTTGCACATAGAGTGTTTCAGCACAGGGTTTTGTTTGTTTTGTTTGTTTTGGTTATGTGAACACAGCAATTGCACAGATATTAGGGGCAAAGCAAGTGGGCTGAGATCGCCTAGAAGATGGTCTTTGCTCGACTTAACTCTAGCTTTTTTCTTTGAACAATTGACATGCAAGCGTGTGGCGGTAATCAGAGCGTGTCTCCGACGTCAAACTCTTGAGGCGGCACAGCTTTTTAATAACATGCATCAGGACATGTTTTGTAGTCGCAGTTTATGCTCGCTGGAGCTGGATATTCTGTCCATTTAATAAACGTTGTTATATAAAACGTGTATACAATGAAAACAATAAGCAATACAAACTGGGGTGCTCGATAATTAAGAGAAACATATCAAGTATTTTGAGGGGGAAATGCAACAATTGAATCAAATTAATCCCTGAGTTTGAACAAAGCCAATACGATGAAGATCTAAAAATGCACTTATTTAATGTTAGACATTACAGTGGGTCCTTTGAAAGGAATATTTGTGATTTCCTTTTTAACTTCATTCAAAGTTTCAGATCTAGGTGGACTTGTTCTCTCTGCAGTCCTTTGAGATGTGCCTTTTGAAAAAAGCCTCTTCGATATAAATAAATCCCGACTTGACAGCTTTGTTTCTTGTTCTCGTTTTAACTTGTGTTCATGTCCAGTTCCCCCAAGGGCTTGTGGCAAGTAATCCATTACTGTCATGTATAAACTTGTTATATACTAATTCCAGTAAATTGTGGATTGACTAATCTAGAAGGTATTCTTCTTACATATTATACATACACAATTGTAATGTATTAAAGTGGTCGTATTATGCTAATGTTCATGTATATATGTTAGTTTTTACTGTGTTTTTACTACCTCTTTTCACCCTCTGTCTGAAACCAGAGCCCAGTCTGCTCTGATTGGTTAACTGGCCAGCTCTGTTGTGATTGATCAACCGCTTAGAGATGTCCCGCCCTTTAGCCTATCACGTACAATGTGTTGGAGCGCTAGCCAATAGAAGTGTGAGTGTTACAATGTGATGTCTCTACAGTATGTTCTGGAAGTAAACAAAGGAGTCCAATGGAGGCATTTCAGGCAGGGGGGGGGGAGTGTGTGAAAGAAACCTTGGGATTTGAGCCTCTGAAGACCATTTACCTGCACAAAACACTTCAGGAAAAGAAAACCCAGAAAAGCAAAATAGCCCTCTCGTTAATTTGAAGAATATTTTTGTTTTCAAGCCTTAGAGTAGCCAGGTTGCTGAGATGGAAAGTGCTTTGTGGGTGGACTCAGGACGGAGCTTTTAGCATCCCAAACTAATCAATTCTTCCCCTCCATATGGCAGAATCTTTCCACCAAATGTTCACTAACATCGCTGTTGTTTTTGTGATATGAGCATAAAATCCCTGGGAGAGATAACAAAACAAATGAATGATTGTATGTAAATTAAAGTACTTACCCTCTTTAAGATGGCACAGCTAAATCATCACAGGTGGAGCCACCTGTTTTAGAAGTGCTGTTGCACGGAGACCATCAGTGTGATAAAGGTGGAATGATTAAGCTTCATCTGTGTGTCAAAGTAAATATGTTTTTATACTTATGCATCATATGTTTACATCTATTCCAACATGATAGGACTGTTATTGATAGAGCTGCAGTGCTCAGACTATATTTGGCAGCTGGTACACTAGAGAGAGCATGCTGCTGAGAGCGTCCGTGTTTAATGCAGTCGTTGAATCGCAAAGCAAAGTTAAAAATAACCGGATATTTATAGATGTTTGAATTTCTATTTTAATTGCTCATATGCCGAATTTCAAGTGTTTTTTTTATAGATGTTTATCCTGTAAAGCTGTTGAAGTTAATGAAAGTTAGAAAAAGAGACACCTGACAGTGATTAAAGTGACTTTCCTACCCTCTTCCTCTTCCTCTTCTTCTTCTCTCCTGTGGGGGGAAACAACATTGTAAAAAAAAACTGGATTTAATTTGAAAGTGGCTGAACACACTGGATCTGAGAGTTCAACCGCTGGTTATTCAATCCCCTGTCAATAACCATACTGTGAAGACAAAGAAACATTCTGAAACTAATCAACAAAGAAAACTTCAAATAACAAAGTCAAAGCACTGAATATAATTTAGAGTATACAACTGTACAGTCCCTCATTACAAATACAGATTAAAACAATTGAGATAAACCTCAGCTGTGGACCTGATGAGTGTGTGAGGGGTAATGAGTGTGTTCACAAAGACCCCGTTTTCAGAGAGGCATGTCATGCGTTGTTCGTGGATTTGGAGGTTGTTTAAATGATATCATTTTTGTATATTGTGAAGGAGCTGCACACATAACAACTCCTCATGAGCTATAATTAAACCGACTCATTTTGCACTCTGCTTCAATGTCTTTAATGCTTCCTTTTTTCATTTTTTACACAACTACTTTCAGCCCTTTTCCAATGTAACACCGTGAAAGCCTTTGAGGATTATCCCCATGTTTCTGATTCATTGTGTCCCTCTCAATTTATGATGCCAGGCTTTTTGACCCGCTTTCAAGTGTGGGCAATTCAAAACTGTCTCAAGCACTTTTGCCCTTGGTCGGATGCTCACAATGAAGCCAATGCGGATGTGCCAAAAACATTTTCAGTGTACAAGCTCATCTAGGGGACAGTAGTTTGCGTATAAACAAACACAAGCAACCTCAAATATCCACTAGAGAGTGGCTCTAAAGTCAATCACCATGGTAGATTACCAACTTTACACGCTTTACAATGTCCAGCTTTTCATACAACCCACCTGTTGAAATTAAATTAAGATTTAAAATTCACCCAAGTTCTGAGGCTTGGCGCCCAAACAGAGGACCTGTGTAATTATAGCCCTGGACCTTTTGCCGCATGTCATCCCTTCTGTCTTCCCGTTTCAATTCTATCTCTAAAGGCACTGTGTTTATTTTTATTATTTTATTATCTTTGCTTTGTAATGCCTGTTGTAAAATGCCAATATATAATGTGTTTTTACTGTATTTATTCCTAAAAAGTCTTTTAATTTGTTTTGTAAAGCACTTTGAATTGTCGCGTACAGAAAAATGCTATAAATAAACTTGACTTGCCTTGCCCCAAATAAATTAAAAAAAAAAAGAAGTGAAGTAGTGCTAATGGTAGTGGCCACTTAGAGTGACAGTTGGGTGCTGTATCAGATTGCTAGCAGCCAGCTGTCTGTGCTACTTTTATCCAAAGTGCCCTACAATAAGTGCATTAAACCATGAATACACAATCACAGAACAGCAAGAAATCGGCAGGTGTAATTGCCTGAAGTTGTTAGGGGTGAGCGAAGCAGGAAGGACCCAAATGCAGATCACACTGAAAATACCTTTATTTCAAGGTTAACACGGACAAACAGAACACTACCCCGTGAACACAGTCACAGACAAACAATGAACCAACAATGACAGACAGAAAAAACCAGAACTTAAATACACACAGGACTAATCACACAAACAAGACACAGGTGAGGAGGGAGGAGAAAACACAGGGGCACCAGGTGAACACAATCGGGTAATCAGGTATACAGAAAGCGACAGGCAAGACAGGGGGTGAAGACTTTTCAAAATAAAACAGGAAACCAAAGACAGAAATAGACAAGACAAAACACAACACAGACAGATCGTGACACAGACAATTGTAAGTGCTGGTGTATCACCTTCAAATGGGCTTAACCTTGTTTGTCCTAAAGTTCTTTCGTTCTTTTAAGTTGAATGGCCAAGGAGCAGTCGAAACATGTGGATTTTCAGTTAAAGAGGGAAAAGATGTCGTCTTTCTGCTCTCTTGATATCACTGGGTGAGCTGTTTCCACCATTGTGGAGCCAGGATAGCAGGCAAGATAAAAGGCTGTTGAAGAGTACCTGGGTCCCATTTGCAGTAAGAAAGTAAAGAGCTGATTGGCCGAAGCAGAGCAAATTTGACTGGCTGCATTGCTTTGATTTAACCAAGTCCATTTCGGCATCACTTACCTCTCTTCCCACTGTGAAGTTGGGTGTTGTGTGTAGCTGATATGGTGACCATCAAAGGCAATCCTATAAACCAAACAATGCTTTATTCTTATTCTATAGGTGACTCCAGGGTGACAATATTTCATAAAGTCTATGCAAAATACCCCTTAAAAAGCCAGATAAATGCGCCATCATGCTGGGGTGGTAATGCTTCCCTGCTGCAGGCCCTGGAGGGATTGTGATGGTGGGTGAATGAACGAAGCAAAACACTGACAACAAACCTGGAGGGAACCTACTGCAGTCTGACAGAGATGTGCCACTTGGGAAAAATATTAATTTTTATAGCAAGACAACGGGTCCATAAAAAAGCCACAGAGAAATCTCTCCAAAACAACAATGACCTCAATTCAACTCAGACTATGTGGCACGGGCTAAAGTGTTCAATCACAGCCCTCATTATATTCTCTTTATATACCAACCTAACCACATGTTTACAGGTAAAACTGAATTGGTTTTCACAGCTGAAGAGATAAAGATAAGCGTCAAATTGTGTCTGCAAACATGTGATTTCAATTAACGCATTGACATGTTATTACCTACATTTTCCTGAAGCTTTTGTGGCACTTCTCTGTGTTCTTGTTTGACAGCAGCTGGCTCTTCAGCTTCTTGATTATCACTCTCATTAAACAATTAAGGATATCCAACATTGTGCTGCAGTTTAATCAACACGGCTGGGTAAGAGGACACTTACAGTACACACAGGCATTTCCGTATGAACCTGGCTTTGTGCAGAGGCATTATCACGGTGAAACAGCTGAGGGCCTTTTCCAAATGGCTGTCGAATACTTCAGACTAATTTCTAATTTAGTATCTCACCCTTTTGCATTCATATCCAACTGAGCTATGGAGCGTTGTCAGACCCCTTAAAGTGGCCCTTTAAATAAAGTACACCAAAGAAAGTGGACAGCTTCTCAGTGGTGTAGGAAGATCTCTTACCTAATTAAAATGTAGCAATACCACCGTGTAAATATATTTTGTGACAAGTAAAAGCACTGCATTCAGAAGCTTACAGTAATAAAGCTTACAAGAATAAGCATTCAAGTATACTGAAAGTGTCTTCAGCCAAATAACTTAATAAAAAGGATGGGACATTTTAGAAAAATGTATATTATACACTCTAAAAACGAATTGAGGCGACCTTTCACCTCCACTTAATTAAATGCATGGTTGCAAGATAAAAATGTGAGTTAATTGATTTAGATAAACATTTTAAGTTGCAAACATTCATTTATAAGTTGTGTTGACGTAATAATGTTGGTAATTACATCAACTTAATATTGTATGTAATTTGAACTCTGATTTCTGCGTTAATTGACTTAAATCAAAATTCAAGTTGTACTAAGTAATGCAATTGACTTGATAACTTAATTGTTCTACACCGTGAGTTAAGGATTTCAAGTCCACTCCCACTTAACATGCCTGGACAAGTTCCGACAGTTAAGACAAATATAAATATACAAAGGATATTTTAAGGTGAGTGTCATCTTTTGTCTTTCAAATACAGTAGATAGCCCTGTAGTTGCACTGTATAGGTAAATTGCTGTTTGACCAAAATTAGCAGCCTTTGAACTGTGAATAGTTCTGTGAGATGATACAAAGTAGTAGAGGCTACTGTGAGAGTACAAATACTTTGGTTACTGTTGTGATATCGCTTTTTATTCAAAATGAATCTCGGTGAAGCAGATAAAGGACATGCTTCTTGAGGTAGGATCGTTATTTAGAGTTGTCATTGAAATGCAAGCTGTTGGCAGTCACCCATTCAGAATATATTAATTTAGGTAATTTCTCTTTTTTTCCTTTAAAAAAAATAGCACAATACAATTGAAGTACGCAGAGAGCCATCCGCTGCCTTGTCGTGTACCTTGGAGAAAAGGAAGAGGACCTTTTCAAGGAGTTTAGCGACGTAATTCAAAATCTTGAAATCAAATCAAATCCACGGGCACAGTGACACAGGACAAAAGCACTGCTCTCTGTCAGTTTGAAGCATATTGCACTTTTGGCCACACCCCAATCAATAATATCTTAGCAACGTTCAGCGTGGATAGGTGTTGACAGCAATGGCATGGGAAAAGGATTGTGTAACATTTGAAAAGTGGCTTCTGCTCTTCTTAACCAGTTCAAATATTGTATGGAACCTGCAAAAAAGATGAGAAGGTACACTAAAACTTGCACGGTTGTGATTGACAAAATCTGTCCACATTCATTTAAACACTAGGCAAAGTACTCAAAAGCACCTCTGTGTGTCTTCAGGACCACATTGCCATGGTGACACACACAGACTGAATAGGTGAAAGCAATACCATGGTCACTGAGTGTACTGTAGGGCTGCAGCTATCAATTATTTTAGTAATCGAGTATTCTATCAATTATTCCATTGATTAATCGAGTAATTGGAAACAGATTACCTTTTTAAAGCAAAAGTATTTCGTCAATAAAAAGCAATTTTAAATATTCAAAATAAGACAGATCTCCTCAAATGAACAACTAATTGTTTTCCTTTTTTAGAAAAATGTATTGCTTAAATTGCATAGTATATCATCTGTTCAAACTAAACCCATTTAATTAAAGTGCAATATTACATTTAGGGTTTTAAAAAAAACATTTGTGAAACAGTGAAACCCAGTCTGCTTGTTGTTCTTAATGGGCTTTTTTATTGTATGTTTTCTGATCTGCATACTTAGACTGACAGCATTGAATATGTGAGACTCGAATGCATCATCAAAGGTCTTTGTGTCTACTTCAACGGAGATCCAGAGAAGCTGGTGAAGGAAGGAATACATGGTATGTTGATTTACCTTTTTTATTTTTACAAAGCGGAGGATGATCATAGTTGGAATGGATTGTGTTTCCTCTAAAACTAACGCTTAGGGAAATGTTGCCTTTTGATGATTTTGGATGTGTTAATGCTTTTTGGAAACAGTGTTTTTTGTTCTTTCTTTTTTTTCAATTTGGAAAACACAAACTACATAAAGCTCAATATGACACATTATAGAAATGGGATGTAATGTACATCAGTGAAAAGAGTGAAAATCACTCTGCTTCTTATTTATTTTTTCCGAGCATCAACAACAGCAGTCAAACGGCAATGGCAGAGACGGTCTTCGGAATATTTGTCATTCGACACGAAAGTGCAGAGCCTGGGGATGACCCCGAGAACGTTGGGATCATTCTGGAGGGGGTCGAAGATGAGTTGGGAAACGTATCTTTTGCGGTGGCGATGATGTTTACTCTCGTGTATGCTCTAAACTTGAGCTACCCTGCAGAGCTGAAGTTTAAATTTGAAGCACTGCAGAAAATAATGATGGAGCTAGATGGAAACAGACTATCCACAAAAGTACAAGTCCTCAAAACATTGCTTTCCCGTGCCTAATGTCACTGTTTGGGATCGCCTCATGTTCCAAACACGCAGCCATCAGAGATTCGGTGACTCACCTCTTTGACAGAAATGTTGATTATATGCAAGAAGTATAAAAGTAAGCATTCAAAGTTGGCTGTAGCATGGTTACGTGGGCCTCACTGAGCAGAGGGCTGTGCGAGGAGGCAGATGTTACTATGTTGCCTTATTTGGTCTACTGTTGAAACTCAAGTTTGTTATACTGTTCACCCTAAAGTTGAAACATTTTAATATTTCGAATGAAATTGTGTTTTTTCAAGCATCTGTCGGTGTAAAGCATTTTTTATCTTTGCCTATTTTGTGAAATATATATTCACTGTTATATTTAATAACAGTGAAACCCAGTCTGCTTGTTGGTTGAGATGGTGTTCTTAATAGGCTTTTTTTATTGCATGTTCTCTAATCTGCATACTTAGACTGACAGCATTGACGAAAGACGCGAATGCATCATCGCATTATATTTCATATAATATTCGGGAAGAAACTTTATTACTTTATTTTTTCAAGCATCTGCCAGTAAAGCATTGTTTCTCTTTGCCTATTTTGTGAAATACAATTTTATTTCAACATCTCGCGTTTGTGTTATGTTTCCACCCTTGAAGCTCACTAGACTGTAGACTGTTGAAATTCTGTTTCTGTTGCTGTTCACTCTAAACGTTTTAAATGTGTAAACACTCAAAAGTTATGATTTGAATTAACTTGATTAAATCATGGACAGTATTTCCACATGATGAAATGGCTTTCTTTCAGCTTTAAGCAATTACGTTGACCCAACCCAGGTAAATTAAGTTGGTAACAAACCTTATAAATAAGTAGTATCAATCCTAATAGATTACGTTGACCCAACCCAAGTAAATTAAGTTGGTAACAAACCTTATGAATAAGTAGTATCAATCCTAATAGATTACGTTGAACCAACCCAAGTAAATTAAGTTGGACCAATCAAATTGCTTAATCTTTTTAAGAAAGTGATTTAATCATGTGGAAATATTGTCCATGATTTAATTACGTTCATTCAAAGAGTTATTTTTTTGAGTGCAGCGTTGCTTTAGCAGCTGGTAATAATGGCTCTCAATTAGCTAAGAGTGACAGTTTAAAAAGTATGTTACCTAATTCATTATCTCTTATGCGCTAACCTATTATTTTATGTGCTTCAAAAAGACATGGATATCGCCTTCATCAGTGACCGGTCCACCCCAGGATTTGACCACACGATGGCAACCATCGTGGTCGAGGGAAACAAATGAATGAGCAAGCATTCTGCGTTAAATGTGTTCATACTGTTTGAGATAATGACGGTCGGCAGTGTAAAAATCTTTGTTACATCTTTTGTTAAATTGATGTGTGTGATCTGCAGATTGGTGGCCATTGAGAGTTTGTTTCTGTAGTTTTACAAAAACTTTACAGATTTTACATATTTGGCACTGGTTTTAAATATGCAAAGGCCTCTAACTTCGATGTGATGGCAGCATGTATTTGCTGTGTCCCCATTTCCCATGGTAATATGGCTAATGTGTTTATTTATTATTTGTGGGGCAATTTAAATTTGTCTTATTTATCTTTTTTTTCAAGATTTAAATGAAGCTCAGCGCAAGTTCTTTCATGAAGACCGGGGCCGTT
The DNA here is from genome assembly GCF_949606895.1 of Notothenia rossii. Taxonomy (NCBI): domain Eukaryota; kingdom Metazoa; phylum Chordata; class Actinopteri; order Perciformes; family Nototheniidae; genus Notothenia; species Notothenia rossii. The sequence goes on from NC_136904.1 coordinate 87,604,648, forward strand.
TCTCAATCGCGATGATGCTTGCTTGGTAGCACATGTCTTCCGAGTCACTTCCTTCAGAAGCTAGGCAAGAATCCTTCCTGGCATTCGGAAAACAAAGAGTGGAACAAGCTAGCAAGTGTGCAGGTGTGCGTCATGTGAGAGGCCCCGCCTTACATTTTCCGCCACAGATTTGGGGAAATTGGTCCGTGCGCAAAGCATTGTGGGGATTTGAAGGACGCGAAGTCTACCCGTGTGCAGCCTCGAAATTACCCTCAAACCAAGGACGCGGCCTCGGTGGAATTCCAAGTATGCTGGAGATTGGAACAGTCCTTTGGCGGCACTTGATGACGTAGCATCCTTGAAATATTGGCTTGGAAGCCAGTGTATATACATTCACTCCGCAGCTGCTTATAATCAGCTCATCACAGGCGTTCTCTTTAACCTATTACATTTCACCTCATTCTCCAGCAGCCAATCAACGTGCTGCAGCCAAACTATAAAATGGTTCTGCTCTCTCCTGCAGTCAGCTGTGATTTCAGGTGTTCATGCACCTTATCATATGGCATGTGTCAATTCATGTTCAAACAAAATTAATTCTCTCCTGATTGAAACATCATGTGTTGAAATAAACAACTGCAGTTCAAAATAAAAAGTGAATTGCCTAATATTTGTGTTGTGGAATCAATTAATTTCTTTCTTTAAAGGCAAAAACATGAAAAAGCTAAGAAAAAAAACTATTGAATACAATATATTTGGAGCAACTTAATTTATAAATGGTTGTCAACTTAAAAGCGTGTGTTCAGAATGATGGTAATTAAGTACATACAACTTAACATTCCTTTTAAATCATACGGTAAAACAAGTTGGAACAACTTCATTTTTGGAGTAATCAACTTAAAAACGTGTGTTCATAATACCAATTATTAAGTAAGTGGTCATTAAAAACACCTCTGATTGTAGAGGAGAAGCCTTCTCCCTTAACTCAAATAACTTTGTTGCTTTAAGAGAATTTCATTAGAAGTTGTCTTAACTCAATAAACATTGATGCAAACTGTTGCGTTGATTTTCTTTGTTGAGCCAAGGCATTTGTTTTTAGAGTGTAGTGCAAAAGAAACAGATTATAGAATGACATTTAAATACATTGAATTAACAGAATAATACTGGTGTAAAGTGGAAGACTAAGAGTAACAGTTCAGTATAAGATGTGAATAGTTATTTGATTTGATAACAGGGAGCAAATTAAAGTATTTAGTCTCTATTTAAAAGAAGTCAGAGTTGCAGCAGACCTGCAGTTTCCTGGTACTTTGTTAAATAAATATATTATGTTATATTCCATGAATGGATTGCTTGTGTTAATATATATGTATGTACCTTTCCTAGAGTACCAGGCTGCAGACAGTCTGTATTCTCTCTCCAACACAGATGGTATATTAACGATAGCTTTGCTGTGCTCTTTCTATCGGGTGACAAATGGCAAACCTCGTTACTGTAGTATTAGGTTGACTGTAATGCCTCATAGTGCTTTAAATATGAGGCATTACTGTTTATGTTTATCACCGTACAATTGAGAAATGTACCATGTCACATGAGGACTATATCCCCAGTTTGAACATCTGCCTGCACAGCTGTGTCTGATCCGGTTGGAGCAAGCAATGCAACACATTGTGGATGTGCAGCGCCATGAACCAGCTCCTCTATCCACAGAGAACCACTCCAGCTGCATTAACGGCTCCAAACGGCAGTGGCAAGTTAAGTGTTTTATAGTTCTATAACAGGCTTACGGCTCTGCAAACTAACGCCTGTTTAACCTCCGTCACCGTGCAAGAATATGGAAATGTTTTTATTAAAACTTCACAAGTACGTCCATATTACTCAGATGTATAAAGGTCAACATTATTCACAAATATTCAGCACGGTAAAGTCGTACATAGCGTGATAAATCAAAGGAGCAGCACCTGAAATAAATTAAATGATGTCATTCTTTAATTGGCCTCCTCGAGGTGTAATTGTTGTGTGATTTCTCTTCACAGTTATTGTGGTCTACCTCATCTTCAATTTCCCCCCTGTATTTTTCTTAGTCGGACATTATTGTTTACAAGCACTATGCTGCAGATATGTTTCCTCCTTCATCTTTCACAAATGAGGTGTGAACATGTCTGCGTTTCCAGCAACATTGTGTGGTTGTTAAAATCGTGTACAGTGCAAACAAAGTTCACAAAATCCCACTGGCTGATTCTTTTGTTATATCATTGAATATTGTGGACCTGGATTCTTCAGAAATAGACTTTGCAGGATGTAATTGATCACATTGTCACCTGTGTCACCAGCATCCATTGAAAAAACACTGTGACATTGGCTGCTAGCGGAACTTTATGGACATTGTAAAGAAAATTCTCAAACAGTTAAAGTCAGATACATTGTCTCTGTGCTTGAGAGGGTGGAGGCCACAGTGAAGGACGCTGTTGTTTCCCTGACTGTGAAGGGGGGGGGGGCAGCCATCAGCTGGCATCAAAAAAGCAGCTGTTAATGACCCATCATCTCAGGGACACGCTGTAACCTCCACAGCAATGGCTCATGCAGAGATATGGAGCTCTTTCTCTAAAACATGCCTGCTGCTTTCACACATTGCTGTTTGACACATATTCTGGCATCTGATAAATGCCTAGATCAGGATCAGGTCAATGAATACATGTAAACACAGATATATTTCCTCTTTTCCAATTTTCCTTGTTGTCGATGATAAGCATGTTTTTGTTGTTGATGATAAGCTTCCATGTTTTCGTAATGAATCACTAACTGGCAGCCTCTGCTATCTGATTCCTATGTGTTGTGAAAACAATCATGTGCTGTTCACAGCTGCGATGGGCCAGATTTGGCCACTGTGTTTGAAAAAGCACAATGATAAAAGCAGGATGATGTATCACAGCTGTTTGTGTGTGTCAGGTGACAAAGATAACAGCAGCCACATCCTCTCAGAGGACAGTGTCCTCATGCTCACAGATAACAAAGGGATGCTGTCTTCAGCCTCAACCCATTATGGCAACCCAATCTGTCCCACATCTCAGGAGGCAGCAGAGGGGTTTTACACAACTCTTAGAGCACCTTGCTTTAAGGAAAGACTGGGTAAGACGAGTGCAACGGGACCCTGAGTGGTTGGGTAATTTTAGGAATGCTACATTAGGCTCCCAGATAGCATGTTTTCCACCCTCAACCAATATTCACTGTCTGGGCATCAGCAGCCTGAAATGAGACGATAAAGTACATGAAATAACTGTCCTTCAAATCTCTGCTGAGCTGGGATGGGAAAATACTTTTCCAACTGAGAGTGACTTCATGACTGTGAAATACAGCTTTAAAGGGAAGCAGTGGGAGGCCTCATTGCAAATAAAAAATAAAAAAACAGAACCAAGAGAAATGAAGCACCGGTGTTACTAATGCTCCCACATTGTGCCAGCTGATAGAGCGCATTGATGTGTTCCCGTCAAGTTGGATTCATGTAAAGCATGAAAAGGAGTTATTAACAGCTCATTCTCTGAAACGGAACAAAAATGTCACTGTGTCCGTATCTCTGTGTGATGTTCGATGGAGATTTGGGTAATGCTGTAGATTTCTGACGATCACTCTGGAGAAATGCTGTGAGTTTTTTCAGTAGTGCAAGGCAGATTGTCGAGGCCCTTCAAAGTTCCTACAAACATTTTATGCTAATGTTGTTTGAATTGAAATGACAGCACTGAGCCAGGAAATGGGTGATGGATTCATCACACAATAGATGAGGCAGAACGTCACACCAGGAGCCCAGAATTTCATCCTGGTCATTAAATCCTAGCCTGTGTGTGTCTGGCTCTCGACCATTACTGGAAGTGTTATTACTGGGAAACGATCTGCGATTCCTCCATCTGCCTGCCCTCAGCGTGATAAAGGCTAATTTATTCATATTGTACAGTATATATACTGTATTATGAATATATATTAGATTGATTTGTTGTGTGTTTTGTAAAAGAACCCTATAATTCAATCTTGATTAATTAGGTAAAGCACTGATTGCTGATTCCCAATCACTCAACTTTTCAATTAAGTCAAAACATGTTGTCATATATTTTATTAAATGTAATTATATTTATTTAGATATTCAAATACTAAAGTTGGGACTTGTGATTTAGGTACCGAAAAATCAATACAGTATTATGACACATAAAGGTCACCTATAAAGCAAAATCCACTTGTTCATGTCTCTTCTACATCAACATGTGTCCCCTCTGTGTAAAGAGACTCTGAAAGTTTCAGGAAAAAAGCTTCGCTCACTTTTTGTCCTGATCCATTTCTATAATAACCTGTCTGAAAATGAGCTGATCAGATTTTGGCCACTTTATGATGTCACAACTTATCACCTCAATCTCCTCCTAGAGCACCATTGTGTTCTTTTTAACCAAATCTCTCTCAGAGGGGGCGTGGGGAGGGGCTCCTTATTTTCATCTAAACAGACAGAGAATCAGTACTTTTGAAACAGGGCTGAAACAGAGGGGATTATGGGTAATGCTGCGATGATCTGTTTGGTATTTGGAGCCAAACACTTCAGAGACATGTTTTGTATATATCTGAGACCTATACTATATTGATGAAAAACAGTATGATATGGGATCTTTAAATACATTGGCCCCCTCTGACTCTCCCTATGTTCTTCTGCTGCAGAAACACTCCTCCATGCATCACTTCCAGACTCCACAACTGTAATAGTATTCTATACGGATCATCAAACAAAATCACCAATGAACCTCAATATGTCCAGAACCACACACAGCACTGGCTCCCAGTCAAATACAGGATAGACTTCGAAATGCTGCTCACCACCCACAGAGCCCTGAACAAACTGACCCCTCCCCATCTCTCCGACCTCCTCCACCATCACATCCCTACAGGGGGTGACAGGTCCTTCTCTGTAGCTTCAGCCTCCCTCTGAAATCACATTAGACAGTCAACACCCCTACCATCCTTCAAACAAGCCCTCAAACCCCCCCTCTTCAGACCTGCTCTACTGTATGTGGATATTTCGGTAACACTTTAGACTAAGGTACACATATTCAACATCATTAACATATTAGAGTCAAACTACTAGCTTATTGGTTATGAACAAGACTTCACTTTAAAATAGGGAACATATTCTGAGTTAGAAATACAACATTTTGAGTTATTTTGACACAATGAACACTTGTAGTTTAATGTCTTGTTAAGAATAGACCATATTTGTTAGGTGTTATTATGAGAGAATGCCTTATTAGGCCCATAGAGCATATTAAGACCCAAAATCATGGACAACAACGTCAATAAATGCACACTAATTAGAAGGTTTTTAAGGACAAACTCTCAACTAATGTCCGAGTACTTTGAGAGGTCATGCAGAATAAGGCATTAATATGCATTTTATAATGACTAATACAGAGCCAGTGTACTGCTAATATGCATGTTAATTAACAACTAGTTGATGGCAAAGTTGAGTACCTTAAAATAAAGTGTTACGGATATTTCCTACCCCTCATGTTACCCCTCACGTCATAACCAGCCTGACTGCTTTCTGTCCTATGGTTTTATTTGTATTTTTTCTCACTTAATTGTATTGTATCTTGTTGTGTCTGTATAAATTAAATCAATCCATTAAAGTTTATTTACATAGCCCAATATCACACATCTCTACATTTGTCTCAGGAGGCTTTACAGTTTGTTCCGAATAGTACACCCTCTGTCCCAGGGCCGGTTCTGACCAATTTGCTGCCCGAGGCGAGATTTGTATTTATCCCAATAATTATAAAGGTGTGCCTTGGAAATATTTGTTTACATAAATTGTGATCAAAACGTTTGAGACCCACTGAGATAACTTAGACTAAAGTTAACTATCTAAACATAAACACTCAGAGTCCTTTACCTCACTGAGCTGATCAGCCTCTCAGTCTGACGGGAGAGGACTGTCCTCCACCTTCTTGTAGAAACATCTTCTCACATCCGTTAGCGCAGCTAGCACCAGATGCTAACAACAGCAATAGTCGGTACCGGTTCTCTCTCTCTCTCTCTCTCTCTCTCTCTCTCTCAAACTTTGGCTGTGAGAAGCAGGCGCCTGATAAGCCAACATCCCCCAATTTCATCACTTACAGCGCCCATCGTACAGGGCAAATGACACCGGGGTGAAAAGGGTGTTCCCCAAGAAACCCCACAGTAAATAGGAAAAAAACGCAAGAAACCCTATCCAACGCCATCTTAATGAAGAAGATAATAGAGTCAGACAGTCCAAAAGCTAGAAAATAGAATGTGTTTATATATATAAGAAGAAGATGAAGAGGGTATTGTATTATTATTATTAATAAATACTGCATATAGATTTCTAATATAGAATCGGTTTGTGTGCAAATACAGTTTTTCCCTCCTGCTTTCAATGTTTACACAGAAGAAGACATGTAAGTTCAAGGACACGAAGAAAGATAGGGAATGTTTAAAACTATTGTGTACTTATAAATATAGACTGTAAAAAAGGCACCATTGAACCACAGCATAAATAAAATGTATACCGTGTTCCTGTATGTGACAAAACACTTCCAACATGTTTAACCGTCTGAGCAAGACTGACAAAAATAATATGAAATTGAAAGTAAAACAACACGGGAGTAATTATTGTTTGTGGGTACATGTCTATTGGAGGACAGTCAGACCAGCAACACTGTTTTAGATACACCTACTCACAGATGCACCATTTTGTTTATTCTTTTAAATCTCACACAGCTCCAGTGGTGCACTCTAAAAACAAATGCCTTGGCTCAACAAAGAAAATCAACGCAACAGTTTGCATCAATGTTTATTGAGTTAAGACAACTTCTAATGAAATTGTCTTAAAGCAACAAAGTTATTTGAGTTAAGGGAGAAGGCTTTTCCTCTACAATCAGAGGTGTTTTTAATGACCACTTACTTAATAATTGGTATTATAAACACAAGTTTTGAAGTTGATTAATCAAAAAATTAAGTTGTTCCGACTTGTTTTACCACATGATTTAAAAGTGATTTTAAGTTGTATGTACTTAATTACCATCATTGTAAACACACGCTTTTAAGTTGACAACCATTTATAAATTAAGTTGCTCCAAATATATTGTATTCAATAGTTTTTTTTCTTAGCTTTTTCATGTTTTTGCCTTTAAAGAAATAAATTAATTGATTCCACAACACAAATATTAGGTAATTCACTTTTTATTTTGAACTGCAGTTGTTTATTTCAACACATGATGTTTCAATCAGTAGAGAATACATTTTGTTTGAACATTAATTGACACATGCCATATGATAAGGTGCATGAACACCTGAAATCACAGCTGACTGCAGGAGAGAGGAGAACCATTTTATAGTTTGGCTGCAGCACATTGATTGGCTGCTGGAGAATGAGGTGAAATGTAATAGGTTAAAGAGAACGCCTGTGATGAGCTGATTATAAGCAGCTGCGGAGTGAATGTATATACACCCAGTCTTCCTGAAAGAACTTGCGCTGAGCTTCATTTAAATCTTGAATAAAAAGATAAATAACACAAATTTAAATTGCCCCACAAATAATAAATAAATACATTAGCCATATTAGCATGGGAAATGGGGACACAGCAAATACATGCTGCCATCACAACAAAGTTAGAGGCCTTTGCATATTTAAAACCAGTGCCAAATATGTAAAATCTGTAACGTTTTTGTAAAACTACAGAAACAAACTCTCAATGGCCACCAATCTGCAGATCACACACATCAATTTAACAAAAGATGTAACAAAGATGTTTACACTTCCGACAGTCATTATCTCAAACAGTATGAACACATTTAACGCAGAATGCTTGCTCATTCATTTGTTTCCCTCGACCACGATGGATGCCATCGTGTGGTCAGATCCTGGGGTGGACCGGTCACTGATGAAGGAGATATCCATGTCCTTTTGAAGCACATTAAATAATAGGTTAGCGCATAAGAGATAATGAATTAGGTAACATACTTTTTAAACTGTCACTCTTAGCTAATTCAGAGCCATTATTACCAGCTGCTAAAGCAACGCTGGTATTGCTTTCACCTATTGAGTCTGTGTGTGTCGTCATGGCAATGTGGTCCTGAAGACGCACAGAGGTGCTTTTGAGTACTTTGCCTAGTGTTTAAATGCATGTGGACAGATTTTGTCAATCACAACCGTGCAAGTTTTAGTGTATCTTCTCATCTTTTTTGCAGGTTCCATACAATATTTGAACTAGTTAACAAGATCAGAAGCCACTTTTCAAATGTTACACAATCCTTTTCCCATGCCTTTGCTGTCATCACCTATCCATGCTGAACGTTGCTAAGATATTATTGATTGGGGTGTGGCCAAAAGTGCAATATATGCTTCAAACTGACAGAGAGCAGTGCTTTTGTCCTGTGTCACTGTGCCCGTGGATTTGATTTGATTTCAAGATTTTGAATTACGTCGCTAAACTCCTTGAAAAGGTCCTCTTCCTTTTCTCCAAGGTACACGACAAGGCAGCGGATGGCTCTCTGCGTACTTCAATTGTATTGTGCTATTTTTGAAAAAGGAGAAATTACCTAAATGAATATATTCTGAATGGGTGACTGCCAACAGCTTGCATTTCAATGACAACTCTAAATAACGATCCTACCTCAAGAAGCATGTCATTGATCTGCTTCACCGAGATTCATTTTTAATAAAAAGCGATATCACAATAGTAACCAAAGTATGTTTACTCTCACAGTCTCTACTACTTTGTATCCTCTCACAGAACTATTCACAGTTCAGAGGCTGCTAATTTTGGTCAAACAGCAATTTGCCTATACAGTGCAACTACAAGGCTATCTGTATTTGAATGACAAAAGATGACACTCACCTTAAAATATCCTTTGTATATTTCTATTTGCCTTAACTGTTGGAACTTGTCCAGGCATGTTAAGTGGGAGTGGACTTGAAATCCTTAACTCTCAAGGTGTAGAACAATTAAGTTATCAAGCCAATTGAATTACTTAGTACAACTTGAATTTAGATTTAAGTCAATTAACGCAGAAATCAGAGTTTAAATTACACACAATATTAAGTTGATGTAATTACCAACATTATTACGTCAACACAACTTATAAATGAATTTTGGCAACTTAAAAAGTTTATCTAAATCAATTAACTCACATTTTTATCTTGCAACCATGCATTTAATTAAATGGAGGTGAAAGGTCGCCTCAATTCGTTTTTAGAGTGTGTCTGTAGGTTTGTGCTTAATGAGGGTCAAACTTGAGTCTGTACCGCACGGGCAAATCATGGCACAGAAGAAACATATTTTCCTAACTAATAAAAGATATATATTGCGACATACAAAATCAGCCCATGCTAAGGGAGTTCCTTTATGTGTGGCAAAAGGATTTCTCATTGACCAATTAAAGAAAGGACTCTGTCAGTTCCCTTTCATCTGCCATATTTACCACTTAATCCACTGAGGCCACTTTGAGCAGCTATTAGAAGCTCAGTGCTGTCATGTACTTTTCAAGTCAGAGTGAAAGTTGCAATTACTAATCCAATTTAGTAGGGAAGAGTCATGTACTGTATGTATATTAATCTGTGTGTTGCAGCTGTTTGGTCCCCTGCTCCCCTTGAAGGGGCTACTTAACTCACATCACAAACAACATGTTCCTCACTTCTGTCAAGTCGTATAACCGTGCAGAAGGTTTTATCCGCTGAGGTTGTTGGTGTTTTGTGTCTGAATTTTCTGCTGCCATCCTATTACGGAGCAGGTGTAAGGGAATTTGTTTGTACATCTCAAGGAGAATGACATTTGTAAAACTTGACAGCAGCTGACAGCAACTAGTCTTTGAAGTCACAATGGCCTTCTAACTCCAGGTAATCCTTAGACTTCTCTGTGAAGGGTTTTCATAGGAATCATGTTGCATTGCAGAAAGAGAAGAAGCTGCCTACCACAATGTATGTTCATTCAGCTCCTGAGTGAAAACAAATGCAAATCTCAAAGAACAACACACTTGTTTGAACTTGATTTCTACCAGACTCAAATTGAAATATGTTTGAATGTATTTAAGCTTTCTTGGTTTTCATGATCTGCCTGCGTTTTATTTTTCAAAACATTTTCCCATCTATTTTTACTTCCTGTCAAGGTTCAAGGTTCAAGGTTCTTAATTGTCAAACAAACATAGCTACAGTGTAGTTATGTCGATGAAAATATTGTGTCACAGGCTTCTCCAACAGTGCAACACAAAACACAGATAAACAGAAAAGTATAGTGCAAGTAAATAGTAAATGGTAAATACAAGAAGAAAAATTGTTTTAAAATAAAAAATAATAAATAGTACAATAAGAGTCTATATGCAAGTCATTATAATATGATATATTAGGTAAATAGATAAATATTTTTTAAGTAGCAGCCAGATGAATGTTATGGATGTTGTTTCAGCAGTTCAGGCGTTTAACAGTCTCATTGCCTGTGGGATGAAACTGTCCCTGAGTCTGGTGGTTTTAGTCCGGATGCTGCGGTACCGCCTGCCAGACGGCAGCAGACTGAACAGTTTGTGGCTGGGGTGATGGGGGGTCTTTTATAATCCTGAGGGCTTTCTTCCTGAGCCGCTGGGAGTAAAGGACCTCCATAGATGGCAGCTCCGTCCTGGTGATGTTCTGTGCAGTTTTCACAACCCTCTGTAAAGCCTTACGATTGAGGGCGGTGCAGCTGCCGTACCAGGCCGTGATGCAGCCAGTCAGGATACTCTCTATGGTGCACCTGTAGAAGTTGCAGAGTATCCTGGAGTCCATGTTGAACCCCCTCAGCCTGCGGAAGAAGAAGAGCCGCTGTCGAGCTTTCTTGGTTACGGTGGTGGTGTGAAGAGTCCATGTCAAGTCCTCAGTGATGTGGACACCGAGGAACCTGAAGCTGCTGACTCTCTCCACCGTAGTCTCATTGATGGCGATGGGGGCGTGTCCCTCTCCCTGCTGCTTCCTGTAATCCACAATCAGATCCTTGGTTTTGCTGAGATGGAGGCTGATGTTTCCCGCTCGTTGTAATTGTTTGCCCCACCCTGATTATTTCCATCTGTATGTAATTCGGCTGCCCTTGTGTCTTTACTAGTACCTTCAATGTCAACACGTTAACACTTGTTTTTAATATGGACACGTTAAAAAAAATGAGTCTGATGAATGTTTATTTGTCAATGGTATTGCCTTGTGTTGCTGTCCTTGTTTCTTGTGCCTTCGGTTTGTTACTAATTCAGTTTATATTTTTCTTTGTTTTGTTTTGACTCTGATTTGTGGTTTACATTTTGTTTTGTTATTAGCTTGATTTTATTAAAGCTTGCTTCTTGTTTTATTTCTTTTATTTAATTCTCATTGAGATTGAAATGAAGTCCTGGCAAAGATAAGCAGCAGCACAGTTGCAGAACAGAAACAAAAAAAAACAGAGAACATATCACAATCAACAACATCATCATAAAATGCATCAACAAACAGAGTTGTCTGCTTCTCGGTCATTAAGAAGCACTTTAAACCCGTGAAGGGAGATCAGATCAAATGAGTTTCAGTTAATATTGCAGAAGGTTTCAAGCAAATGGAGCAGCATGGCTGAACGCCCTTTCCCCCAGCTCAGTGTGGAGCTTTGGGACAGTTGGTAAAAACAAGTCCTCATACTTTTTCGTAGGATGGAAAGCATTCAAAGAGCAATGGTGAGTAAGGGTTTTAAGGTTTATACCTGGCTGCACCCTTTTGTTTTTGCATTTGGGTCCAACTTCCTGCTAAATTGTGACATTGGTTTGTACAGTTTGCCCCACAAAAAGAGGGTCTCATGTAATGTTGGGTTGCTTGGTGTCAGGGGGAGATTCTCAATGTCTCATGTCTCCCATGTCTCAACACTACATATCTACTCAGACCAGGGTTCAAAAAACAAAACAGAAATGACATGACTAAATCAAAGTGTAAACAACACGGTGCAGTTGATGCGATTAAACTAAAATGAGTCACATTGTCCCTCATGTCAGGAAAATGTAACCCCAGTGAACACATTATATCCATATAAGTCATGACTGCAGCCAGATCCATTCATTCATTATGTTGCTGCAGCACTCTCTGCAGTAACCCTTTCCAGCTATTTCGATCCCCTGACCTTCCCCTGCAGAAAAAAAAGAAATGTTGAAAAATAACAACTGGAGTACTGCAGATAATGGCCCAACAAGGGTATTTACAGTATAAGGTTGATAGAAAATGCCTGCCAATGTTTTGACAAAACAGTGGATACAAGACGTCGACTGAGCTTCGGTGGAACTGTTGCCAGTAGTTGTTGCGAAAGGAAGCATAATGTTGAACTGCTAATATATGGAAGTAGAACAGGACATTTGAGGTGAGAAATTAGCCATGGGATTTCAGAATAATGATTTATTATTTGGCCTTTATTTATACAGGGTCTAAGGGATGTTTCCTGACAAGTTGAATGGTCCATGATTGATGGGTGAGGCTAATGTGAATATATCATCGTGATCAACTGGCAACAAAATGCTGTCTGTAATCAAATATATTTTGTGTTTTTAAAATACCACATTTTTTATCTTGATTTTTTTATTTTAACCCAGCAATTGCAGGTTATGAAGCTAAATAAAAAATCGTATTGTGCATTGTGCAAGGCCCTATTATATTTATTTATTTATTAATAATATATAAATAATTGAATTAATAATATATCTCTGAAGAACCAGCACCTTACCGTGGTGGAGAGGTTTGAGTGCCCTGATGAACCTGGGGGCTGTGTTGTCTGGAACCTTGTGTTCCTGGTAGGGTCTCCCATGGCAAATTGGTCTCAGGCAAGGGGCCAGACTAAGATTGGTTCAAAAGACCTCATGAAAGACGACGCACAAAGTGAGGATACCCGGCCCGGAGGAAGCCCGGAGGAAGCCCGGGGTCCCCTTCTGGAGTCAGGCCCAGAAGGAGGACTCGTCGGCGAGCGTCTGGTGGCCGGGCTTGCCACGGAGCCCAGCCGGGCACAGCCCGAAAAGGCAACGTGGGCAACACCTCCGCTTCTCCGTCCCATCATGTCTGCGGTTACTGGGGCTCATGGCGTCAGCCATCCTGGTGGTACGACTGGGACGCTTACACATGAGGGAGTTTCAGCGCTGGGTAGCTGCCCTCAGACTGGACCCCATGCTTCATGGCGCGCGGAAAGTGATGGTCACTATGAAATGCGTAATGGCACTGCGCCACTGGCTGCACCCGACTTTTCTAGTACGGGGCGTGCCAATGGGTGCTGTCCTATCGCGGAAGGTGGTCACCACCGGCGCATGTCTGACGGGCTGGGGAGGTATATACGAAGGTCGACCTGTGAAGGGTCTCTGGAGCAGAGACCTCCAACGGTCACACATAAATTATCTGGAGCTTTTAGCGGTGTTCCTCACCCTGAAACGCTTTCTGCCTTTTCTTAGAGGACATCATGTCCTCGTGAGGACAGACAACACGACCACAATATCGTATATAAACCGCCAAGGGGGTTTGCGTTCTCTCCAGTTACACATGCTGGCACGCAAACTGATCTTATGGAGCTGCGGACGTCTCCTCTCTCTGAGAGCGACGCACGTACCAGGAGTGATGAACCTCGTTGCAGATCTGCTGTCCAGAGGTGCACCACTATATGCAGACTGGACTCTACATCCAATAATTGTGAGTCAGCTGTAGGTGCGTTACGACCGAGCCGCGGTGGATTTGTTCGCATCAAAAGAAAACGCTCAATGTCAGCTGTTTTTTTCAATGCGCGATTTAAACGCACCGTTAGGCGTGGACACGCTCGCGCACGTTTGGCCTCCGGTCCTCCTGTACGCGTTCCCACCCCTGGCTCTGATACCCCCAACTCTGGCCAGAGTGAGAGAACAGCGCCACACACTGATCCTGATAGCTCCACACTGGCCTGCAATGTACTGGCTGGCGGAGATATATCAGCTGCTGTGCGAGCAGCCGTGGCAGCTCCCGCTACGCAGGGACACACTGTATCAGGCGGGGGGGAAGATCTTTCACCCACACCCAGAGCGCTTGGCACTATGGGCCTGGCCCGTGAGTGGTACAACCTGAATACAGTGGGACTCCCTCAGAAGGTGATAAACACTATTCAGAGTGCAAGAGCTTCCTCCACCAGGTCCCTCTATGACTGTAAGTGGAGGGTGTTTGAGGAGTGGTGCCTTCAAAAAGGACACATTTCTTTTCAATGTCCTGTCGGGGTGATTCTATCATTTCTGCAGGACCTGATTGATAAACACAGAGCTTTCTCTATGATCAAAGTGTACCTGGCTGCTATTGCTGCATGCCATGTGGGCTTTGAGGGAAAGACGGCTAGCCAACATCCTTTGGTCTGCCGTTTTATGAAAGGGGCTCGCAGGCTCCTCCCTGTTTCCAGGTCACTGGTGCCCTTATGGGACTTGGCAGTGGTTTTAGATGGGCTCACTCGACCTCCATTTGAACCCCTGGAAGAAGCTGACATGAAACACCTGTCACTGAAGACAGTGTTGTTACTGGCTCTGGCATCTGCCAGGCGAGTCAGTGACATTCATGCGCTCTCTGTACATCCTTCATGCACTCAGTTTGCCCCGGGGCAAACGAGAGTGTTGCTGAAGCCCAACCCTGCCTTTGTAAGGTGGTTGGCTCATGTACCCCCATTGCAACACATTCTCACTCCATAATCGTCCAGGAGCGACGTTTGGTCAGGGTCCCGTGGCGTGCAGTTGTGACGCTCCTAGGCTCCTTCAGCTTCATAAAGGGACGCAAATAGCTATCAACTGATTGAAATGTATTCCCATCTGCAGCGGGATTTGACGCTCATGGAAGCACGGCATTCGTTTGTGTCGGCTGCCCTTAAAGGCAATGTGAGCGTCCATTCCCATTGGATAACGGAGAATTGTACACCCGGAAGTAAGTATTCCCCTTACTGTCGATTGATTTTACAGTGATATCTGCACTACTCATCGACTAAAAAACACCAGATTATCCTTGTTAATTACACAACATTGATTGGTTTAAATTGTGTGCAATGCTTTTGTATTTTTCCCCTTCGATTCGGAGAAACAAATATTTTTTCGGAGTAAAGGATGGCAGAAGACACTACACTACCCAGAATCCCCAGCTATCGTTTAGGACTACACCATGTGCTCTGTTTGACAGACCCCGTGATTAGTTCTCAAGCTCTGTGATTGGTTGACCTCCAACTGCATTCCATATGAAAAAAAACGCTTCGTAAAAGATAAAATCATACTTTATTCAGTGCTTGCTTTACTCTTTGAAAGTCATCACATGAATGCATTGTAATAAATGGTTCGGTTGCATTAAATATATTACACATCTGTCGTAGTTCTTTATTTTTATTTATCTACAGAGATCGGGCTCAGAATAGACCGGAAACTATTCTTTTACCGTTCAGTTTGAATTTCACAATAAAGTTAGTAGTAATATTTTGTTTTGATATATGAATGTTTTTTATTAACTACTAAAGGGGTTCCCAAAGTGGGGGTCGCGAGACCCCGAGTGGGGGTCGCTAGATGATTACAAAATTAAAATGGAAAATAAATAAAATTAAAATGTATAAAAAAAAATTGATTCATTTTTTTTATATTTAAATATATATATATATTATTAATAATAACGTAGTCCCAGTCCGTGCTTTACGCACCTATATGGACAGGTCAAAAGAGTTTCGATGCAATGACCAACTCTTTGTATCCTGGGCTAACCCTCATAAGGGCAAGCCCGTTACCAGGCAACGGCTCTCCCACTGGATTGTGGAAGCGATTGTTCTGGCTTATACGAGTCAGGGTTTGCAGGCACCTACGGGTCTGTGTGCTCATTCTACTCGTGGACTGGCTACATCCTGGGCTTTGTTCAAGGGTGTTTCCATCCAAGACATTTGTGCAGCAGCGAGCTGGTCCTCACCGCTCACTTTTGTCCGCTTTTACAGGCTAGATGTCTCTGCTCCAAGTGTGGCCCGCGCAGTGCTGGGCCCCGTGTTGAGACAGGGTTCTACCTGTTAAGTTCTGGTTGTCTTGGTGATTTTCGAGATAAGCTTGTCTGGCAATACGGGAGCTTCATAGTGTATCCCATAGTGAGACATCGAACGGAGTGTTATGAATGAGAACTATAGGTTACTTACGTAACCCCAGTTCTCAGAGTAACATGAAGTGAGATGTCTCACCAGACGGCCCTTCTTGCTAAGGCGAAGCGAGAAGAGGTGCTTATTTTGAATGACGCTGCGACGTAGCGCAAGCTACTTAAAGGGTGGGTGGATTCCCTGACGTAGACGTCAAGATCACCAGCCAATCAGGATTGGCGTAATGAGATTAATGCTTCTGTTTGCATACGCGTTGAGGCGCATCCCATAGTGAGACATCTCACTTCATGTTACTCTGAGAACTGGGGTTACGTAAGTAACCTATAGTTAAACGTATATGAGCATAGTATATAGGAAAAAGGTGCAATATTTTCTCTAGGTAAGGATGGTATGTGATGAGTGTATATAGAGAATGTACAGGCAGGAGGGCAAAGCATCAATAACTCTCTTTTCTTATTATTGAAGCCATGACAGGGCTCCATCGCTTAGTAAAGGTGGATTTTTGGAGCCTTAATAAGCATGTAATTGCTCCATCTGATAAAGGTGCCTCCTTTTTCAAGGCCATTATTTTATATAGGAGAGTCAACCCAGTAATGGCTGTTCACTTCAAGGCGGCTGTGAGGAATATATTCAAAGATATTCCTATGCCCTCCTGTCCAGGCTTTTCGGTATTATTCCCAGGAGAACCACTGTGAGGTCAGGGGGAATTCATGTTGGGCATGAAATACCTTTCCCCAGAATACACTTAGTTTATGAAATAACCACAGTATATGGGAGTGATTGGCGGTATGTTTGACAGTTTCTCCAACATGAGATGAGGTGTGTTTTGCGTAACTGGAGACATAAACCAGACCATGATCCGGCCGTTTTCTAAAGTGGATATCTAAATTTATCATAAAATCCAAAGGAGATTATTTCTGCCTTTATTGGACAGTTCCCCAAACAAATACCAATAATAATGAGCTTAGCATTGGTAGCCCAAAAGCTGTCTGCCTTTTATATCACATTTTAAGGGATCTTAGTCCAAATGCCAACTCGTGTACATGAGCATTTAGAAAATAGTTGGCAGTTCACTTCTTTAGTTTATATTTGATCAATTATATGAGTTTTATACATTTTATTTATAATTTGATTGTATTTTACTTTATTTCATTTTATCTTTTTTCCCCCAAATTCTTACTTCTTATGTTTATATATTTTTGTATTCTTTATATTTTACCTTTTATTTGACATTTTTTTACTTCTTATGCTTAAATAATATTTTATAATTGTTATTTATTTTTATTTTATTATTTATTCGAACATTTTGTTTTAAATGTGTATGTGTATACATCTTATTTTATCTTTACTGCACTGTAGAAATGCAAAAAATGACCTCAAAAATACTTGTAGGTTGCTCCTAAAAATAAACCTTGTACGCTTACTAATACCCATTCTGAAATAAGCCTCTTTGAATGCATTATTATTGACGTAGGTACAGATATAACAACACATTATCTGCACAAATGATAATTTAAGCTTCTTTATTTATCAAAATTCATTTAATACAAGTTTAATTTCGAATGCCAACAGTTACGACACTGATAGCGATTAGCAGAGGTGAAAAAGAGACATCTTGTCTTCATCCAATGTAAATCTCTCTGATCTATAACCATTGACTTTGACAGCCTTCAGAGACAGACTGTATCCAATTTGATAGGACCAAATCTGAACCGTGTTTAAATTGCCATGATACCAGATCAAATGTACTCTAAATGTACTCTAATTGTACTCTAAATATACTCTAAATGTACTCTAAATGTAAAATGCCCATTGAGCATCGAGGGATACAATCATGGATTCGGGATTCTTATCTTTATAATATAATATTATGTTAAGTAGATTATCCCATAATATATTTTAGTGATAGATCTGGTCAGGATGAATCATTTGAGTGATTTCTCGTCAAGCCAAAATTGCTGTTGCATATATAAATCCCCATTTAGAAGTGATATTGGCTTTGTAGAACTGCCGTCAAAGTGTGGGATTCTCTCTCTTTATGTAATATGAATGTCCAGAATCGCTGCCATTTCATCAAAGTAGAATGCATAATGGTGTGCTTTTAAATCAGAGGAGAAAACACATTTTTTATAGAGTTCATGAATATTTCCACCTATCCCTGGGCTTTTATTGTTTTTTAAGAGATCACCTGCTTAATATCAAATTCCTCTATTTGCTTATCCAGCTCTTTAGTCGTTGAAGTGTTCATATTCTTATATTAAGATATGTAAAACGCTGCAAAGCATTCCACAATTTTATCTGGTTTTCTGACAAAGGCGTCTTGGGATTTTATTCTCTGAACTGTATTAGATGACTGCTGTTCTCTCAATCTAAATGCTAATAAAGTAAATTACCCTGTTGCCTTCCTAATATCTTTGGTCAGTCAATCTTAAGTGTTCCTCAATCTTATCTGATAGTAAACTATTAAACTCTCAGTGAGGATTATTTATGGGAGTTGTCGACTCATTTTTTTTATGTTTATGTTCAAACTCTTTTATTTGATCTCCCAAACCCCGCTGTTTAGCATCCTTCTCCCAGCACATGTAAATGAATATGCAGCCTCTATAATGTATGCTTTAGCACATTCCCACAGTGAGAGGGGTTATTTCAGGTGAGGTATTGGTATCTGAGTATTTCTTGAGCTCTGCTGTGATGACGAAGGTAGATTTATTATCATTAAGAAGGGATGCATTAAGTATATATTGATTGGAGGTTGGTCTATGGCCCGTATCTCATTAGTATAAGTACAACAGGTGCATGGTCAGACATAGTAACAGGCAGTATCTCAATGTCTCCTATCCTCAAGCTTTGGGAGTGATGGAGCAACAGGATTACATTGGGGATTATTAGCACAATAGCAATGGTACGAAAAAACAAAAAAAGAGCATATTGTGTATAGGGATGTCCCGATCACCTTTTTTTGCTCCCGATCCGATTCCGATCATTTGATTTTGACAATTTGCCGATACCGATTTGTCCCGATCCGATCTTTATGCAATGCATTAAGAGAAAAAAAAGCATTCAAGTTGTCCCTTAAGGTTATTTTTTTATTTAAATTGGATATTCTATCCAACATGGATATAGCTTCTTTTTTTCACAGCAGCATTGGATCAGTTCAGTTGTGCAGCATTGGATCAAAACAAAATAAAGCTTTCAGTACTCGTTAGCTTACTGCCACAATTAGACACTGCGCCCTGCCCACTCTGTTGCCAGATTTGAGAGAAATAAGCAACCAGGTCTATGAAAACAAGCCCCAAAGAAGCAAGACATACATGATGTTGTGTAATTTGAAACCAAAACTAAGGCCTCAGGATGACTTTAATTCTTGAACATGGTCATTTTTGTTTTGTAACATTGAATACAAAATTTAAAAAAAAGTATTTAAAAAAAAAAAATCCCGATCCCCGATTTTTTTTCTCCCAATTCCGATCTTTTGAAAGTCACTTGATCGGCTCCGATCCCCGATCACGTGATCGGATCGGGACATCTCTAATTGTGTATGTTGTTAAAGGAGCAGATTTTCTTTCTTGTTTGTAAACTGTACTTTTCTTTAGGCGAATACTTTAAGAGTCAATCTATATGCCTACTAGCTGAATTTGCTTCATAGTTTCCTCTTTCTTTGGTTCATTTGTTTTTAATTCAGAAGGTGAACCTATGTTCATAATTTACTGTGTGTGAGCTTAACTGCTTGTTTAAAACTAAAACGGGGCATTTTCTGTTATCTCAATTTTCATTTTTATTTTTGTGCTCATGCCTTTCATTGTTGGTTTATGAACTGCTGCCTGAATATAGCTTAATGAAAGGAAAGATTTCCGATTATTAAAATCTCTGAACAGTGTCTGGGTTTCTTCTTTTACATTGTTCTGTTGTCTTACATAATACACCTCAGTAAAAAACATAATCTGCCAATTTTTTTTTTTTTGTTGACTTTGATAATAAGGTAATCCAAAAGTAATCACGTTACATTACTTTAACATTTTGATAGTCAGATGAGGTTACTTACAATTTGTTTTATCATGTAACTAATTTCTAACTAAAGTCATCTTCCAAACCCTTTGAAAGTTTACGTGAAAACTAGTTTTTTTGCACTTTTGTTTTAAGTGTTTCTCTGTAAAGCATTGTAGTACCTCTATGTATACAACATGCTTTAAAAATTAAACTGCTTCATGGAAAAGAGAAGCTGTACCTGATAATTCCTGATGATTTTGTTGCTAGGCAACATCGAGCTATACTTGCCAATGGGCCAGCTGCCAGCAGCACCTGCTCGTTGTAATTAAAACTTAGTCTAGTCACAACTAATGGGGGTTTATGTGTCAGTTAATTAAAACTGGGTTGAACTATGCAAAATAGGTCTTACTTAGAAATTAGTTGTTACTTGAATGAGCCTTACTTTGCTTATTTTGGTGCGTGTGATATATATCTTTTTGCATTTAAATGGTCTGGATAGGCTAAAATCCAAAAGTTTCCTCCAGAGGGAGTGTCTCTCCCACACACTGTCTGAAATGGCTCAATTTGACTCCTTTGTTTATTTCTGTAACATAATTATATCACTATGTAACACTCACTTTTCTATTGGCCAGCGCTCCAACACACTGTACGTGAGGGGAGGGACATCTCTAACGGGTTGACCAATCACAATGGAGTCGGCCACTTAACCAATCAGAGCAGACTGGGCTCTGGTTTCGGCGCCGGACGATAAGGCACATTTTCGTTGTGGCCAAACGGAGGTACTACAACGTATGTGTCAGTCCGTGACGTCAAGTGGCCCAAAAATAATTGTTCCCAATTACTTACATCGGGAAATAGATGTCAGTAAATCAGAGGATATTTAAAAAAAAAAACTAAATCAACTACCCAGTATGAACACTTTTATAGCACTTATTTAAATCATTAGGCTCTAAAAGTTGTAACGTGCTCAAAGCTGCATCCAGTTTCTCTCTCCATTCATTGGACTCAGCCTAAAGGGGGAGATCGGAGGCTGAGCTTAAGAAAAACGCAAGTCTCTACAGTATGTGCCGAGATATGGGTACTGTTTGTCTCGAGAGTCAGGCCATTTTAGCTTCATGCGCCACTGAGCAACATTCATAGGAATGAACGTGCCCCGCCTCCACCTCTGTATCCGCTTCTCTTAATACATTCATGGGGAGAAAAGAGGTGGTGCAGCAC
Source organism: Notothenia rossii (assembly GCF_949606895.1). Classification (NCBI taxonomy): domain Eukaryota; kingdom Metazoa; phylum Chordata; class Actinopteri; order Perciformes; family Nototheniidae; genus Notothenia; species Notothenia rossii. The sequence goes on from NC_136904.1 coordinate 87,625,941, forward strand.
AGGCAGTATGAGAAAAATAAAGCAAGTGACAGTAAAGGCACAAAATACAAATCTGAACCTGAACCTTACGTAAGCTTGTCAATACAGGCCATGACTGAAAGAGGCAGAGATAAGTCACAGATAGACCTCAAGTCTTAACCTCAAGTAACCTCCCTTGTTACTGTGGTGAGAGAATAAAAAGTCAAATTTTAAGAAATTCTGAGGATCTACCCCAAATGAAACCATCCAAAAATCAATGCAGACTGTCCCAGTTATAAAATGACACATTTCCATAATTAAACGGAGAATTGGGGGTAAATAAAGCAAAACGGAAAATATTAAATTAGCTCAGATTTGATAAAAACATGTGTTATACATATTCATTCATTTATTCATCAAGTGCATCCAATTCATGAATAATTTATTGTAACATCTGCAATCTTTGTGTTACCAATTCTTTTTTTACACTGTGGGTTTTCACACGTGAGAATGCCACCTGTTTAGTGTTCTCAACTACGAGAGAGATACAAACACACGCACACACAAACACACACACACACACACACACACACACACACACACACACACACACACACACACACACACACACACACACACACACACACACACACACACACACACACACACACACAGTCCAGCCAGCTATGCTAGCCCTTCTCTGGTACTAGCTCTGTCCCGTGATGTTACATGTGCTCCAGGAGTGTTAGATCAATAGCCATGTATCATTCACATACACCCCCCCCCCCCCACACACACACACACACACACACGCACACACACACACACTCCCACACACGGTTGGAGTTAGTATGTCTTTGTCGCTTTTGTCATGTGTTTTGCGACACATCTACATCCTAAGTTCTTTTTTGCTGTTGTGTTTCAAATCCAAGACAAAACTTCTTAATAGTGAGAAAGAGGCAAACTTTTAAAAATGGAAAAATCAGCTACTTGTCTCTTTTCACTCTTAACAACATTATGGAGATCAAGAAAACCGCGTGAACTTAGGAACATAATGACAGCTAAACAGCTTTAGTTCTAACAGCCAGAAGACCTTGTTTACTGCCCCTTCCTTTGAAAGAGTAAAACACTTGATAGATGAGAAACAGTTTAAATGGTAAATAAAACAACTTCAGATTTCAAATGCAAAGACACAAAGACACACCATCAAAGAGACCTCGAAAAACAAACATCTTATCCATCACTCTCCTGCTCCGACGGATCAAAACACTCTGACCCATTGTTTGAATTCCAATTTGCCTTAAAGCTCACTCCCAGACAACGTGAATGAGTGAGATTTTTAAAGAGGACATTTGAAAGGGGACATGTTGTCCCAACCCAGTCTCACAAAAAAACATGTAATAGCTACATTGGTCGACAGGGCAAAAAAGACGTGACATGGATGCAATATGTTTTCATATTCATTTCTAATGTCACGTGATCGCAAACTTTCCCAGTGAGAAAAGAAAACATGGCGGACACCCGATTTATTTTTAGTAGAACATCCTAAATTGTAGGATAGTTTGGCCATTATAATGCTTTTTGATGACCTTTCTAGCAAGAAGTTTATATTGTACTTTTAGATTCTACGTCTAGTGGATGTGTAGGATCCATAGTTTGATAGATATTACTCAGATTATTTGAGCTCCATGTTATTTTTTGCAACATATTGTATCCATGTCACGTCTTGAGAGGGTTATTTGTGAATATACTACGTTTTGCCCTGTCGACCAACGTAGTTACTACACGTTTATTTGTGAGACTGGGTTGGTTATGCTCATTTTCAGGTTCATATTTGTATTGTGTGCCTCTACTACTGTGACATGTTTACAATATTTTAAGTTCAGAAAGGTCTTATACTGCATGGGATTTTAGCCTTTGCAAACCATTTACATGCACAAATAACCTATAACACACTACAGGAAAGGGAAAACCACAATAGGGCCCCTTTACATAAATAAGTTGTGTGGCTAATCAGACATCAATACACTGCACATTGATTTGAGATCCTACAGGAAAGGATTTTAGTACTTTAGAAAGTTTTAAATCATTCCAAGGGGAAAACAGCAGACCCAAAAAAATGGCGTGGGTAGAGTTGTTAACATAAACTGAGAGAGCTAGCATGCTAACAGGCTTACAACAGCAGGCCACCAAGTTGTTAATTTTTACAGCTTCTTATCAAACGCCTTACTGTTATCACAGCCTTTACTACCAAGCAGCTGCCCTCCATCCTTGCAGCTTATACTATTTCCCCATTCAATTCTATAAAAGGAGGCATAAACAATATTTTTCATGAATGAATGTTGGCAATCCTACCCCCTCTATATCTGCAGGAGAATTGAATGTGATTAATATGTTATTTTTGTCATCTACTTAAACACTTTATATGTCCATGTGCTCACTGATACCAGTATGACTTCTGCACACATTTTTCTACCGGTTATAATTAAAAAAATACATTTTACAAGCATTTTTACAGGGCGCATGTGATGCTTCATGAGATTGTTCACTCCAAAGACTGTTTAATAACTGTTGCACATGAACATAAGAAATTAAAATCATAAACCATTAAACACACCACTCCAGCAAACACCAATAAATGGTTTCTCTCTTAAAACTACAACTTAATTATGCATAGGACAATCAAATCCAGGTAAATCTCGTTTTGATCTGCATTTTAATACATAATTACGCAAACCATTATACAAATCACACGATGTACCTGTAGTTCCACATTTCTTATAATCTAGTGTCGCAGTCTTATGTGAATCCTCTACTAAACCCTACCAATATTAAAGTGATGTTTTTGTGCAGAAGGCAACACTTGCCAAAACACACACAAAAAAATGGGATTGTGCAGTCACTCCCCGGCAGATTGAGCGTCGCCGTGGCAATGCATTCACTAAGTCATGTGCTTAAAACCTCGCTGTCACTCTTGCAGTCCCATGCGTACGAGTATCAAAGATTCAATACTCTGTTGGCATAATAGTAACAATGTCATTTTTTGTATTGATATGGAGATTGTCTCTCTTCTCAATGTGCTTCAAAGAAATCATGTGAGATGTACCGGCTCTCGAGAATGAAAAGACTGACTGTAGTGGTTTCAGCTGGATAGTTTCAATCATGGTAAATGGATTTTCTAAATGCCAAAGTAACTGCTTTATAGATTTGGCATCCCGGAGAGGAGAGCAAACTCATTTAGATGGAATATTGCTGACTGCCAAGATACCTCCATGCATTCACAAACCAAACTAGGAGGAAATGTGGATTTTGCTGCGTCCCTATGTGATATACACCTCCATATCTTATCTCTGAAAGATCGTCTCACGAGCCATCTTGATGCATCTCAATTACCGCAAGTGTCACTGTTTACTTTAGCAATCTCTGCTGCTGACAGCCTCTCATGTTCTCTTTGATTTGGCTTCTTCACTACATCCGTCCCTTTCCTGCTGTCAATCATATTCTAATAAGTGTGGTAAGGCTAAATGTCCATTAGCCCTGCACATCGCTGTATAATTATTTATTTTTCCTAAGGAGGGCTAATTTTCAGCAGCAGAAGGTGCAATAAAGAGAAGGATAAAGTCTTTGTAATTGAATTTAGACATCCAATTTAAAGTCTGTCACACTGATATCCAATGCTTGTATATAATTTAAAAGTAGTTTGACAAAAACCACCAAGGGCAGTCGTTAAAAATCAGTTAATTAGCACAAATCTGGCTAAATTACCCAAATTGTGCCAAATAGATTGCCACAGTCGCAGATACTAAGTAAGGTTTGTTTTATCTCTCACATGGAGTAAACACAGACGTTATGTGAGTGACACCACTGAGCTGTTTGATGTTTGCGGGAATAGTTAGTGTTTAGGTGTTATCAACACTCATCAACAGGAAGAGGGTTCCGAGAAGCATAGATTGATGGTGAGCGTATTGAGCGCTGATTCATTGGTTTATGTTCCTCTTCAAGCTGCCAGCAAACATGCATCTCTCTCAGCCTGAAATAATAAAAATGAAAATGCGACCAGAATCTGTTGGCACAACCCCGCTGCAGAGAGAAAACGATCCTCTCAGGACTGACTGGGATATTGTGGAGGGGGTTACAGCCATTTCTCAAAAGGCAATTTCCTCACAATAGAGTCAGCCATTCTGATTCCTGGGGAAAGGCTAACATCATTTCACCACTTGATTAATTGTTATGGGTAGGGGTAGTGATATGACAATCTCATATTCATACTGCGGGAACAAGCAAGGCTTATTTTTAGAGCAGGCAGATGCCAGGAGTGACATTTAGCTGAGATGCCTGAGCAAGGTGGCAGAAACCATCTCTTTCGGCAGTTTCCGATCGCTGTGAAGTTATGTTCTAATCTATTCCTGTCTACCCTCGGGGGTCACATGAACGTATGGAGAGAGTGTTGCTGGTAGCAATGTTATTGTAATTAATGGGCAATTAACTATATACTGTCATAATTACAGTTTCCAGACAATTAGGTTCAGTTTGATGAATGTCAAATGTAAATTATTTCTGTATATGTTTTTTTCTCCATTGCTTCTCTAAGATTTGGTGAAGTAGACATGTCAGGAAATGATTGATGGTTGAAAATGTTCTTTTCCATTAAAGCTTATTTTTACAGTTATACAACCATAAAAAAGAGCCGTAACAGCAAGAGTATTATATATTTCTAATCCACTACATTTTAGAGGAATGTATTGTACTTGTCCTCCATTACATTTAGTCATTGTTACTCCTTGCATTTACAAACACATGATAAACTGCACTGTATCTAAGATTGGCTACAACATACAAAATGATATGACAAAATGTTGTTAGAGAGCCATTCTGCATATTGATTATAATTACTTGTGATACTTTATAACAATTACTCCTCCCATCCACCGGGTCCGTCTGTGTCGCGTCACGGCTGCGCCGCGGTTTCGGTCCGGCATCCACGTCATACCCTACCGGGTGCGTTTCAGAAGCGTTTCAGAAGCATTTCAGAAGCGGAGCGTCTTGCCTGCCGGCTCGCAGTTTTTGTTGATTTGGGCATATTTCCTGGACAGGCTACTTTGTACAGGACAAAGTTAATAATAATAATAATAATAATAATAATAATAATAATAATAATAATAATAATAATAATAATAATAATAATAATAATAATATTCCAGTTATAAACGAAATGAATCAAAGATGTGTTGCTGTATTTTAGTGGTAAAAAAATGCATTCATCATCATAATTATTCTATATATATATCATTGACACAGTGCCTGTAACTATTTGAAAGTAATAGGGTCTGCAAAATTAGTTTATTTTGGGGATGGGCCGGATACTCTGACCGGTCCACTTCCTGCCCTGCGCCTCTGCAACGCGTTGCGTTGAAAAAATAGACTTGAATCCTATTTTGAGCGGAGCCCAGCGGCGAGACGCTTCGGGGACGCTTCTGAGCCGTAACGCGGCGCATCTGGTGGAATAGCACCCATTAACTAGAGCAGTGGTTATCAAACTTTTTCTGTCAGGCCCCCCCTTTGGAGAAAAAAAAACACTCCCCCCAACACAAATAGTCAGGCTCAGTGGCGGCGCCAGAGATTTATTTTGGGGGTGCTGTGGGGTTGCTTGACGTTTCATAGAGGGTGCTCAAACATTTAGGGTTTCCCATTAATGTACCGGTCGTTACAGTGGAACTTTCTCCTGCAACACTCCCCACGCAACGTACCCGCGACTGTTACAATGAAGGGTCGATAATCAGCTCACGGCATATAGGTGTAAGCAGGGGTAAAGTGCTATTTTTATAGGTGGTGTGGGGACCTCACATATAGTAGGGGGGTCCGGGGGCAAGCTTAAAGTTAAATGCATCAATCTGGTGCACTTTGAGAGCAACATGAAGAGGTCTCTGGATTCATCTCTCAACGTCCATTTGAAACAGAACTGTAAACAGATTTACTTTTTCTTTATGGATATTTTACAAATCACTCCCCTTTTAAACTGTATTATTGTTTTACTGTCTTATAGTATTTCATACCTGTTTTTAATTTATTCTCTTATTTTTTTATAACTATAATGATCATATAAACGTGTGCCTCGGAAATAATTGTTTACATTAATGGTGACCAAAACGTTTGAGACCCACTGAGATAACACTGAGAGAGTCCTTTAGCTCACTGAGCCTCTCAGTCTGACAGGAGAGGACTCTCCTCCACTTTGTTGTTGAAAAAACTCCTTATATCCGTTAGCGTAGCTCGCTAGCACCAGCTAACAACAACGATCTCCGGTACCGGTGCGCTCTCTCTCTCTCGCTCGCGCACACACACAAAATGGCTTGTTCCACACACACACACAGAGCCGAGCTTTAATGAAACACAGAGACCCAGACGTAATAGTACTGTATCATATTATTTTCGAATCAATAATATTTCAAAATATGATTTTTTTTTTTTTTTATAACCATTTTTCCTCCTGGTTTCTCGCGCCCCCCCTGTCATGCCTCTGCGCCCCCCACTTTGAGAACCACTGGACTAGAGTGACCGCGACCTATGCGAACGCCGCGGCCGTAATGCGGCCGTAATGCGACGCACCCTGACCCGGTGGAATCTAGAGGTTAGCTGATAATACTTCTCTATTTCTACTGACGTAAGATTTTGAGTGTTTAAGGACCAGAGTATTTCTACTTTTATCTTAGTATAGGGTGTGAGTACTTTTTTCCACATCTTGTCCACACTATTGGATTAATTTCAATTGTATACCTGATTTGATACCATAAATATCTTTACTAAATGGCTGATTATCCATCTAACAGAGGCATTTTATAAACCAACAATTGCCAACTGTCTTCACAGTCAGTGTGCTCCCAAAGACATTTGGATACATTCTCTGGGAACTGTGAATTGCATGAACTAAACATAATGTAATGTCTCCAAACAAAGGTGTAATATTCAGAAACATTTTCACTTTGTAAAGGGAATTGGAATTGCGTTAAAGTACAGCGCATAACAAATCTTGGGACTATTATTCTCAAGCACATGCAAATTAAAACCACAAAGTATTTTAGCCGACACCTGCTTAATAATTGAATGTTTTCTTAAGCCAATCCCTTATTTGTGAATAAGTTAAAAGGCAATTGGCTCTGTCAGAGATCTTTATGATTATTCTTATCGGCTCCCTGGAAACTGGTAATGTAATTAAGAGTGAGACACTGATGCTAATTAACCTTGGTAGAGGTGAAGGAGCTGGGAGCTGCTGTTGTTTTAACTAGTGAACTAGTGTGTCTCTGCAGTGATTAATCATCTGAGGCCTCTGGTCTGTCAGTAAACAGGGAGAAGGACACCTTGGGGATGCTCTGTTACAGGTAGGGTACAGGGAAGAGCGGGTAGAGCTGGTGGAATATCTTCTGTTGCTCTGGCTCTGCCCCATGGGGCGGATTTCAACAGCGATAGCCTGATGGGGTTCCTGCCTCCTCACAGAAGTGTCAAGCAGAGGGCATCTGAAGAATTAATTTAAACACAAGTACAGGGTGTATCCCAAGGCGCCTCGGTGTTGTAATTAAATGTTTCAACATTATTCATATGCAGACAGATATGCATATGGAATTTCTCACAATAAGGGTTGAAACAGTGTAGAGATGCTACTCACTGTGTTTCTGATGCCAGGACAATACATCTTCTGTGTTTGAACAAATGCAAAACATTGCATTGTGGTTTCTGTAAATGTGCTTTCAGTTTGTGGTGTCCTTTTCAACACTTTCTTTTAAAACGTGACTCAAGCTTATTATGACATGTACTGTATGTCATGCCATGTTTGCTTGATGTATTATTAATGTTACACTATAGCCGGAAGGCATAAAATAAATGATCATTTTCAGAGTGTTGTTGAATAATGTATTTTATTTCCAACAAACCTCAAAATACATGACAAAACATGTAATTCGTCATGACTCTACTTTAAACAAAACTGTTTTGAGATCTGACTATGATAATGTTTCCTTTACAAGCTTAGATTATTAGATCCGGGTTAAGGTGTTGGAGAGCACGGGCTCTCGGGTAAGTATTTTTGTTTAAAAACCTGTTCAAAAACTCCTTTAATAAAACCAATACAAGTTTATAAAAGCCCTGTTTGGTCTGTGTTAAAAAATGAAATGAAATAAAGACAATGTAATAAAAGGGATACAAGAGAGCAGCGGCTGAAGCACAGACCGTTAGTGTTATGTTTGCTATTACAATCAAGATAGAAAGTATTTGTTTAAGTGTTGAGGGGATTGTGAAGATGGTTAGGTTGAACCAACATGAACTCTATAGAAAAACAGGAAGCAACCGCCAGTCCCCCAGGTCAAAATCAAATGTTTTGTTGACTCATCCCACTACGAGAATATGAATAATTTAGCAGGCATTTGCTGAATCAAATGATTTTATATTGGGTGAACTGGACCGTCCCTTCATTTCTGATACCATGTTATTACCAAAAGCATCATCTAACAACACTTGAGACCTAATGCAGCAATAAGCAGTAGATTGTCCTGAACTGGTTATGACAGTAAGTACTTTTTCTATATTGTTTCCGGAAATGTCCGTTCTAATCATCATTTGCCATTAAAAAAAAACAGCATGCAGATAACCAACAAGAACTCTTTAAGATGTCTTGATGACTTATTTAAATTGGATTTGTTTGCACCGTAACCCAAGCTCTAACCAATTAAGTTCATTACCGTAATATGATCAAACCAATTGGAATGATGAGGAAATCAGCCGAGTTTTAACAGAAAGTATTTTTAGAAAGCAAAGAGAGTTATGAATCATTTATTTGCTTTAAAATTTCAGGCAACTATTTAAGCGAAAGAGTCTTATTTGGTGTAATCCAAGAGAAAATCTGTGAAATTGTGTAAAAGAAAGTGAATCGTCTCTTTGATCTACAATAAAACTTACGTTGCATATTTCATGACATCCCCTTTATGTTTTAAATGTTTAAAATATTTTTGCAACTCCCATTGCCACTGCTGCAACAATTATTCTCCTAGTTCTTCAAACTCTCTCTTCTTCTCTCTCATTAAACTTTATTGATGTTTTAAAGAGCATGACGATATTTAAATGCCAACGCAGGGATTCTGCATTGAGCATTCACTTCTTGTACCCATGCGTCTTTATTTACCTGTACACCTCGATTGATGTTATCCCCCTGTGCAGATAAATAAAGAGCTTCAAAAAGTGCTCGGGCTTATATATTATAGTGCAAGCATGCAAACTAAATGGTGTGTTCAGACTCCTGCAGCGTGGGACCATCAGAAGCCCTTCAGCACAATCTCATTTTAAACATCCCTCTGTTTATTCCCTGAGCTGAGGGGGCTATTATCAAGCATGTGGCATGTTTTCATCCACATCAGAGAAGAGCTTGTTTCCTCCCCGTCAGACGCCAAACCCCTAGTCGTGTGCTGAGAGCCCGAGTGACAGGCCATCACTCTTCATCTCCAGCGACCCAAAGCCAGACAGGAGTTTGGAATGGGTGTCGCTGTTACCAGTTTTGTCAATCATGACAGCCTCTATAGCGCCTTAATGCTGCACAGATGGTGTGTTGGTGCATGTCCCCGTTTGTCACCAAAATAGAAGAGTGACAAGGTCTTTGCCCATCTGAGGCCACAGAGTTTCAGCTTGTTACAAACTACAGACTGTTTGAAGCTGAATGCATTTAACTCTTGCAATACCCGGCAGAATAACTGGCAGAGATGTATTAGCTCTGATGCATAAATCCCCCACACAAACAAACTCATTATGTGAGCTACATCCATCCTGACACGGTATATTCAGCGGAAAATATATTTGAGACTTGGTTCCATTTCACATAAAGGCGTCCTAGTTTCTTTTTGTTGGTACATTTCCATCTATGCTCTATGTTTTGGATCATAAACTTTTTTCCACTGTCGGATTTTCATTAATGCCAGAAATGTGACTTCAACTTCTGCACATTCCAGATAAGAATAATAGTTTTCTCTAATGGAAACTGGTTAAAAAATCTGCACTCAATCCCCAAATTGTCAGTACATGTCGTGGCAGGGAGAGGACATGCTTTAAAATGGGATTAAAAAGAAGCAGGTGAGATTTAGTTTAACAGGCTACACACCCTAAATAATGTATGATAATGGATTCTGACATATCCCACCTCGTGTTCTGAGCGTAACCCTCTCGCAACAAAAATGCATTAGCATGCCTTTGGCACATTAGGCACTGCACACCCAAAATAACACCCCATAATCTCTGATTTCTGTCAGGTGCATCACCTACACTGCATCACTTCTAGCTGTGGGCTTCTTTGTATCACGAGTTGTTTTGACATTATATTATGGGATAGGAAAATAAAATTATACTCAGTCTAACAGGCACATGGGGGGAACTCAGACTTGGGTTGGATTTCATTTTTATATAACTACTCGAGGAATAAAGTATTACAAAAGTCAACTTCCTTGTAATAACATTCACTGAGTAAATCAAATGTCTCTTCTCTTGGCGTGGAAAACTTTTAAAGTTAGTAATCAAAGTATTTGTTAGGGATTCATTTTGTCTTACTCCTAGGAGTCTAACCTTTTCTGTGTGGGGACGTTTATGACCAACCCTGAGTCTGTTATCTCCCGTAAGGAATGTGCTAATGCAGTCATATGTTGATATTTCTCAGTTTTATGACCGGTCAACTCTCGGTTACAGAGCATAAGAGTCAGGCAAGTGATTCAGTATGTCCAGATGTTGGGGATATCTCCAGTGTTGCCAGCTGTTGATCAACTCTCTGTAAACTATTAAAAGGTCTATCGAGAGAGAGGCTGGTCAGAATTGATGTGGCAACTCTCCGGGCAGTCAGAACCTCTGGCTGCTGTGACTTGTGATGTGAAATTGTCCGGCCGATACTTGTAATAAACCATCAGTGTTTGACCTCAAAGCTCCAACTCTCCTCGTGTCTCTCTGAGTCATGACTCTCCATTGCTGCAGAAGTTTCCCTTACAGTATTCACTGCAACTCTTTTCCCTCTATCGTTCATAATACTGTACATCTATACATCTTTTAGCTCCAAGATGAATACATAATCAAGTTATAGTCATCATTTAAATTAAGATTCATATTCCTCCTTGACTTAATTAGTCTTGAGCACAAGAACATGACTTTACAAAGAAAGCCATCGCACCGCACTGTGTGTGCCTCATAGCAACACCTCTTATGTGTGAGGGAGCTAGCTTGACTTGCACCAACACATTATGCATTCACAACTTTAACGTATTAATATTTATTAGATGATAGAAATTAGGAATTTGTGTTAATTATGATGTTATTAAATATTCCAATATACTGTAACAGATCAAAGAGAAAAAAGGATGATTAGCCTTGTTAGCTTTCTTACATTAATATGGTAGAGGATGTATCATGGCCTGCAGGAAAACGCTTCTTTCTGAGCAATACAGGAGTAAGGAGCGTTTATCCATATGGGCATATAGTTTTACATTATATATAGCGATGTTTAAATGTGACTTTTCTTTTCATCTAACTAATTCACATGTTTTATTAATCACCGGAATAAGTTATTGGACCGATTACCGGAGTTTCATTCTCTCATTTATCAAAACAAAGTTTGGTACTTTGCTCTCTTTCATCTCTGAGCAGAGAATGTGCCGTTGTCCTCGCCGGCTCACCCCTCCTCCCCCCGGCTTGTTTGTAGTAGGCAGCTGCATTACTGTTTTCAAAGGCTTCACTGTGGGTAGCTGCTTGATGCAAATCAGTATCTCCGTTCAGCTCATTATTGTAATAAGCGTCTCAGAAGTGTGGATATGTCTGTTAATAAATGCAACCACATATAAACTCTAATGTCATGAAGAAGCTGGAAGGTTCAGCCGCCTTAAGATAAATATATTTGGCCCTGAAATCTGCTTGTCCTGCACAGAGGGCAGACATCAAACACTATAGTAGCTATTTATTTTAGCTTAAGACGATGTATCCTTTATAATCAGAGATGAGCATAATTAATAAAGAGGATGCTGTGCTGAGCCCCCTCCCCGTCTGATCAATCTTGTGCAGAGTTTTCTGAGTGACAGATTGCACGCTGTGTGGGTGGGTGCGACCCAATCACCCTCAATGACCCCTCACAGCGAGCGCAGCAGGGTTGTTGAGCCCATTCTTGTACACTTTACACCAATGACTGCACCAGTCCGTCATCATTATTTCCCTCAGACATGTAGACAAAACCATCATCACTTTCCACTTCATCTAATCTGGTCACATTGTGAAGTCTAACATTGCACACACATTGTTGAAATCAGTTAAATATTCAGCATCACAATATTTCAGATAACACAAAGTTACAGTGGGGATTTTAAACTCGAACAAAACAAATACTGATTCCACTGGCCCTCCTTTTTCCAACTCTCACTCACATTTTGACATTTTCCGTCTTCCGGCTACAAGCCACATAACACAACAACAAACATAGCAACAGTAGAAGAAAATACTTGTATTTCTCATAGGTCCTTTCCATAATGTTGTCAGACACTTAATATTGTAAAAATCTTAGCCTGTCAGAGGCAAAAACAAGCACTTTAAAGTGGACAAACGTTGGCCTTGCGCCCATTGCTCCCAGCCATAACATTGCATCCAGTGTAATGGCTGCCATTAAGCGTTCTTGCTCCAATTTCAAAATGGATTATTTAGACACCAAAACATGGGAAATAAGGTCTAGGTTGATACAATACTAAGTGTACCATTTAATGATATCGTAAAAAGGAACAATAAACATAAAACACTCTATGTTACCACCCCATCTCCTCCTGTTGTTTACAAGTAATACTAAACTGCTTCCTTAGCATGTGATCCATAATAAACGGCCAAACTCACACATAACCAACACAGCTGATGGGATAATTGGCCGCTTCAACACCTAACTAACAGAGCTAATCACTAATGCCAAAATAAGTTCTGGGGCAAACACACGTTAAAGATACTTAACATGTTTTGATCAGCATGATAATCTCCACATATTAACACAACTTTGAGATTTTTGAAGTGTAAATGCAATCGCCAGAAGTAAAAAGCTAACGTGAAGACAATCTACTTTCAGGTTGCATGGCTGCGTGTCACCACCTCTTCACTAAAGGCAGACTCTTGTTGCATGTTGATGTTGAGTGCTTTATTCAGTCACTTGTTACAAACCGCTGTTTTCTACGACACAAAGAAGCTTCAGATATTAACCAATTGGGTATTTACTGACGTTCTTGTTGTCATAGAGACGAGGGAAGCGTAGGTTGTAAAAAAACTAGCTCATTTCCAGGTTTTAGGACTCTAGCACCACTCTATTCCAACAGATTGCCATACTTTAATGTTGTTACTTGGTGCTGTAAAGTATGTAAAGCTGTCTAATATGTGAAAGCATTTTACACAGCACAATACAGTCAAAATTAAAGTAAATGATCCAGTTTAACAGCAGGAGTTAAACAATATTTTTGTGGTACACTAGGTCAAACATGTACGTATCATCAATAATTATTGGTTTCTGCAAGTAATCCTCTGCTGACCATGAAGCGACCCCTCATAGTGTGGCTGCAGTAAGAAATCTACAGTATTTTCCTTGCAGAAAAACAATCTAAAGTTTATCAAAAGCTTATACAAGGCTGTAAGGCTTTTACACACCTGGCCGTGACACAAAATACAAAATCCTCGCCTTCAAATATTTTGCCTCAAAACTGTTCATACCGGCAGCAATGTGAATTTGTGAACTTGCTCAGTATAAAGGTTTGGATATATTTGCACAGTCTGTTGACAAACTACTAGGATCATACTGAACTGCATAGCTGTGTCAGTTTGCAGTAAATTCTTGCACAGCAAGGTACTCGAAGCTATTTTTCTTTTGATGTAAATTGTCTGAATTCCAGTTCCCTCTGGTAACCCGTTTGCAGTGGACTTAAACTGTGAAGGTAAGATTGGCAAAGGAGGGTTTGGTATGCGTTGCTTTTGTCAAGGTCAAACTGAGTAATCAACTTTGCCTTCTAGGTTTAGACTACAGAGCTAATGTTGTTTTGTTGCGCTTTCCTTACAACGTGCCTGAGTGCGAAGACTCAGGAAAAAAAACGAATTGGTCCCAATAGCTAAATTACATTTCTCTGCATAATATTCACGTTCTGTGTGATAATATATAATATTCATGACAAAAACAATATTAACTGAATGTGCTGATACAATGCACACAAAATAATGTATGAAGGTCTCAGTTATCCAAAAAGAGCGGGTACAGTATTTTAGCACGGGAGGTTGCATGCAGGTTTCTTAGAGGTAAAAGCATAATATGACTGTCAGCACGTATCTGCCACCCTCCCTCAGGAAGGAAACACAGCCCTTGAAATTGCAAAGAGGGAATCTTATATTAACTTAGAAAAAGGTTTTCCAAAGAAATTCTAGCTGCTACATACACAACATCTGAGGAAAGGGTGTGCAACTTCATTTTGATTACTTGAAATCATATTTCACATCCATGTTTTCTATCTTGCAGTCTTAATTTCCTTTTTGTGTTGAAGAGGAGGATCTGGTTGAAGGGCTGGTGGAAGCAGGGAAGAATAGAGATGATACATTTTACATGAGCTCAAAACCCCTATGTTGTCCCGCCGAATAAGGACAGCTAAACCCACCCGACTTTAAGATATGCGATTCGGCATCTCAATCTGGTGAAGAATGGTTGAAGAGCTGGGGTAGATATTCTGCAAGCTGATGAGAGGCGAGTGAGCGCACTTTGAGAGGTGATGAGCCGAGCCGGCAGACAGCAGAATGAAGGCAGACCACGGCTACAAACACAAACAAAACATTAACATACTGCGATACAGCCGAAGGAGCACTGCGAACACAAAGGGAAGTTAAACACAAATGAACACTATTGGGAATGTTCTAGCAAAATGGCCAGAGCCTCTAGAAAAAAAGATATGTTCAGTCAAGTGAAAGACAAACATTTCCATTTAATTGATAATTGATTTCCCCATCGGGTGTGGAAATTGTAATGTTTTCAGCCCATGAAGTGCAATTGCTCTTATCCAGAGGGGGTGTTAATGCATCTCTCTTAAACTGGCATATGGACACTGAATAACAGCCATCCTGACACTCACTCCTGTGTTTCCTCGGACAACGACAGAAGCCTTCTCATTCGCCTCAGCCCCTTTAGACATTTCAGGACAGTAGGCTATAGCCTACTGAGACAGGTGGAAAGAGCTCTTTAACATTTAAACAGTGTTTTCTATGTGTGATGGCAGCTTTTATCATGGCTGTTTTGTGTTTCAGTGATCTGAGTAGAGTAGAGGGACTCACTAAAAATAGAACACTATAATTAATGTATTGCTATTAATCATTCATGGGTTTACTGTAACAAGCTGAAGCACAGCATGTCAAAAGAAATGTGTCTAAATAATTAAAAATCTACAGGGGAAAAAGAAAGAAAAATAATCATTCTGTCCCGCAGAAGATTTCCCTCCAGGAGTGGTACTGAATTGTTCCCCTGGTGGCCTCTCTATAGACTATACATTACTGACATGTAGTGTAATCAGTGTTGGGACCAGTGCTTGAACTGGGCCGGTACTCACCGGTACGCAGTACCGGCACTTCTGATTTTTACCCATGTGGTACCGGCACTTCTTACTGAGTACCGGCAAGGTGCCGGTACTCAGTAAAATGCCGGTACTCAGCCGCCGGCAATATACGTATATATTGTAAACGCAACGCAGCGCAAATGTGGGTCTGACTCTGCCTCACAGAGGGTGACTGGCTGTCTACATGACGTGGCCTGCCGACATTGCCACTTTCATACAGATCATACTAATGCCCTCGATTGGTCTCTGTGTGTCATTCAAGCTCGGGAGGGTGTGTGTTGGTGTATGTGTGGCGCGAGCGAGCGAGAAAGCGCGCGCACCGGTTACGTGTATTGTTGTTAGCGTCTGGTGCTAGCTAGCTGCGCTAACGTATATAATGAGCTGTTTCAACAACAAGGTGGAGGGAGAGTCCTTTGCTGTCAGACTGAGAGGCTGATAACTACAGCTCTGGTGAGGTAAATTACTCTCTGAGTCTTTAGATAGTTAACTTAGTTTAAGTTATCTCAGTGGGTCTCAAACGGTTCGGTCACCATTTATGTAAACACATATTTCCATTTGAGAGGGTAGTGATTAGTAAAATATGCATGAATAATACAAACAAAATGTTAACTAGGTGAAAAAAGGTAAGATAAACTTGTTGAGAGCTAAAACTAGTCTTTGCTGTTGCCTCAAAGAGGAGCAGGGGGGAGAGGAGGGAGACAGGAGAGGCCGATTCAGGAGCCCAGATACACTCACAACTATAAATGAACCAAAAACAAATAAATAAACAAGTTTCAATGTTTTTTCATATTGGATATTGTATGTTATTGGTTATGGCCATGTACTTATGATTGTATGATTATTTAAATGTATACATTTTTGTTTCATATGGGTGTAGTCTCTTTATTTCCCCCTCAAAATGCACCAGATTGATGCATTTAAGTCCAACATTTAAAAAAAAATCTTACCGGGGGAGCATGCCCCCGGACCCCCCTATAGGATTTGAGGCCCGGCCCCACTGTTCCCAAATAGATTTGCAATTTTCTTTAAATAGTAACCCATCTCCATATGTTTATTTTTGGGTAATAGATTTAAACTAGAGGGCTATCACTTTGTGCAGCAACACTATTGACAAATAAATCCAGCAAAATGGCACAAAAAACTGGTAGTGGCCTCAGGGACGAGGAGTCATTTAACCAGCCAGTAGGAGTCAAGCTTTACTTTCTTTTATATCCATAAAGAAAGTAAATCTGTTTACAGTTGTTTCATTATGTATGTTGAGAGGTATCCATATATCTCTTCATTTTGCTCTCAAAGTGCACCAGATTGATGCATCTAACTTCAATATTTTAAAAACAATGTTCCCGGGGGAGCATGCCCCCGGACCCCCCTAGACTAGAGGGTGTCAGGTCCACTCCCCACTTATAAAAATAGCACTTTACCACTGCACCCCCTCTAATCTCAGATGCACCCTGAGTCATTTTGTTTAAGTACAGTGAGCCTTTCTAAAATATACAGTAAAGAGACAAACCCACCAGCATTATAGGATATACTATGACTTTGTGCCAAATACTTGTTGCTGATTTAGAGTACTGGCACCTTTTTTATTCCAATTCAAGCACTGGTTGGGACTAACGCGTTACTGTAACGCAACTACTTTTGCGGTAACTAATAGCATTGCTAGTTACCTATTCCCATTAAGTAACGCCGTTATAGTTACTGTGATTTAAATGGGTGCGTTACTGCGTTACATTATGTGATGGGACTGAACCGAATCCCCCTGCGGATGTAATTTACAGGCGAATACAGCGATGTCCTCTCACAGCACCATGGAAAAGTGAAAGTAACCAGAGAGGAGTGATGATTGGTTAACGCGGGGTAACATTTCAGGGTAAGCCAATCAGAGACAGAGTTGGGCGGGTCTTGCCTTATGGGGAAAATACACACACGAACATTTGCTAATGCTAACACACACACACACACACACACACACACACACACACACACACACACACACACAATGGCAGATGATGCAAGTATCAGCGAGAGCAGCAGCGCACTTGGAAATATAACCACTATTTTCAATTTGTGGGGATAAAGGACGCAAAAAATATTACGGTAAAATGTAAACTGTGTGCAGGACAGAAAGCCACATCGAAAAACAGCAATGCCAATCTCCTGAAGCAGCTAAGTAATGTACATGGGGCTATGTTACGTGCCAGGCAGGCTGTACTTGTGTGGTTTTCCTTCCCTCCTGTGTTTCTCTCTTCTCCCTGTCTTCTGCAAAGCTTATCAGCAGCTGATCGGAATCTGCCTGTGCACCTGAATCTGATGGCTGATTGGATCCTCTCACCCTCAGCTGGCCTATCAGCAGCCAGGGCCGACCATAAAGGAGGCACCCAGGAAGTCTTCTCTCTCTCTCTCACTCTGGGCCTGTTGCTGATGAAGGAGCCTGCAGTGTTTAGCAACTCCTTCTCTTTGTATTGTCTGACCTTTTTGAAAGTGTGTGTGTGTGTTGAGAGGTGGAGGAGTAAGTCTGGGTTACCCTGTGCATTTTTCACCACGTAGCTAACTAATGTTAAGATACACTAGGTTAGCGGATTTTTGCCACCACTGTATATTGTTTTGTCAAATTCTTTGTAGTTTAGTTAGTGAGGTTTTTTTTGTTTGAGTTTTGTTTTCAAAGGATAGATGTAGAGATAGGCCTGGTTTTGTTATGCTTGTTTCTTTTGTTTGGCACAATCCTTTGAATCCTCCTCCTCCTCCTCCTAACCAACAGAGTGTTTCAATTATATGTCTGTTCTATTCTGGGTTTACACAAAATAAACCTTTTGTCAACTGTTATGCTGACTCCCTCATTTTTATTGGTTGTAAGTTATTGTCTCCAGGTCCCCTAGACCTTAGTGGGGACGTAACAGGCTATAAAACTAGTCGCCAAAGACCCCACCGTCTCAACCACCAGCAGTGACCCAGATGGAGCAACACCATCTAAACAGCCCAAAAAATATATTTTTTTAGATCGCCACATGTCACCCAGAGTCAACTAAACAGATTGATTGCCAGGTATGTTGTTGAGGACATGCTGCCCATCGCAACGGTCGAGTCTGTTGCCTTCAGAGAACTAGTCAGCAAAAAACCAGTAAAAGCATTTCATTTTCAATTTTATTGTTATTATTTTTAAAGTAAAGTAACTTGTTACAAGTTACTTTTAGAATGCAGTAACTAATAAAGTAACTAGTTACTTTTTTGAGAGCAGTAACTATAACTATTACTAGTTACTTTTTAAAAGTAACTTGCCCAACACTGAGTATAATACACCAAGAATACCTCATAACTTCAGCATGTGTCTGTGAGACAGTGATTATAACAAAGGTTTGTCAGATTTGATTTACACAAACACATTTCCAGGACTATTCACCTTGTGCTTCGCCTGCTCTCGAGCATTTCCACATTGTAGTATTATGTCAACGCATTGTTGGTTAAGGCATCATTGCTACTTTGTTTAGCATGAATGAACTATTATTAAGTTATAACAGTTTTTCCAGCAAGAAACACACAATTTGGATCACCAATATGAGATTGTATATTGGAATATTTACAGAGATGTTTGGAGTGCCCAGTCTGCTTTGAATGTATTTATAATGACTCTCATTGCTTGAATGGTAGGAACAGGTTGTTACTCTAAACCAAAGGGTGTTTAACAATCATTCCAATTAAAATTATGAGAGCCTCCGATTTGGGGAAAGTTAGTTGGATAGCTAACATTCACTAGCTAGCTTGTTACATGGGCAGCTACTCTACACGAGCTAACTGGATAGATATTTAGCAAACGATCTAGCTCGTTAGATTGTAAATCTAAGCTATCTACAGATCATAACCACAAGTGGGAAAAGGGTTTGGGGTTCATACGGACACAATTAGGGTTTATAAACTCAAGCTCAAACCGAGTTTTTAGAGCAAAGTTTAAAAAGGATTCTTGTCAGATTAATAAGAACTTGAAATCTTCTTTTAAGAAATAGGCATATATTAGTGAGAGCACCAAATTAGTATTTAATCATCTGTGAAATTAGAAGCAGCAAGAATAGTATGAGCTGTAGAAAGAGTAGAAGAGAAAGGGTTGGGGTTAGGGAAAGAGAAGAAAGAAATGCATAAGAAACAAAAAAGGATGAATAAATAGGAAAGAAGCAGGAAAAAAGCACATGAGGAAAATATGATACAGCAGCCATAAAATCAACATACTGTATGTGTCACCACGTTTTTCTTCTATCATCTGTTGGCCTTCACGTTGGAGAATCTGTCGCCATCAACAAACTCTTGTGTTGTTGTTTATTTTGCTGTCTATTACGTTTTCTGTGTGTGCAGCACAGCTAAAGTCGACTGGCATCTGTCAAATAGACTGCAAAAAAAATCCATGGTGGAGTTCCTGTAAACAAACACTTCAGTTTACATTCAGTGCTATTCACCACAAATTCAATGTGTGCATCCTTCAGACCTAAAAAACAAATCGTTTTTTTTCCTTCCCCGTTTCTAAAGCCTACTGTATTAGTTGAATATTTTTACACCTGCAATGTTTACAGCCATGTTTGCTAGCCCAGCCTGTTAGTTAAACAGTGGTGGAAAAAGTATGAACATCTAAAAAGGTATTGCATTCAAAAATCAAATTGAATTTAAGAATACAAAAATGGAATACTGGGTTTGCAATTACATTTCTAACGTGACTAGTATCTTATTCAGTCTGACATTAGTGGGTTGTTGCTACTAATGCATGTGTCATCAACTCGGCCCAGAAGATCATCGGTTGCCCCCCCCCCCCCCCCCCCCCCCCCCTCCATGGAGGTACTGTACAGCTCTCGTTGCCTTAAGAAGGCAGTCAAAATCCTCAAGGATCCACACTACCCGGGTAACAAGCACGTTGTACGGCTGCGCTCAGGCAGGCGCTTCTGTACCTTGTCTTCCCGGACAAGCAGACTCAAATTCAATTTTTTTTCCAGGGCCATATGTGCACTAAACGCTGCTAATATTGAAATTATATAAGCCTTCCGTGCAATACGAGGGGAATCGTGCAATTTCATTTATTATTTATTTATGTACATATTCCCTATCATGTCTATTTAAGTCCCATTTCTTGTTTTTATAGTGTCTTCTTTTTATGTTGTCTTGTTGTTGCATGTTGTCTTGTTGTTGCGTGTTGGCACCTTGAGTTCATTGTTATTTCGTTGTAACTGTATAATGACAAATTAAAGATCTATCTATCTATCGAAAGCATTCAATATTTCTTGAGGAGGAGCTGGATTTAACTTCCTGTAATGCTGTTTCTTGGCTTAGACCACATAGTGCATAGTGATCTTCATACTGTGACATTTTCCCTGAATTAAATTGCAACATATTTCATACGTACAGTATTGCAATAGCCCTATTGAAGAGTATTAAATGTTAAAATGATTCAGAGTTTGAAGGAACTATAGCAACAAACAAAACGGTGAGTAAGGGAAAAGGGGATAAAAGATTGAGATTTTGCTTGTAAAGCTCCAACATTAGTCCATCTGGGATGAACTCTGGTCTGTGGTGAATTGATCACTGCGTTGCACACATCCATTTCCCACAACCCCTTTTAGCCTAGCTTTCAAAGCGCTGACTCATTCCCGCACTGGTGCTGGCTTTGTATATAAAATATGGGTTGAAACATCCAGAAACTATTAAAAGGAGATTGGACGGATACCGCAAACTGGTTTTTCTTAATAGCGCTGGCAACAATTGACTTTGCATTTCCTCCCGTGATGCAGAGAAACAGCATAAAGACCACTGAGCAGCATTTACACTTTAATCCTTCTTCACAGCTAAAGATTTTGTCAATGCACCGCTGCAGAGGAGATATTCCATAACATTGTTGCCTGCCAAAGCTTTTCTTCTCATTTGTCAAATCTTTATCATTGAGTCCAATCCCACTATGTGTCCTATTCTGCTAGATATTCACTATTGTTGAATTGTATTTTAAAGGCGATGATGAATTGCTGTGATGAATGGCATAAATGGATAAATGGTGCGTCTAAGCAGGGGCAGATTTGGAGCCATCCCTACAACAGAAAGTGGTTTTAGTCGACACTGCACTCAGCAACTTTAGTCCCACCAAATGGAAAAGTTATTTTCAGCCATGATGGTTTTTCAATGACACTTTATGGTTTAGTTCGGCACTCACAGGGAAATATGTACTTCCCCTTAATGGTGTTCCAAACATTTTATTAGTGTCCTTTTTTGTATTAGCATTGGAGATTCCCCCCTTTTTACTACTTATGTAATCTGCTTTGAAGGAATAAATTACTCTTCACACCAAGAACTGCTCTTGGGTGCTGCACCTGTCTTTCAGTATGTACGATGTTTGGTCGTGTATTTCTTTTTATTTACCAAGGCAATGTGACTGAAAGCTTTTCAACAACCTGATTCCAAAGCAAATCTTTTAAAGAGCAAAGCCTCTTTCATTCTTGACTTGCCATCTTACATAAGCACTCAATCACACAGGGAGGAATCCGCAGTCAAAGAGGTAGAGTTGCCAATCTCTCCACCAGCAGCAGCCCTTAATAGACAAACATGCATTGAAGCCACAGGCTGAATGTTTGTGCATTTTTCATCAGTAGATCCAACCTCACCTTTGAAAAATATCTCTGTAATTTGAACAAGCACATCCGACCGTGGCACCGTCTGTCTTCACATTGTTTAAAACAGCGACACAGAAAAGACGATCTCTGGAAAAAACAGACAAAGCGAGATAGAAAACATGAGACAGGAAGTACAATCCAAATGTGGTTAATGTCATTAATGTTAAGAATAGTCTCCTTTTAAATAAAGGAGCAGATGAGACATGGGACTTTGATCTGGTCGCAATTTCATTCGGATACAATGACACATAGACATTGAAAACGGATGCAAATATGAACCATAAGTTAAATAACAAATACTTAAAAAGTACACATTGATGGAAAGTTGCATGCAGTTATGATGCACTATTGGATATATTTTTTTAGCAGTGCTTCAGCTGTTATCAGTGATGTTTGCGGATAACATTGTGTACCCAGGATCAGTGGAAAATAAACAATGAAAGCTGTCGTTACAGGGTAAATGTAATCTAACTCAGCAGCTTGGATTCAATGCTGTTTTGTTTGCATAAGATACTTGGATTTCACTTGTAAAACAACATTGTGTAATGTGTATTATGCCTTATAGATAGGGATAATTTGTCAATCTGCACCGAAAGAAAGAAATAATTTAAAGGAATGACTTTGTAGTTCAAGGACACATTTCTTTAGTTTTCCTCATGCTACCTGCCAGGCTTCATAAAGCACTTCTCTCCCAGCCTGCAGTATGCTCGGGTATATCCATGTAAAACACCGGAGTGTCATGAAGCCCTCCATCAAATGAAGATTTATCGTCTGACTCAGGGATATCCTGTGACATAAATCACTGGTGCAGCGCAGACAGTCGTGGCAAGTAATTTCCTGTCAACAACATTTTTTTCCGAGCTATTTTATGTGCTCTTCTGCCACCAACCTGTTAGAGAGTTGAGATTTAAAACCATACAACTCTCAAGTATTGATTTACATGAATATTGGTTGTGCTAAAAATTGGTAATATCCAGCCAGTGACTGCCACCGTAACCGAAATATTGTTATCGATACATATCAATTAGTTAAGTTGTTTTTAAGGGAACATATACTTATGTTAGGGTTATGAAACGTAGTATTGGGGAACGAAGCAGACTTAAAGGTCTCCTATCATGCTATTTTTAGGCTTCTATTATGGGTCTCAGATATTTAAAAATATATAAAAAACATGTATATGATGTGTTTTGCTAAAAATACCAAACAGATCATGCATTTTAGACATCCCTCATATCCCTCTGTTTCAGCCCTGTTAGAGAATTGCTGATCTGGGTCCCAAAAAAAAGAGGAGGGGGAGCTAATGCCTGCTCAGAATCACCCGGCAGCTACAGTTAAATTCTGCCGTGATTAAACGCCATCATGTTCCAAACCACATCAAGGATTATTTCTGAAAAAGTATGGAGCTCAAATGCTTTTTCTCTTGCAGATTTACCACAAGGTGAGTTCATTTTTTTATTTCCTTCTTTTGTACACATGCTCTCTCCAGTACAGGTTAGCTCTGAGTGTTGGGGATGCTTGCTAATGTAAACAAAGACCACATTACTTCCAAAACACGTTGTGCATTGTTTATGATAGCAACGTTTCTGATAGGGCCGTGGGTCCAGATTTCCGATATTACGTCATATCAGACGCAAATCTGGATCAGCTTCGTTGTACCCCCGTCTTTAGAGATTTGTGTACGAAGGAAAAGAGAGAGGGTTTGGTTTTCTGACACTTAGTGAGTTCCCCGACACACCGGGGACACATATTTATGTATAAAATACATCAAAAAGTGCATTTTGCATGATAGGACACCTTTAAAAGGAGTCCGAATAGGAGGCCAAACCCACAAATGATCTCAAATCAAAATGTCAAATTTAAATACAATTTGAAGCCAGTGTCGGATAACACCAACCTGGGTGTAAATCAATGGTTTTAGTTTTAAACAATTATTAATTCAGTATTCAATAAAAAACAACGTGTAAATGTATATTCAAAATAAATATAATTTATACACATTTTGGAAGATATATAAGATGAGTTTGAGGCTGAAGCTGTGATCTGTCTCTACAGTCAAAGATAAATGGCTCCACTCCATCACTGCCTCAAGCATCACAGCTGCTCAAAATGTCAATCTTTATGGCACTCCATGGCAGCAAAGGACAAAATGCAAATGTCACCTCCATAAAAATAGCCTCCATTACATAGAATTAATTATGCAGGATATCTAGATGGCCCACATCTTAAGCAAATATTACCTAATCCCAGAGTAATTGAATTATTTAACTGCACATTTAAATGAATTAATCCCCTTTTCATCTGGATAATAACCTCCAAAGTTAGGCTGGAAAACTGTGCGTTTTGTTCCAATTTGTTTGAATTTCTTCAAACACACACACACACACACACACACACACACACACACACACACACACACACACACACACACACACACACACACACACACACACACACACACACACACACACACACACACACACACACACACTCACACACACACACACACACACACACACACACACACACACACATAAATTATACATCTAATTACACCTTACCTTCTCCATCTACAACAGCAACACATCTGTCCTGACAAGAAGGTGATAATTTAATTCAAGGGAGGAGATAATTGAATTTAAGGAAGCGAGTAAGACATGTCAATGAACTAATCTGGTCTTTCTACAGTCCATTAGGAAATTGCCCACCCATGCCAACACGACCCTCCCTAAAGACATGTAGGACCAGCTTCCTTTTTATTAGATAGTAAAAGGTTGAACTCTGCATATATCCTGGACAAAATTAATTAAATCAGTCGGTAGTCAGTACCATGTTCAGGATAGGGAAGTAATGTATTACAAATAATAACTGATAACAATCAGGATACACAAATATATACATGTGTATGAACCTGAACATTAGCTAATAGAGCCCCTTTACAGTAAGTAAAGCATCTTAATAACATTTATTGTTTTTCTATTTATTGGCATTGCATTTGATATTGAGGTATCTAAAAGAGAACAGAACGTAATTAGGTAACGTTACTTTATGGAGTGATACTATGATTCGTCAAAAGTCAGAGTTTATTGTCGACCTTTCAGTTTGTGTGTACAGACAGAGAGATCGACATACCAAAAAAAATAAAAGCACAACAATCAATATATACAAAATAACAGTCACTTCAATATCTTTGATTAGGTTACTGATTGTATTTGTTATCATGTAAATAGTAATTGTAGCGGAATACATTTTTAAAGTAACCTTGAAGTTTACATGACATTTAACTGTAGTTTATAAATTGATATGAATTGCTAATGCTGTGCAGGTGTTGATGGAGAATGCTAGAAACCCCTTTCAAATCTGCTTTGCTGGATTATGAAGGAGAGTTTCTGCCTTGGATATCTTCCAAGCTGTGGGAAGCGAGAATTAGAGAAGGCAAACCGAATGACAGCACGGTTGATATTATCTCGGGCAGGGAATAAATACACAGCTGCTGAGGACGAGACTTTTCTAGTTCTGTTCAGATAGACTAATCCTCAGACTGTTTTCTGCCTACATATTCATTGATCCTTTCTGTTAGGCAAAGAGGTCACACTCTCACTGCCGTGCTACATAACATCAGCTTTCTTTTAGCACACGGATACTTTTTGATTGGAATTTGATGGCTTTAAGGACAGCTTGGTGCTTCAAATTGTTGTTACACGTACAGCAGATATCAATTTTGTGTTTTTTGTAAACTAGGGCAATTAAATGTTGTTAGTTTCAGGCCAATACCAACTAAGAAATACACTGAAAACATCCAAACATGTTCCACCTTCAAATCACAATTCTAAAAACAAAAATGTATTAAAAAGCTAAAGTAAAGTAACTATAAATGTAAAGGTCACCTATTATTCAAAATCCACTTTTTCATGTCTCTTCTACGTCAACATGTGTCCCCTCTTTGTAAAGAGATTTTGAAAGTTTCAGGAACAAAGATTGTCTTGCTTTTTGTCCTGATCTATTTCTATAAAAACCTGTCTGAAAATTAGCTGATCAGATTTTGGCCACTTTATGATGTCATAACGTTTGTTTAGCTTGTGTAACCATTAGCCAATCACCAACCCCTACATTATCACCTCAATCTCCTCGTAGAGCACCATTGAGTTCTTTTCAACCAAATCTCTCTCAGAGGGGCGTGGGGAGGGGCTCCTTATTTTCATC
Source organism: Notothenia rossii (assembly GCF_949606895.1). NCBI lineage: Eukaryota > Metazoa > Chordata > Actinopteri > Perciformes > Nototheniidae > Notothenia > Notothenia rossii. The sequence goes on from NC_136904.1 coordinate 87,652,342, forward strand.
TAAAGTAACAGACAGAGAATCAGCACTTTGGAAACAGGGCTGAAACAGAGGGGATTATGGGTAATGCTGCAATGATCTGTTTGCTGTTTGGAGCCAAACACTTCAGAGACATGTTTTGAATATATCTGAGACCTATAATATATTGATGAAAAACACTATAATAGGGGACTTTCAAAAACAACTACAGCTTTACACTTGGCGATACTGGTACGTTTCATTTGTCTTACCTTGAAATGTGAAAAACAGTGACATGACTAACTCCTAGCTTTTCAGAAACGTAGTGTTTGGAAAAAGCCTGAATTAATGCGTCATCCAGCAGAATAATTTGAGTTGTTTGTTTATATTTGAGTGTAAGCACAAGAGAACAATTTGCTAAAGGCTTCTCTTGCTCAACTTATAAACCCCACATTATCATTTCCATATTTGCCTTCCTCCTCATGACCAAGAGATTCAGATGCTGTTGAAAGTTGCAAATAAACAATATATCAAGCATTTTGTAACACGGTAGAAAGATGGGAGTAGAAGTATACAAGTATATTGTTGTTATAGCAACAAATACATGTCGTGGAAACGCATTGTCCACCAGATGCAAAAATCTTATAAATGTGCACCCCGTTGATTTACTTTGAAACCAGAGCATTCATGTTTCAGCAGAGCAAAGAGGGCAGGAGAATCAAATGCATTTTATTGACCGACTGACTGAATCAATACTTGTTGATTGTGCATGTGTGAGATGAGCTGTGCAGCCATCTTCAGGGTCTTTGGGTTCCTGTGGTGGGTGGAGTGCTTTCCTAGATATCCACCAGTGTCTGTGTATCATTTCCTATAATATTTTCCACGTGTTTCTGGCACTGACAGCATGTGGGAGTCGGCTGCAGAACAAAGCTTTTGACTGACCGGTGGGTGTTCAGTATGCCTGAATACACGGTGGAGAAAGCCACTGTTGACTTTTCAATCATTTTCACTTTGTTCCACAGAGCAGAAAGTGGTTGTCAAGGGGACAAAGACAAAGAGGAGGAGGAGAGGCAGGAGCAAACTCTATCCTGAAGGATGAAAGCTGAGCTATAATTTAATCAAAGTAATTACAGTAATAATCGTCTACATTTTATTTATAGTACACTAAATGCAGTTCAGTCATAAACACACTAATCAAGTAATACATACATGAAAATATGAATACAACACAGACAATAATGATAATAAACTTAAAGAGGCATTTGATTTAAACAGCTATATAAATGACATTGAAAAGTTCATTAAATATGTAAAATCCAAGAATAAGAATACAAGTGTTGATGCATAGAAAGTGCTCTATTGTTTTGAAGCATAATTGATGACATTTTCCTCTGAGAGTGGTAGATATATCCAGCGTTGGGCAGAGATGATCTGAGAGTGCATGATGGGGCATAAAACAGAATCGGAAATACGGAGCTTAACAGCTTTGTGTTTGAGTGGAAGCCAGTGGAGCCTGGCCAAAACTGGCTTGACATGTTTTTTGTTTTCGTTAGCAATCTATCAGAGATGGTGGAAAGTTTTTCAGAGGGCTAGTGAATGAATAATGCATTACACTAGTCTAGTCTGCTTGAAATGAAGGCATGAATTAGTTTATTTTTGCATCGCCGGGGGTCAGGAAGGATCGACCTCTAACAATGTGTTTGCGACTCTCGTGATGCGGGTCAGAATCTAAAATGACCCCCAAGCTCTTTAAATGTTGGACCTGCTCATTGTTTATTTGAAGTCTTTTACTTTTAAAATAGTTTACCGCTCTGTGATGCTGTACTTAGTCGCAGTGAAAACGCTAATGTCAGCTTGTTAGCATGCACACAACAAGCATGTTAACATATTGATGAAGGTTTAATATTTAAAGAGGCCCTATTGTGCTTTCTTTTTTTTTTCCCTTTCCCATGTAATGATATATCGTTTCGTTGTGTTCTCTCCAGAGGTTTCTCTCCCACCCACTCCCCCCCTGACTGAAACGCCTCATTTGACTTGTGTTCACTTCAGTAGCAGAGTGACATCATTACGTAAAACTTGATATTTTAAGTAATTCATTCATCATGCACACACATTGACTACATTCCTGTTGACATTCACTTTATCAATATTGTTATAACTGTACATCTGTCTGATTGTAGTATTTTATATTTGATCTCTTTATTCAACTGTAATGTCCATCATATGTGTTAGATTCCCATTTTCACTTGCTTTCATGAATGTTCATTGCTTCCGCTCAGAAACACACTTGAGACTGCCACAAGGCACCCAAATTATATTTGAGAGGTCATTTGTCCTACGCATTAGCACATTATTAAATAGAAAGTCAAAAGTGTACGGCCGCCTCCTCACTCAACCTCTCGCTGGATTAATACATTTTGTTTTATGCATGCAGAATTCACACATTATACTTTTTGTTATAAGACTAAACTGTATTTGAAGTATTTGAATGCATATGATCAAGGGTAGGATCTGCCAAAGGTTACATTGTTTTTTACTATTGTTTAATTTTTTTAATGCATGTTACATTTTGTTGATCAAAATATATCGTTTTAGGTTTTTCAGAAATTAACTAACTAACTAACTAACTAACAAACTAACCTAGTTAATGATAATTGTTGCAGCTGAAGTGGTAATATTAAAAAATGTGCATGTATTCAATCAAATATTAACATTTTACCTGATGATGGAGCTGCATGAGAAGTCAGTAGATCCCCAAAGGATTGAAACTCTGAAGGGGACATTACTCTTTTTACTCAAATCCATGGGGAACCATCCTATAGCTTTTTCAATAACCATACAAAAAGGACAAAATAGCGCCTCTAGGATCACTAAAGTAGGTAGGATTCATTGTTTGGGAAACATTAAATGGTTGTTGTTGGTGATGGAAGTGATGGACTGAGGGACCAACACTCATCCCTGGAGCCACAACTGATTGACTTTCAACAGGGAGGGAGACTCCTAAACTACACATGAGAAAGCGGGTTCAGTGACATTTATGGGCAGACCGTCATGGTTCAAAGGGTTCTGTTGCTCTGTGTTCCCCCCGGTCTACGCTGGAGGTCTGCTCTCATCTTAGCGTATCTTCCAGAAGAATGTTTTCATTCCTTTTGCTGGATTTTGCTCATTTGACCCACATATACACAGAATTGAAAGGGACATATTGCTTCTCAGTGGCCTTTTGGACACATAGATACTGAGTTACTTTAAGTAATCTTCAGAGCACACATCTTTCTCTGGCACACAGAAGCGATTCAGCCGGCCAGGAGAAAGTCCCATTCCCATTGCAAATATATCTAATGATTTATTTTGTTTGGGAGACTCTTTGTGGGTTCTTAGATGTTAAGATATAGTGTTTATTCACTGTCACAGTTTGAAGATATTGACCCAGAGATTCCAAATCCACCTTGCTTTCCTTTAGTAGACTTGAAATGATATCCTCTTTTTGAAAGCCTGAATAATAGAAGAAAACTGTTTTTTTCTTTCCTCCTGTGTGATGTGTTTTGCAAACCAGCTTAGCTTTAAATCAGTTTATTGACATTGTTGAAACAAAACTTAACAACAATCCAAACAACGACTTTGTAATGTTGAGTAGATACTGAGATACTTTAAGTCAGTGGTTCTCAACGGGTGGGTCGCAGATGTGTGAGTGAAAAAAAAGAAAATTGAAAAAAGAAAAATCCCCGTTGGACTGAAAGTGCCGGAGACCAAAAACGGTTTTGAAAACTTCTGTCACGTAGTGATCATCTTCTCAATAAAACATCTTTGCTGATGTTTTTTCGAGTCTTCTGGCCAATCAGAATCAAGATTGTTGCCGGAAGTCCCCACGGAGAATAACTTTGTGGTAGAACTATCCTTTATACATCCATGGGTACAACTTCAGATAAAAATGAACACATAATGAAATATTACCCCCCGGTTTGATGATTGACAGGTCGCAGAACAATGGGGGCTATCTACCCTTACCCAACAATTTAAATTATTTCACACAGGCTCTCTCCTCTTTGCTCTTCTCTCTGTGTGGAGCAGAAGGTTCAGCAAAAGGTCAGAAAAAAGTGAAAAACAAACAATGGCATAAAATATTATTAATATGTCGTAATACATCTATTTATTTTCTTCTCAGAGTGTACCAGAATGCGTAGTTTATATGTTAGTATTTCAAAAAATCTCCTGGAGGAGAATCCCCCCAAACCCCCCTTCTGGGGTTGGGTTTTCAGCACGTGTGCCTTTTTATGTTATACAGTTCAGCTTTCATTCCATCGTCTCATTGAACCTTATTTAAAAGCATTCTTTAGTTCTGTGAAGGGATATAAGGGATATATGCACTGTACTTCACTTTAATTAATATTGTATGCTGCAAAGCGTATTTATTACTGCGGGATTTTTTGTTGAATAGATTTGAGTGGTTCAAAATTTCGGGTCGCGATCTATTGACTAAGGAAAAAGTGGGTCCCGAGGCCTGACCAGTTGAGAACCACTGCTTTAAGTCATCTTCAGAGCACACATCTTTTTCTGGCACACAAAGAAGAGATTCAGGAGTCCAGCAGAAATGGGCCGTTCCCATTTCCAAACAGTCACCATGACCCAGAGATGATGACCGGGGTCACATTGAGCTTGTGGATGTCAGCCAGAGAGGTCGGACCAGTCCCAGTGTGTCTATCATGGCTGCCAGGCAGGTCATTCTGCCAGATCCCCGCGGTGAGCCGCCATCCTGGATCAGAGGGGACGCTCCAACACCTCTTTGACCCCGGAGAACTCAAGGGGAAACAGCAGGATCTGACACCGCTTCAATGATCTTCTTAACTCACAGAATAATATAAGTTAAAGTGAATAAAACCTCACAAGGTGAAGAAGGTTGTTACCGACAAAGATTGAGTGGAAATCCCAGGGTTTATAACTTGGAGCATTATTCAAATTATGAATAAGGGTTGACATGAATTAAATGCAGCAAAGATATTTAAACATTAATAATTAACTGTGCATTAAAATACAATACACTTTTTCTGCCTTCTTGTTTTTGCCTAGGTAATATTTAATATGTAAAAACATTGTTTCTATGTTGAATTGAATTGGCAAAACAATCAAGAGTGCAAGCTAAGGTTTACTGCCATTTTGTTTTTAACTTTAGCTTCAGGCTTTTTCAACACATCCCTCCCTAACTCCCAAAATTATAATACCAAGATGTCAGAACTTATTTATGTTAGGGACAAAACTTTCAAATAAAAGACATCTAATTGTTTTCTTATTCGTTGTTAGCAGTATTTTTTTCACCAATCTTCCATTTCTGATATCAAAAGCACATTTAGCCAACCCAGTCATCCTCCTTTATTTCTCCTACTTCTGCATTTTGTTGCTCAACAATGGCCTCACCTGACCTCCTTCTTTGCTAGCATCATAACAACTACAACCACCCGAGGGTTTTCACTCTTAAACATATGTTGTTTTGCTAATATGACTAATGATTTATTTTGTTTGGGAGACTCTTTGTGGGTTCATAGATGTTAAGATATAGTGTTTGTTCACTGTCACAGTTTGAAGATATTCATCCACAGATTCCAAATCCACTTTGCTTTCCTTCAGTAGACTTGACATTATATCCTCTTTTTGAAATAGCCTGAATAACAGAAGGAACTTGTATTCTTTCCTCCTGTGTGATGTGTTTTGCAAACCAGTCCAACTTTTAATCATTGTGTTGACATTGTTGAAACAAAACTTAACATAACTTTGTAATGTTGAGTACTTCGTCACACCGGGCATGAATATCATTCTCCTGGGTGAAAATATTGTATTTATTTTAGAAATTTCATATCAGCCTTGCCTTTTCTCTTTTTTTCCATTATTTGAAAAACAATTACAATATGTGCCTTTGATGACAGCAGTAGGATGCTGCCAACAAGCCAAGAAAATACAAGTTATGTTCCATAAACCTTGTCTGTGCTCATATCAGGTACAAATGGACCATTACGCTAATGGAGCCAAACAGACAGAACACACGTTCAGCTGTCATCTTTACAAAACTCAAAGGCAGCCAATTACAGCAAATCCCCCATGAACAATGCAGAACAGTGCCTCATTCCAAGCTTCTTTGCAGTGGTGAACTGAAAAGACCTAACCACAATTAACATGAACAACAGTAACATAACCTACATTCTCAAACCTGTCAAAACAGGAGCTAGTTGTTGTTTGAGATTTATGCATATGGGACAGATTGTACCTTTAGGGACAGTTTGAGTATCATTCCAGATGTGAAACCACCTGCGTAATGATAGAAAGAAACATTTGGAGGCCCTCGGGCTCTATTTGGGTGTTCAATTCGACCTTGAAAGCAACGAATCCACTGGTGTGACTTTTTTTTTATTTTCTTTATTCATTGTAGGTATATAAGCCAGGTTTTATAAACACAAGGCACATGGGATCAAAGAAAGTTGTGTCTAACTATAGAGAGATGCTGTTGAATCCCCTAAATCTGAAAGCCTGAGTGATGGAAAATGTGATGGTATTCATAGGGTCCTACTTAAAAAGCAGTCAATCTAAAGAAGAGTATATGTCCCCCTTTGCATTAATTATATGTGACATTGATGAAGTTTGTTGTATATATATTGATCGTCACATACTGGAGGCAATGTGAAGATGTTAAGGTAAGAAATCCTGTTTCTTTACATCAACATGCCCAGATTACCCATCAGCTTCTTGCAAAGCACACGATATTTTTGATTGATTGACTCACGGACTTATCGAAGAGTCCCTTCACCACATGCTGTCCCTCCGAGTATGGGACTAAAAGACACTGAAGAAAAGCACCAGAATAATGATTGTAGAAAATCAAGCTCTCTCTCTGACAGGGAGCAATACTCTGACTTGAAATAAGCTCATCTCAGCACCAGAGTGTCGATACTGAAGTTGTGGCGCCTGTCCGGTTGTTTTCGTTGAGCTACCGATAATCAATCCCCCCTAACTCAAAGAAAGACTCTGTTAATGAGAAGACTTGATATAATTCAATGTGGAGAATCATTAGAGTTGGTATGACACGATACAGTGGGGTACAATATATGTACTGTAGAGCCGATGAATGGGAGTCGGAGGCGGCGTGTTGAGTATGGAACTCCACACTTTATTTTCCATTAAAGTGGACCTATCATGCTATATTTGAATATTATAGTGTAGGACCATACCTATATAAAGCATATTTATACTTTTTATTTTTCAAAATACCAAACAGATCATGCATTTTAGCCATTCCTCATTTCGCTCAATTTAACACTGTCTTTGCATGGGCTGATTCTGTGAGAACAGCACCATCTACAGGCCTGGCATATGTACTACAGCGTCTCCAGCGCTTTCGAACGGCAATGTCCGTGGCTGACTCTCCTCCTGATTGGTGGAGTTGGCCCAATAGCCGTAGCGCCACTTCTGTGACGTCACAGAAGTGTTCAAATCTGGATCAGTCTGGATCAGATCTTTTGCAGCCCCTTTTTAAGAGATTTGGGTATGGAGGAAAATAGAGAGGGTTGTGTTTTCTGACACTTGGTGAGTTCCCTGGAACACCGGGGACACATATTCATGTATAAAAGACGTACAAAAGTGCATTTTGCATGATAGGTCCCCTTTAAGTTTACAGAAGGGAAGAATAACTTGCATACATGCTACTCAAGCTAGAGTGACAACAACCACCAGGTACACTCTCTAACCCAGGGGTGTCAAACTCAATTTCATCGCGGGCCACATTCGCATAAAGATTGCACTCAAAGGGCCGGTTGTAACTATGTAAATATATAATATATATATATAAAATAATGTATTATATTACATTATTGCCTCTGAATTGGATTATTATCGGATAGGATAATAACTTAGTAATTAACTACGTCTGAAAGCAGAAGTCAAGGCAAATCATTGCAAATCTCTTCAGTGTGCATGTTACAAAACGAGATGCATTGTGGGACATGTAGTTTATGGGCAACCTGCTTCTGTAAAGTGGCATGTAACCGTATGATAAACATATTATATTCTTTTCAAGCTCTTGCTGGGCCACATAAAATGAAGTCGAGGGCCGGATTTGGCCCCCAGGCCTTGAGTTTGAGACCCCTGACAGGTCAGTGGTGCAACACACACTATATACCACAGTGAATTATGTCACGTAATGTTCCACCACAAACTTATCATAAAAACTGACCCTCCAACCGACAGTCACAGGTGTATCACTCATCCCTTTTGTACAAAGTTGGTCGACAGGTAGTCGGCTATGTTGTTCCATATAGAAAGATCTCGACAACTGTTTGATGGATCGCCATGAATTTCAGCACAGGTATTATTGGTGTTAGTATTGTAGGTAAACTATTCTAAGGTACCTTGTTATAAAAACAAATACCTGCCAAACAAACAACCAGCCTGTGCTTTTTGCCAATAAAAGAGAGAAATAGAGACAAAGAGCACATCTTTTTCTAATTTCATATTAGCAGGTTCATATATGTATTTTGTGCTTCTACTGTGACAAGTGTACGTGCTTTAATGCTTTATTTTGCTCATACTGCCTGTGCTGCAGCACCTCTTTTCACCCGCTGTCTGAAACCAGAGCCCATCCTGCTCTGATTGGTTAGCTGGCCGGCTTTGTTGTGATTGGTCAACCACTTATAGATGTCCCGCCCCTTAGCCTATCACATAGAATGTGTTGAAGTACTAGCCAATAGAAGCGCGAGTGCTACATACTGATGTCAAAACCGCTAAAAGCATAAAAGGACCGCTTTAAGAAGAATAAGGATACCACTAAGATAACTATTAAGGTCCCATTTCCCAAGTTGGGAAGTTGTTCTTCCGACTTTAGTGTGTTCATGAGCTTTAAGTTGTAACATGAAAAAAACGTGTTTGTTAGGAAGTTATTATCTCGACGAGACATGAATGCAGTACAAATCACAGATTCTAATCCGCTTTAAAATTAAATGGGTTCTTTATTAGCCCGTGGTAAACGACTTTACCAAGAATAATCTAAATTGACTCCACTAGCTTTTCTGTTATGCAGCTGAAAGAAAGACAGACAAACTGAGACAAGACAAGACCTTGGCAGAGGTAATAAATCAATATATAGACTGTTGAAGAGATGTAAGATGTATTTAATTTGGATGGACAAACATTGATGTGTTTACATTTTCATTGTGAACAAGTTGACATGCTGGCAATAGCATCCAGCCCAAAGCACCGGTGCTTTTTAAACATCTGGGATAATTAAACACTCTTTTCTAATGGGGTTTCTTTTTTAATGATCCACTTTTTAATACACAAAGAGAGATTGCATGAAGAAGGAATTAGAAGCTTGTCTCTCAGCTGTTATCTGTTCCTGCAACTGTAGTAACAGTTTTCTATGTAGTGCCTTTTATTTAAGTTTGCTGTGAGGTTTGATAAGCACATTTATTAAACCCCATTAAGGAATTGTAATCTTAATGACCTCATTGCCTTTCCTATAGCGCCAACCTTAAGAAACAGGTTACTTTTTAAACCTCACTTTAGACCTTTCAATCAATCAATCAGTCAATTAATCATTTATTAATGAACAGATGAAGGTCGGATGAATTTGCTTTTAGTGTAGCACGGGTAAGCTCAATATAGCAGTGTCAGTGTAATCAAACATAGACAGATAGCAACATAACAACAGACACATGACTCAAAGGGGCCCTATTGTGCTTTTGGGTTTTCCCCTTCCTGTAATGTTTCATATATTTGTGTGCATGTAAATGGTCTGCAAAGGCTTAAATCCCCAAAGGCCTTTATTTACTTTCGTAAGATAGTTTAGCGGTTTTGACATCACTATGTAACATTCACGCTGTTATTGGCAAGCGCTCCAACATATTGTACAAGGTAAAAAGGGGCGGGACATCTGTAAGTTGTTGACCAATCACAGCAGAGTCAGAATCAGAGCAGACGGGACTCTGGGTTCGGACAGAGGCTGAAAAGAGTTGCTGCAGCACAGGCAGTTTGAGATATACTGTATAAAGACCTTTTTTAACATTAAAATACGTCACAGTAGAAGCACAAAATACAAATACGATCCTGACAATGAGCACAATATGTCCCTTTAAACAGCAAACATTATTCAGAGATTGCCACAAGACAAAATATTGTATTATTTTGAATATTCAGACTGAATGATAGGCGTTATTTTTCCAGCGTTGTTTCCTCAAACAATAAAGTATATTTGGATTGGCAAACATGAATACTTCAGGTAGACAGTGTCGCGTTAGCTGTTTGCATAAAACATGACTCCTGCTCCAAATGTGTGCTCTCTGTAATAACTCAAATGTGTGTTGTGACTGTCCCACAGCTTGTAAATTGTGCATCTGTTTTATCCCCCCGCTGAGACGGCTGCAAATTTACAAGACGATGGGACTTGTGAGGGGAGGACTATCTCCCTCTGTAGGGTCTGTTTCCTATCGGTCCCTCAGGAAGCCATTACCGCGAACTAGCTCTGTTTATAGGGAGAGAGTCTAGATATGAAGGTGGCTGAGTTTGCTGGGTACGACCACACGGAAATATTGTTTGTCTGGTCTCCAAAGATAAAGAACCCGTTATTCAAATGTTCTCCTCCTCTGAGCACCTTGCATGACATTGTCTGACTTCATAACTGCCACTTGCCTGCAAGGTATTGTGAGGATAACTCGGAATATGAAGATTAAATCAAGTTAAACAAAGAAATCAAAGCTGTGAATGCAAATACCCCCCCACCCACACACACACACACACACACACACACACACACACACACACACACACACACACACACACACACACACACACACACACACACACACACATAAATAATAGCCTCAATTTCCTTTTAAAAGCAATTGTACATCATGATAACTCCACTTCGGTGAATAACAATTAAACTGACATATTGTCTCGTTGTGAAGTTAAACTGCTGTTTCAGTCAACAAAGAGCTAACAGTCTGACTGCCTGTTCCCTCTGCACCGCCGTTCTTCTTCTCAGTGGTCTACTTGTCAGAGTTAGTTGGCAATATGACTGGCTTTGTTTGCTCATTATGTAAACACTAGACAGCCATTACAGTAAAAACAGGCTTCTTTTAAGCGCTTCTAAACTACATAAAATAAATAAGCGAGAGATTAGGTGTTTAATCACAAGGGCTTAATTTAGCCCTGCAAATTGCTCTGTGTTTATTATTTTTAGCCTTTGAACTTTCTAACTTGTTAGAACATAAATACTATTTAAAGATCGAGTCGTACATGTCTTTAACACTGAACAAAGCACATACTGACCTAGAAACCAACCAAGCTAAATGAGCTTTTTCATTTTCCACCGCAATTAAGCATTGGAATAAACATACTTTTCTAAACCTTTAGATACTCAAACATTTAGATACGACCTGAGCAACCATATAAAGTAGTTAAACAGGCACTTGCTATTAAACTTCTAGCTAATACCCAACACTTTTCTTTTAAAACAATTATTGCACTCAATTCTTCAAATGGTTGCATATTAGTTAGCAGTGTCCCCTTAACTTTAAGACATTATTTGGTTGAAGTTAAAGGACCCAGCCGGTGCGACGACAGGTATCAAACAGTGAATATGGAAAGCCACTGCAAATACAAAAAAACACAAAACCAAAACAAAGTGTTTAAAAATGTACGGCAATATTTCATGTCCTTCTTTCATGCACTGTTGGTTAATAGTGTCCATCTATAGCAAACACAAAATGTAACAAGTTGAACCTGAAGCACAGGAGGTTTGCTGGTTACATCGAACAATCTGAGAAGCCTTATCTAGACATTGTCCAAAAAAAAGGGCAATCACTTTCAAAAAATGCTTCGTAGGTGATTGAATTATCACAGTTAGTCACCAGTGAACTCTAACCAATAAGATAAATGACCAAAACTCAAAGAAAAGTAACACCGACCATCACAATTGGTTTATGCTCGAAATTCGCCGAGTGCAGTTTTGGGAGGGTTAAAATTAGAAAATGACATTTCTTTTATGTTTGCTTTAAACAACTTTCAAATGTTAGTATACATGTAGTTTAATTAACAGAGGAGCCTTTGATACACAAGGGACCAACATGAGAGTTTGTGAGATGTGCAGCATCTTCCTCCCCGCTGACCAGCTCTCCAGAGATGTGCGCCTTCTTCGGGAAACGCTGGCTGCTGCTAGTCCTCTCTCTCTATTCTCCATACTGTCACAAGCATCTGGTTTCTCTTGCATTTAGTATAGGAGACGAGTAAGTGAAAAGACAAAATAATTGCTTCTTAGGGTTTTTTTTAAATGTTGGCATTGCATTGTTTGATCTTGAAAGATGTGAAAGAAATGGGTCACTACTGAATCAAGATTTGGAAATTACCAATGTCACACAAAAGTGACTTTGAAATCTAATCAAACTTTAACATCCGTCTTTACACAAATATCCAAATAATTAAAGTAAAACGAACATCAATTGTACTGAATCCAAACATTCATTTATGTATAATGCAAAACTCCCTTACAGTACTTACAAAACATGTCATGATTTATTTATTTATGTGCAGTGTTTCACACCAGCTGTTGTTTCTGGATGAACTTGGAGTTGGAACAACATTTTCAGCAGTGCTAACATTTAGGGTCAGGAACTCATCCCGCAGTGGGGTGAGTGCGGTGAAGCAAAAGCAGAATTCATTGTGATTGCTACACAAAAGTTAAAGGTGACCTATCATGCAAAATGCACTTTTGTACGTCTTTTATACATGAATATGTGTCCCCGGTGTTCCAGGGAACTCACCAAGTGTCAGAAAACACAAACCTCTCTATTTTCCATCACACCCAAATCTCTTAAAAAGGGGCTGCAACGGATCTGATACAGACTGATCCAGATTTGAACACTTCTATGACGTCACAGAAGTGGCGCTACGGCTATTGGGCCAACTCCACCAATCAGGAGGAGACAGCCACGGACATTGCCGTTCGAAAGCGCTGGAGACGCTGTAGTACATATTTCAGGCCACCAGATGGTGCTGTTCTCACAGAATCAGCCCATGCAAAGACAGTGTTAAATTGAGCGAAATGAGGAATGGCTAAAATGCATGATCTGTTTGGTATTTTGAAAAATAAAAAGTATAAATATGTCTTATATAGGTATGGTCCTACACTATATTATTCAAAGATAGCATGATAGGTCCACTTTAAGGTTTGTTAATGTCTTAGAGTCTTAACAAATGAACTTTTTGTCCAGAGTTGACACATCCTTTCAATCAAGCTGGGCATGACCTGGAATAAGCTCATCTTTTTCGAAAAATCTTACACAGGATAAACAAGGTGGAAAAGATGTTCACTCCCCTTTGAAGAGTGGGAGAGACTATTATAGATAGTAAGTTCTGGATAATTATGATAGATCTATGTGTCACACCTCTTTTGGTGTGATCATATTGTTCACAAAGAAATACCGACAGATCTGCGGTCATACCAGCTTTGATGCTATTTTCTACAATACCTGCATGTTAATAATTCCTTTGGAAGACAGATGGCATTCATCACTTCTGTGGGATTGTGTGAACCATTTTTCTGAAATAGAAAGGTAACACCAAAGGTCCACAGTATTGCTTGTTCATCATTAGAAATTCAATCTGGTATTTTCAAATGAAGAGCCTGCAGTTTGTGAAGAGAGGATCATCAGTAAAGCACGGTGAGCTGTCAGTGTTTATCTAAAGACAGTGCACTGTGCAACGTTTCAGATCAATGTGCCTTAGTGGTGTGAATATGATGAAGGGAAGGTCATCACGAACAAATCTGGCTATTCTGAATTGTAGATACAACGTTAAAACAAATGACCTTCGAGAGGGACCTCTACTAATGCTTCCATTGAAAGCCTCTGACGTGCTCCTGCATTGTGTCATCCTCCTCTCTCAGCTTTGCTAATAACATTATGACTACATATTTTCCCCTTTTTTTGACAATAACATGGATGGATGTGAAGGTCATTTATCATAGTGGTGACTGCTTAATGCTATCAGCTCCCACGGCAGGTTTTAATCATCCTCTTATGGATAAAGCTGGTGGTATATTATCCAATACTGCACATCTTGCAGAGTAGGAAATGTTATTAAAAAGTTGCAAAGCTTGTAGATTGTGAGGCTTGCTAACTGCAGAGGAGCTCTCGGTTTCAATCTCAAAGTGCTGCATGTCTAAGAGTACAATGAGAATGGTGTATCATCAGAGCTGAAACTCCAATAACCTCCAAAACCAGCCAAGGTAGCGAGCTCATGTATCATATCATATATATAGCACACCTAGCCTGAACCAGACACTTAAAGTTAAATTACCTGTGCAAGAAAAAAAAAAGTAATATCATTTTAGCAAGAAACAGCAATCTTATCGTCCTGGTGTACTGCGAGGCGCATCTTGCTGAAACAGTGGTGTAATTGCAGTGTTTGCTTTGAGTCATTCACTAGGGTGAAGGTGTTTTTCACTCTGAAATGCATTGTCTGAGCCAGTGGGACTACAGGACTAATTCAAGAGTGCTTCATGCAATTTCTTATAATTGGCTCATAAAAGAGAATAAATCAGAAATCCCTCATGTCTCATAAACAAAATACGTTAAAGCCAATCTTCGCAGGATTTCAACGGTTATATTCTTGTGTTTTGTTCAACAGTTTGGTGCCATTTAGGTTTCTAATTTAGGTATTCAAACATAACTGTCCCAATTGTAAAAACACTGCGCCCTTAAGAGTCAGAGAAGTGTTACCTCATCATGTAGTGTGAGGTAGAAACAAAAGGCTATTTTAATATATAAGATTACATTTTGAAAACAGATGGATGGAAAAAAGTTTAACAGGAAACTTTTGGGAACCTTTTTTAATGCAAGTGTATTTTCAGCTTGAGCACAAACAATTTAAACGTGTGGTTTTGGTGATTTCCTGGCTCCTAACACGACTGCTTGGGCAGGTGGGAGGGGTAACTCATGTTGTGTTTATGCAGAACAGGTGGCACAGTTTGACTTCGGTACACATTTTGGCAAGAAGTTACAATTGTGTTTCCACCTGTCATGAGTAACAAAAAAGGCTTAAAAGTGTCCAAGAAACACAACTTGAAAACATGTTGTGGGTGGTTGCTAACGACCCAGGGTCAAACACATAGTGTAGCAATTTCTCTCTTCATGTAGCCAAATAGATGAAGTACTGGTTTGCATTCATGCAGTGCTTTTATCCAAAGCCGAACATTCGCATCCAAAACAAACATCTATCAGAAGCCATTTTTGAGCCACCTTAAGCACGAATAATAGCAAGATAATATTAGCTTGAAGCACCTTATGTAAGAGATTCATTTAAAGGAAACACAGGAGAGCAAAATTATTTAAATATCAACGCATATTGAAGGGATCATATGCATAACAGGGCTCGCAAATTAAAATGAAGTGGCATAAATGTACCATTATTGCTGAATCAAAACAAAACAGTTATCTTCTCTGAAATATAGGAGGGGATAGAGGCATGCTCATATTTGCTGCGAACACATCTCTGAAACTGCATGTGTTCACATACATGACCCAGGAAAACATAATGAGGTTTTGAAAAAAAAAGTACATGGACATCAGAGCAGTGAAATCACCCACTTTGCAATCATTCACTACTTTATATATAACGTACACAATGAGGGGCCTAATCTTAACCCTAACCTTTTTTTTCATCATCTTAACTTTTTGCCGTGTAACAATCTTGTTGCCTGGGTGATGTTAAATGCCAGTGTTTATTTGTATTGAAGGAAGAGCTATGTTTTTTTGCATAGTGCCAGCTGAATGAGGTGGATGCTTGACAAAGCTTTAGATGCGTACATACCTTAAAGGGGCCCTATTATGCTTATTTATTTATTTTTATAATTATGGCATAATAGAGCCTCTTAAACACGAGTTTTGCTGCCCTGTCTGTAGGTCCCATGGAGGAACTTGACACAGCATTGGTGGTGTGCCCTGTTCATTTCTATGGAAGTTAGTTGAGCGTTAAGTGAAAATGATCTCACAAACATTGTAGTTTCACCGTTTGGACACTTGAAAATGTGCCTCAATTCCTGGGTGTTTGGTTTGTTTCAAAGGTTCATCCCAATGTCCTCCTCAACCTCCTTTGACTCTGAAATCGATGGACACAGGAGACAGAGAGAGGGAAACGAGGAGGCCCAAATAAGGCTCTCTGATTAACCTCGACTCTATTTCACCCTTGACCAGACCCACTGTCAATGATAGGTGTGATTGAACTTGTAACCACACCCAACATCAGGACACATGTACGTCACTGCAGCAAGAGAAAATCAATGGAGATAAACAACAACACGATTATCAGGGCGTCTTCAGGGACTATTTAACTCCAACAAATGCTTCGAGCACAAAAACGATTACATAAAAAACCGTAATAATGCTTTCGTTGCTGTGAGCAAGTATGGTGACTCAACATTTTGAGTCACTATACATTTTATCTAACACTTTCAAAGAGTTAGATAGAATTACTGCTTCTCCATCTATCTATGCTGTTTGGATTTTAATTACTTTGGGGACCCTAATTTGTCATTTATTCAGTATTGATTATAGTGTGCCAGACTCCTAAATGATAGTTAGGATTAATATTTACAAGTGTCCTCAGGCTCAATGTTAAATCTGTGAATTCAGCTTTCACTGAATGAGACACTAAGCTCCCTCAAAGGCGCCATTTGTGAGGGGCGGTTTTTCCGATTGAATCTCACACAGTAATTGGCAATTTGTGCCACTCTTCCATACCACCACAAGTTATTTTACAATGTATTTTCATTATAAAGGATGTGGAGTTATGTACTACCTCCCAGACTTATACACACTTATTGAAGACATACACTTATAGTGTTTCCCTAAAAAACCACACTGTAATTCTCAGCAGCTTTGGGCTACATCTATCACTTGTAGAAATTGCTGTAAATTAGTCTGGGTTGTTTTATTCTGCGGTACTGTGGGGAACTTTATGCAAAGAAAGTGAAAAACATGTATTTTTCCATCGATGACCGTTCACTGCTCAATGACTCTGCAATACATAGTTTTAAAGGCCACTAAAAATATCTACCAGTAAACAGATCCAAACTGTGTGAAATACGGGGGGAAAAATTGCCTTGGAAATAAATCATTGCTTTGCATGCCAGAGAAATATGACTAGCAGAGTCCTGCCAGTTCTCCTGCTGCAAGCATCAATCTCAGGTTGGGGGAGATTGAGATGAGACTGTGGAATTTTAAAATGTAACTGGATGAGATAATCACACATTTGGAGATTGCTCTTTTTTCAAGAGACTCCAAAGCTGCTTGAGGAGGGCTCTGCAATCCGTTATCATGTGCATAGCTTTTGGAGATACATTTTTTTTATGTTGCTGGTTTTGAAAAAAATACTGGAAATACTGAATTTTACCCGGAGTTTAAGGAAAACTCTGGTCTGAAGCATGATGTTGCAATAACTCCTAAGCAGATTGTTAGTTAATTTGCTGTTTACACAAGAAGCTGAAACAACCTTTCTTTGTTCCAGAAACTGATCAGAAACTCACCTTTACCACATCTTTGGTTCACAACAAGGTATATACGAAAACTACCAGCCAGATTTCCATGAGATCTGCAGTGAGTTGTTGTTACCTCGAGAATGAACCCTGATGATTTTGGTTACTCCCTGATCTTTCTTCAGTTGCACCATCTGGCGGAAATGTGTAAACACAACAAAGATGTAAATGTGTGCTTCACATTCATGCTGCCAGGAGAATTAAACCTCTCCATTTCTATTTTTTTTTTCTAAACTCACTTTCCTCTGCTGCCAAACTCAGGAATCGTTGCACATAAGATGGCCCATAATGCACACAGCAACAGCTGAGCAAATTCATGCTTTCACGCGAATAGACTATTTTGATTTTGTCTACTGTTGAAAAATGCTATATTTCCAGATCTGGTAATAAGAAATAACTTTTCAACACTCAAATTATAAGGTGACCAAAATGGGCTTACATGATTTCAAACTATTGGTCACTTGTATCCACTCAATTTGCAATATTTGATATTCAAAACTCATTTGAGAAGTTTACGTCCTCGGTACAAAGGATTTGCAGTTTGCACATGTTTTTTTATTATTTGACAAACTTGAATGAAAAGTTTAGGGTTGTATTACTTGAACTACATTGAGACACTTCAGTTTCTCTTGGCAGCTTTGCTACAATTTCCAGAGGCATTTTCAGGACATGCACGCATCACAACATGACTAGAGCCAGAACAAACAAAGGATTGAGGAAGGCTAGAGGTTAAAACTTTCTGCTGAGCGAAACACAGTTTGGATTTACTGCGAAAACTTCCCCTCCTGTCAGTGGCAATATAGACACAATGTGGGAAGACAATCCAGGTAAGTAGGAAGAAGTGAAAAGTTCATCAAGGTTGAACGAAAAAGGGATATATATATATATATATATATATATATATACAATATCATAAATGAGTTACTCCTTAAAGGAACTCCTTTAGTAATCAGTTTCTTTGTGATGCTGCTTTGTGCAGCCTCCACTGATGGTCAGGTGTGATTGTTGCCATTCATCATTTTCCTGCTGCTTGAGCCTGAGCCACATTCATCACTTCCCACCTGCCTGGCTCGAGCCGGGTCTGAAGAACCACAAAGCCTGAATGGGAAACAGAAAATCACAGTGATTGAGCGTCCAGGGAAGCAGATGTCAAACTGGTGTTGGCCTGGAATGACACACAGGACCCTCGCTTTTCCCCTGTCACTTTAAACTGGTAAGTGACCTTCAAAACAGAAACGCTGTGCTGTCACAGCCTGATGCTGCATGCTGACGGATGAGTGGTGAGGTACTGAGGCCTTCAGAAAGCACTCAGATCATTAAGGTGTGACCACAGACGGCGATATTGTGATGCTGTCTCAAGACTATAAAGGCCTGGATGAATTTATGACACAATGAACCCTGTCGACCAGGGATACTCAAAACTGTCATTATAATTGTATTCGGTCATAAATAAAATTAAAACAATTGAGACTTCTATGTTGTGCATTCTGATGCTGTATGATCACCGTTTCTTATAATGAAATATAGGTATGCATATACATTTTTAGGGATATAGCACAAGCAGGTGTGAAACAGGGCAGACAGATGTTGTACGTATGTTGCAAGTGTGTCATATATTCAAACATGCCCGACTGTGATCAAAGGAATGTGTGAGAAAAGGGTGATGAAAGTACAGGTGCAGACAATACGAATGTGATATGACATTTCTGATGGCAATTTAGATTCTCTCAAAAATGTCCTTACGGTTGAATTGAAAACTGTCATAAATGTAAATAATACAATTGAAACCACTATCATGAATGGTGATGCAAATATCGTTGCATAATCATCTATTCTAATCATTTATAATATGTATAAATATTTGTAATTGCGACATAGTAGAAAAAGTTGCAAATAAGACCAATAATAATGTAAAACAAATGCGTTTTATGCCAGGTAGGTTTCAACATATAAGCAGGTTAATATGTTGCTGGAGCTGACATTTACATAAGAAGAAGAAAAATAAGAGCAAATATTGAAGAAATACGAATGTAATGAAAACATTTTAGAGATTTGAAAATTATACATATGTTCTCTTGTTTTTGTTCATGGAAATATTTAAAATGTTTGAGTGCATGTATACAAATATATTGTGTAAGAGTGTATTTTCACACCTAATCTTCAAACATGCTTGACTGTGATCAGAGGACTGTTCAGGTATAGATGACTTACTCACTTTTTGCCGCTGCTTTTAATTGAACTATTCATATCTCACTGTAACTTTTATTCAGTTATTTTTTCTTTTAATTTTAATTTGATTATCTTTGAGTTAGATAGAATTGCTGCTTCTCCATCTGTCTATGCTGTTTGGATTTTAATTACTTCGGGGACCGTTTTTTAATGACTGTTTTTAAATGCCATTTTCTTTAAAATGCCATTTTCTTAATGTCTTTCATTGTTGTAAAGCACTTTGAAATGCCTTGTGTTGAAAGGTGCTATATAAATAAACTTGCCTTGCCTAACATTTAAATTCCAAGGTCCACACATACACCAATCAAGGTCTACGATATAGCATTTCTGATAAAAAAAAACAATGAGGCTTCGGTGCTGCCTGGGAGGAAGTCTGCAAAGGAGGATTTGTGTCTCCTTATTTCTCTTATCTTTCTCTCCAGGGTGTCGTTGCTTTCGGCCGCCCCCCACGCCTTTGCAGAGGAGCAGATGTACTGCAGGTCACCCCCAGCTCCTCACATTGGGATGGCCCCCAGACCCTCTGGGAGCCAGCCTGTCCATTAGGAGAGAGTTATTACATGGTTGTTATTTTTCTCTTTCGTTCTGGATTTTCTTTTGATAAGGAGTTCTATATCAAATGAAATACAACAGCTATTTGCTTTTGACATGCTATCTCGCTGAGCAAAATAGAAGACAGTCAATGCAACCTGGCTCGGCAGCTATAACTCTCAAAAACTTGTGATCAAAGAGAAGAGATGAGATCAAAGATATTCACTGTGATGGATTCTTCTCATCTGAGGATTATTTCAAGCATCTGCACTGTAGCAGACGAGAGAGGCAGCTGTTTTTAGAAAATCCACAGTAAAATCTGCAGTAATTCTAGTTAAGTAAAGCCAACGGAGAACGCAGCAAGGCACACAATATTAAAAACAAGCTTTATCTTACAAACAGCTTGGCTTCCTTCCTGGATTTCCCCTTCATCATAATATTCACAAAGCGAATGGTTTGAAAAGGCATATTTATTTAGGAACAACGTCTGAGGAGAAAGTTTTTACTATCTCATGGAAGCAACCCCGTCTCCTATAAATTATGTTTATTCATTAATAATTTGTTTTCCCAAATACATTTTGAATGAAACATAATTGGTGTCTGGATTTGGTTCAGTGGAAATAACTTTTCTAATAAAAGACGTGCTATTTGTTTTTATCACAACACAAGGCATACAAAGCAGGAGTTTGACCTTGAGGACAGACACACATGTTTTGGTTTGTGTGTGTGTCGATATTCATTCAAGTGCCTTTAGTGCCTGAATATAACCATTCAAATGTGAATCATGCCATTATTTTGTATGGCGAATTATAGAAATATATACAGAATACCTATTATTGGTCCTACAGAGGGGAAATGTACATTTGTTACAGCAAGTAGAGAGCCAAAGCTTGGTACCACTCAAGAAGCATCCATATACCATCCATCCATCCATCCATCTTCTCCCGCTTATCCGTGGTCTGGTCGCGGAGGTAGCAGATCCAGCAGAGAGCCCCAAACTTTCTTTTCCCTGGCCACATCAACCAGCTCTGACTGGGGGATCCCAAGGCGCTCCCAGGCCAGCGAAGAGATATAATCCCTCCACCTGGTTCTAGGTCTACCCCTTGGTCTCTTCCCAGCTGGACGTGCCTGGAACACCTACCTAGGGAGGCGCCCAGGTGGCATCCATATACTGTACATATAAATAAGATAAATAACACAATTTAAAAAATACCCATCCATTACCAGTAACAGTTTAGCACTATAGCAACCATGAACAAGTATTAAAGGTTGAAGTATGTATATATGTATTAAACTATCTTTTAATTCATGTCTTTGTCCCACTTATTGTACATAAAAAAAACAACTGTACACTTTGAAACTTTTATTTTACCTGCCCCTTACTCAAGAGTAGCTGGTATGTCTCACAAGAACTCACAGAAGCAACATATATTAAACATTTAAAGACAAAACAATTCAAAATTATTTTCTGGTAATAATAATAATAATAATAATAATAATAATAATAATAATAATAATAATAATAATAATAATAATAATAATAATAATAATAATAATAATAATAATAATAATACATGACACCTATATAGGGCTTTTCTAAAAACTCAATCTGCACACAACTATTCGTCTATAATTCAATTAAATATTTTACTTTAACAGCCCTGAATCAATAAACAGTGTAATTGTGTGTTATTGTGGACGTTCATTATAAATAATTCTCACTGACATTTTCTGTAAAATAAATAAAAGTTTTAAGTCATTTAAATATGGCAAAATCAACAGTACACCATTTGCATTGACCTGTAGTCCAGCACAAACGTTGCCTTGTTCTGAAATATGTTAATACAAACAGATTCAGTTGGAGTGATTCAGTATCTACAAAGATTTATTTCAAGAACATATGGTTCAATAAAAGAGGTATAAAGAGCCATATCAGTACATAACTGGAACATAAAATGAGCAAAAAAAACCCGCTCATGAAAGAATCATACTTCAATTTGTTCCACCAGCCGCCGCCGACCTCAGCCCTTTGTCTGACGCACATCACACGCCTCGTCTCTTTAGCCAGAGATATTTAAAGAAATACCTGAATCTGCTGTCACCTTCCAATTAAATCAAAGCCCATAAGTGGGATGTGTGACCCGTGCGAAATGAGAAGAAAAAGCAATTTTGCCAGATCCTTGACATCATGTATTGAAGCCCCATGACCACTGCCCTACATTTAATTGTTTCATTAATGTTTATGAATCAGGCGAACATGATTTTGAGTTGTATTCTGCACGGTCATTTGCAGCTGCGCACATTCCCCGCTGTGATGACCTCTCTCTGTTGTTGTGTTATCATGTCACTTGTAATGTGATATGGCTGTATGCCCCACTGTCACTGATCTCCAGCCCTTCACAATAATGATGATGATATATGGCTGTTTGTGCGGTGGGGTCCTCTGAAACCTGTGAACTGTGCTCCTCAATCTCTGTCCATCTTCTTGTTATTTAACAGCACCTCAGAGAGATTGCCTGCCTGTTAGACGAGAGGTCGCCGCTTTGATCTGAAGAACAGATTGCACGATATTTGTTCTCCGGAAATGAGGGAAACTGAAAGAAGCTTTTTTCACAGCAGGCATGTCGACTTAACATAGCGGGAAAAGCACAGGTGTTGCTAATAACGTTAACCAGGGCTCTTGTTATATCTCATTGTCCTAGAAAAGCATGAAAGAGAGCCAGAATGCACAATATGCCAAACAGCTGAAGATAATTCAGCCATCTTTTGTTTTGCAAAGATTGTATTTTATTTATTGATGTTCAATTTTAATTGCAATGTGCCATACGGTACATCAGCATAGACTAAAATATATGTTTTTATTGTGGTGGTTATGAATGAAAACGGTAAAATAATAAATATATACAAAATAAAAATGACTATAAAAAGAAGCTACCCAGCTAGAAAGTTTTTGCTCTAAAACCATTCTGAGAATGTTACAGTCATTGTTCTAGGAAGGTTTTCAACGGGAAGTTTTTGTTTGGTTCCCAGAACGTTCTTCTGAAAGGTAGGATAACGTTCTCTAAAAACATTCTTAAAATGTTTGGTGATAACATTTTTAGAACATTATGCCCTCCTATTCTTAAAACGTTTTCAGCGGGAAGTTTTTGTTTGGTTCCCAGAATGTTCTTCTGAAAGGTAGGATAACTTTCTCTAAAAAGATTCTTAAAATGTTTGTTGATAACCTTCTTAAAATATTTTTGAAAACATTGTTAGAACATTATGCCCTACTGTTCTTAAAACGTTTTCACCAGAAGCTTTTATTTTGGTTCCCAGAATGTTCTTCTGAAAGGTAGGATAACGTTCTCTAAAAACATTCTTAAAATGTTTTTGATAACATTGTTAGAACATCATGCCCTACTGTTCTTAAAACATTTCCAGCTGCAAGTTAGATTTTTTATGTTGCCAGAATGTTATTATTTTAGAGAAGGATAACATGGTTTATGTTAAAGAAATTATGCAAATGTTCTATGGTAACAATTTACTAAAATATGTTTACATTATTTGAACATGAAGACATAATATTCCTGTAATTGTTCAACTCAAAATTCCTGGGTAACTGGACTGACCACTGTGGTCATTAGGATGATTATTATAGTTTACTTAACTATTGGAATTTGACTATTAACACATGTAAAAGGATGACACGGAATCAGCTGGTGAAAGTAACATTTGTTTATTACAAAAGGGGAGCTGGGAGTGGAGGTTGGTTATGGCGGCAGTGGGAAACAGTTGTTCCAGGGTGGGTAGAGATGCCCGGCTGGTCTTGGGAGTGTGGAAGGCCTTGGATTCCTCCTGGGAGAGACACAAAAATCAGTGTGAGGCAAAAGCAGGCAAAGTTGTCAAAGAATATCCTGGTAAAAAGTAGAGCGGCACGCAACAAACCGTTCACGGCAACAATCCGGCAGGGAATGAGTGCATTAATTGGTATTTCCATCATCCCCCTGTGTTTTAAAAGAAACTGTTCTTTTATCCACACTTATTTAAACTAATAGTAACAGAAGATATATATTTTTTTATTTCCTCCATAAAAGGGCTGTATTGCTTTCTTTTTCTGTAAAACATTTCTACAATGTAGAACTGTAGAACAACATTGACCAAACTCAAATGTAATCGGTATTTCCACAATTGGCAAACTGCAATTTGCTCTTGAGGTAGCATGTGGATATGTTGTCATTGTTTTGTTCATCATACTTTAAATTCCATGCACCTCCATTGTTTTGCCGTTACAGATATCTTTTGCACGTGAATATAAAGTTACAACAAGGAAAAACAAAAACAAATACTTCATCACTTAAGCTTCTACGGAGGTACCATCATCATACCATCAGATCATCGTTATCTAGATACAGACTAAATGCACTACTTTTTATTTTGCATTTTATTATACATGTTGTATTGTTGGAGGAGCTCAGGTCAGAATAATTTCATAGCCATGTCTACACTGTAGCTTTGTTCATATGACCATAAAACCTTTGAATCAAATCTTTTGAATCTGTCGGACTCGATCTAGGGTTCTGCTTACCTAGAGGGATGACTTTCTGTGTTTGGTGCCAGCGGCCGTTCAGGATGATGAAAACTTTAGGCTCTGGCTTCCTACGTCCTTGCTTTGTGAGACGACCCTGACCCACCAGAACTCTCCCTGGCTGGGTTAGAGACCTCCCTGCCGGGCCGAATGAAGTCTCAACGGCTTGGATACGCTCACAGTTCTCCTTCTCAAACTTTACCAGATCCATCATGGTGAAATCTATGTGTAGCACTGAAATCACAGAAGAGCCATCTCTCACTTGTTTTATACAGGCATGTGTCGCAATCATAGACTGTATATATAAACTATCGTTAAATTATAATGTCTATATATATGAGGCCTTATTCTCATTTGGGGGGTTTTCCCTTTCCTGTAGTGTGTTATAGGTTTTTGTGCATGTAAAATGTTGGTCTGGGAATGCTGAAACCCAAAGTTCTTATCCTTGAAATAATTACAAAAATCAAAGACTAACAGAAAAGACAGTCTTGTGCTATCAAAGAGGTTGATCATTGAGTAAAAAAAATATAGAGAAAATTAATTAAAGTTAAATATTTGCATTGTGTAACTGTAAAGTATTCGAAACACAAACATTTATTGGGCTTATAAAGTCATGAAATCCTGTCAGCAATAAAGGAGCCATTCAGTTATTAGGTTTTGCCCAAAAGCATCACGCATTTAATTTTTTTGTTATTTTTTAAATTAAGACATTTTTTAAAAATCAACTAATCTGTATATAATGTCAGTATTTTTTAAGTGTGTCTAAGTACAAACAAACACACAAATAATGCATTTATAATACATAATTATATTTTTGTATGAATAAAAACAGAAAAGACATGTCTTGTGAGGCTTGTGGCCTTTGACTCAAAACAACATAAAGAAAATTAATCAAATTAAATATTTGCATTTTGTAACTGTAAAGACCTTAAAGCACAACATGTATTCTGCTTATGAAGTCATAAAGTGGGACAAATTAATTGCATTTTACGACGAAATCACATGTGACCTTAACAAAATCACATGTGACTTTAACAGAATCAAAAGTGACCTTGACGGAATCACATGTGACCCCAACGGAATGACATCTTCACAGTTGAAAGTAGAATCGGTGACATCATCACGTGACATCACAGGTGGCTTAGATCTTGGCATAGCAAGAGCTTTGGATTCCAGTCAACTCACTCAGTTGTTCAGTTCAGAGCGGTGAGTGGTACACATATTCAGTCAGAGCAAACAAACGTTACAGTTTTCTAGACAAAACACGTATCACGTAGACACATATATTTTTATCCCTACGCACAACACAAAGTCCACAGACAGTGCTATGGAGAGAACAAAGTCAGACCAGAGCAACATGGAGACATCCGACATCCAGAACGATGAGAGTGTCCTGCAGTTTGACGCAGAGACCGTAAAGCTGCTGGTGATGAGAGGAGATGAACTCCTTGATTGTGTGACAATCTGGGAGGAAAGATACGGCGCTCTGGAAGAGGAGATGGAAACTAAAGAGGCTCAACACAAGCAGCAGCTGGAGGAGAACCTGGTGACCATAAGCCTGCTGAAAAGAAGAGAGGAAGAATTCCTTCAGAGCCAGGAAAAGTCCACCAAGGATCTGGCTGAGAAACAACAGAGCTGGGAGAATGGAAAACAAGGCATGAAGTATGTAGTGGACGAGAAAAACTACCAGGCCGCTAGAAACCACACCTTGGAGACGGAAAAACAAAATATGGAGTTGAAATTGAAACAGGTGATGAAACACAACACTTACCAGACCTGTAAGATCAAAGTCATGGAGAAGGAAGTCCAACAGTTGGTGGACCAGTTGGAAAAGCAGGGAGAAAAGATCCCCGAAGACCAACAACCGATGGAGACCAAACTAAAAGAGGTGTCTCAGGAAAAGGACGACCTGGCCAAGAAGAACCTGAGCTGTGAGACTGAGCTTAAACAGGTGGAGGCCAAACTGAAACAGGTGGAGGAGGAGAACGAGCATCTGGCAAAGACCAACAAAAGCTGGGAGACGGATGTCAAACAGCTGAAAGAGCAGATGAGAGAGAAGGAGGACAAGTTCTCCAAAGACCTGTCCGAAGAACACCTGAGCTGCGAAACCAAGGTTCATTTCATGGAGACCAAATTTCAAGAGGAAGAGAAGAAGAAGGACAACCTGGTTCTGAAAACACTGATCGGGGAGACGGTGGTTCAGGCAAAATTAGAAAAGGCCAAGGAATCCATAAATATCCTGATCAAGGAAAACAAGAGCTGGGAGTTCGATTTCAAACAGAAGGACATGAAAGTCCAGCAGCTGGAGAACGACTTGGATGAGCAAGAGAAAAAGTTCTCTAAAAATTTGGCTGAAAAACAACAGAGCTGGGAGAATCAGCTAAAACAGGTGGAGGCTAAATGCAAACAGGTGCAGAAGCAGAAGAATCATTTGGCCAAGATAAAAAAAAGCTGTGAGACGGATGTCAAGCAGCTTAAAGACCAGATGAGAGAGAAGGAACAAAAGTTCTCCAAAGACCTGGCTGAAGAACACCTTAGCTGTGAAACCAAGGTTCATTTGATGGAGACCAAATTTCAAGAGGAAGAGAAGAAGAATGCCATCCTGGTTCACAACAACCTGATCGGGAAGAATGAACTGAAAGTGGTTCAGGCACAATTAGAACAGGCCAATGAGACCATGAGGAACCTGGTTAATAAAAACCAGAGCAATGTCAAACAGAAGGACATGAGAGTCCAGCAGCTGGAGAACGACCTGGACGAGCAGGACGAAAAGTTATTTGAAGATTTGGCCGAAAAACTTCAGAGCTGGGCGACTCAGCTAAAACAGGCGCTGACGCAAAATAATCATTTGGCCAACATGAAAAAAAGCTGGGAGACGGAAGTCAAGCAGCTTAAAGACCAGATGAGAGAGAAGGAGCAAAAGTTCTCAGAAGACCTGACCCAGGAACACCAGCGCTGGGAAACCAAGGCTAGTTTGATGGAGACACAATTGAAACAGGCGAAGGAGGAGAAGGACGACCTCGCTCGGACGCGACTGAGCTGGGAGGCTAAGGAGAAGAAGATGGAGGACGAAAAGACACTTCTGGAGGACCTCTGTATTTACAGGAAGAATAAGAGCAGAGGATTCTTCGCTGGCAGGAGGGCGACTGAGGAAAGGGACGTCATTTTGCAGAGGATGCTACGCAAGATGCAAGAGAAGGAGATGAGAAAGAAAGCAAAGGGGGAGAAAGAGGAGAAGGAGGAGGCTGGACGTCAGTAGCTGCCTTTTCCTCTCTTCTTTCTCTCCTCAACTTCCCCTCAACTCCTTCCTCCTACCTCACCCCCTACTGCCTTCCCCTTTTCATACTCAGGGTTTTCTCCTGGTGCTCAGGTTTTCCCACAATCTTTATAATAGATCTAAAAAAAACTCAGTATTAAGTCCCTCCCCCTTTAACTGTACTTCCTGTTACCTCACCCTCTCTCCCCTTCCTCCATACTCTCCCCTCACTTCACCCCAAACTCTCTCCTCCATTTCCCTCACCTCTTTCTTCCTACATGACCCCCTCCCTTCCTTCCCATTTTCATATTTAGTGTTTTTTAGTTGTGTTTACTTGATTTTAAAATAAAAATATTACTTAAATGTATTTTGTGTATGCCCCACTGTGTAAACATATACAGTATATATTCATTACTTTATGACATTTAGGTTACTAAAGTACCGGTATCTGTTCTATTTGTGATTTAAACAACTTTGAATTTAATAAATACCACAACAATAGAATATGTTTGTCCAGTTTTTGGTATTTCTACTTTTGGGTTCAATTACATTGTTTTGTTTTTGTTGTTTTTCAAAAATGTGAGGGTTTCATTAGAGCTGTTAAAGTATTCAAAGCTCAGGTTTTAAATGTAAACGTTATTTAATGTATTTATGAATTAAATCTTGTTGGGTTGGAGCAATGTGTTGCTGCTGGTCTCTCTTTAATGAGGTGAAGTTTCTGCTTTATGTTGATGATGGTGTTCTCTACTGTCTCAAACTGAAAAAATACCAGAGCTGCACATAGTACAAAAGTACTGGCAGTAAATATGAAGAAAACTGAGGTCATGAAAATTCATATTTAGGGTTTTCTCCTGGAGCTCAAGTTCGCCTGCAACTCATTTTCATAATTCAATTAGGATTTAAAAAGACTTGATTTAAAAATTAAAATGTTAATTATTATGTGCCTCACTGTGTACAGTATATATTCCTTACTGTATGACATGTTACTGGTATCTATTCATTTTATGTTTTAATCAACACTGAATTTCATAAATAAAATAACCCATGGTATGAAATAGAAGATGTATGTATTTATAGTTCTTGGTTTTATATTGGTCTCACTGTACACGTTCAATCCCATTATTTGTGTTATGGTTGTTTTTATCAAATGTGTTCATTTCATACAAGCTGGTCAAATATTCTTGGGCTCTTGAACAAAACTTTGAGCTTAAAAGATGGACATGTAATTGTATTGACGGAAACATATAGTGTCAAAATAGAGAAAAATAACAAATATCTCGAGAAACGGCATATGTGATGTGATCTCAATTGAACAACACAATCATTTAAAGGTTCCCTATTATGCAAAATGCACTTTTTAATGTCTTTGATACATACAGTATATCCCCAGCTAGAGATGTTTGGTTCTAAAAACATTCTGAGAATGTTACATTCATTGTTTTAGGAATTTTTTCAGCGGGAAGTTTTCTTTTGATTCCCAGAACGTTCTTCTGAAAGGTAGGATAACGTTCTC
The DNA here is from genome assembly GCF_949606895.1 of Notothenia rossii. NCBI lineage: Eukaryota > Metazoa > Chordata > Actinopteri > Perciformes > Nototheniidae > Notothenia > Notothenia rossii. Next base: position 87,681,953 of record NC_136904.1, read on the forward strand.
TAAAAACATTCTTAAAATGTTTGGTGATAACATTGTTAGAACATTCTGCCCTCCTGTTCTTAAAAGGTTTTCAGAGGGAAGTTTTTGTTTGGTTCCCAGAATGTTTATCCTACCTTTCAGAAGAACGAATGGTAACAAACATTTCTAGCTGGGAACTCACACATGCCACCGCAAACATGCAATATCTGCTTACAGCTTATCATGAATTAAATGCTTGTTTGATTTTTTCAAAAGGAAAATATGGGAATATCAGATTTTTTTTTAAACATCCTTTTCAAACAAATGCAACAAGTTTGTTTTTCAAAGTGCTCTAGAAATAAATCTGACGTTGACCATGACCGTGTTAATATTTGCCATAACAGGAACGTTATATAAAAAAAGAATAACATCCTGAAAACATTTTCAGAATGTTTCTTGGAGAATGTTCTTCATTTGTTATCATGTAACATTGAGGGAACGTTTTATAAAGAACATCTTTAATGTGTTACCCAACAACGTCCAAAACACATCCTTAGAATGTTGCAGGCAAAACGTTCCACCTTTGTCAACATATCACATTAAAGGAACGTTTTATAAAAAAACTCATCTCAGGCCTCAGTAACATCCTCAAGACATCCTCTGAATGTTGCAGTTAAAACGTTATGTCTTAGTTAACCTCAAACCTTATAGGAACATTATTTGAACAAATAAACATCCTAAAAAGGTTCTTTGAACATCAGATTACAACGTTTCTTTAAAACCTTATTAGAACCAATAGGTAATGTTAGCCAAAGTTGTGAGAACGTTCCCCGCTAGCTGGGTATTTAATAAACCATCTCTATTAATTACATTATTCACACTTGTGCTTATACTGTGACTTTGTAAAATGAAACAAAAATAAATGGGATATTCCATCAATATCTGCACCAGTATGAAACACATATTGATACATAGCACCAAAAAAATCCATAAATCTCACAAATCCCTTGGCTAAGGTTGTCATGTTTGACCTCCTCTTCAGCCACATCTCCACAGTATCCTCATTGTATCTATTTCCACCAGGTGCCCTCCTACTTTCTCTCGTTTCTCCATCACCTGACGGCACCCCCCATCTTCACACCTGTCCCCACTCGCCCTCATCAGCCCTGCAGTAGAAATACCAGCCCCATTTTCACCAGTCATTCTTCAGTTAATTAAGGTTGCCATGTGGCAGTTTTCAAGCCTACAGAACATGAATTAGGATCAGATTTTACTTGCATTAAATGGATATTCGTCTTGGCAAATAAGACAAAATAAACCTCAGTTGGTTTGATGGCTGCTCTCCGCACGATGACGTAGATGTTGACATAGTTTTTGTTGGCCTGGTCAGATGTTATGTTTCGCTGCATGTCCATTCAAAGTTCTTGGCAGATGATCTGAGGGGAATTTCTTGATGTTTGTTTTTAACTTTTGATGTGTGATTTTATAAAGCCCTTTGAGCTGCATGTGATGTGTGAACAGTGCTATATAAATAAACCTTTATTATTATTATTATAGTTGACCGTAGAGTCGGTAGCAGCAAGGGGTGGAAAGTTTGACTCATGATAGCTTAAAGTTGCTAGCTGCTAACTAACAAACATGGGCAAGATCACAGTTGAGCAGGTTGTATTTTGGGAAGGCTATCTCAAACATGGTTTTTAATTGGCTTGCTATCAAAAAGCCTGGCAAGGACAATGATACGGAATAATAGGAAAGTAACCAAGCAGCCACTAGCTCAGTTTTTCCACCTCAACTTTTGCACTGGAGCCTATGACCTAAGATTTTCATTGATATATCTACACTGTAGCCATGTACACAATCCTTGAATCTTGAATTTTGACCCAGCAGCATTTAAGATACTCTTTTATCTGTAGGAAGCAGGAAACTGCTGCTGGGTATGGTACCAGTTCTGGCATGCACTATTGCTAATCTATTACTTTTTAACAATATAATTTCTCCAATGCTTAGCTTACAATTTCCATCAAGACGTTCTGCCCAGGGGCATCTGCATTTTTAATCTATGCTTCTTTCATTACCTGAGTGCACTTCCCTTCTCCGTCTCTCCCATGCCTTGGACTTAATACAAGTTCTGTGTGGTATATTTTCTTAAGTTAATAAATTGCTAAACTGTCTCTATCTGCCTCCACTGTCTACAGTTTTGGCTTTCTCTTGCTCTGCTGCCCCAAAAAAAAAAACTCATGACAAATGTCGACAATGGGGAGACAAAGATTTCTAATGATCAGAGCAAAAGGTGCACAGACAGATGCTGTGCACTAACTTTAAATCCATGGCACCAAATGCCGAGCCCTCAGATAAAAGAAAATTGGCTTGCTTCTGAACTCGGATTTTGATTTTGGATCCCACCTCAGTAAATCGAAAACAGCTTTTTACCACCTTAGAAATGTTGCTAAAGTGTAACCATTTCTCTCCCAGGCAGATTTAAGAGACTTATGCACACGTTTATTACTAAAGGCTTGATTTATGCAGTGCTCTACTTTCTTCTCTTGCTAGAAGATAAAAATAAGGTACTGATCACACAAAATACAGCAGCTTGTGTACAAACCAGCAGAGATAGCACACATTTAATCTGTCCTTGCGTCCCTTCATTGGTTTAAGACCTTTTCTTCAGTTTTATTAGCTACTCTGTGGGCTAGTGCCTGAATAATTGGCAGACGTGTGCTCCATCTTTGCTGCCCCTAGATCCCTCAGGTCCTTGGACAATGGCCTTTTAATTATTCCCAGTGTGAGGACAAACACATTCAGGAAGGCAGATTTGAGTGTCTCTGGTCGTTGCCTCTGGAATAGCCTGAAAGAAAAGCTTAGGTCTTCAGAATCTATAAAAAAACGAAAACTTAGAAAGTATTTTTTCCCAATAACTTTCCTGATCTTATTTGACTTAATATGTATGAATATGTGGTATAGCCTCTTTTTACTGTGATTTGTAGATTGTATTGTTCTATTTGCATTGTAATGTTAAGCATTTTGTATTACAACTTGCACACAAAGCCCTTCGAAGAGACCCTATTATGCTTTTAGGGTTTCCCTTTCTTTTTGTGTTTTGTGCATAAATGGTCTGCTGCAAAGGCTGAAATCCCATTGGACTCCTACTTCAGTTACATAGTGACACTTGGCTATCGCTCAAACACATTGTACGTGATAAGCTAAGGGGCGGGACATCTCTAAGTGGTTGACCAACCAAAACAGAGCCGGCCAGCTAACCAATCAGAGCAGACTGGGCTCTGGTGTCAGACAGAGGGTGAAAAGAGGTGCTGCAGCAGATGCACGCAATAAAATCATGATTCCTGAAAATGAGCATGAGATGTCCTCTTTAAAAATAAATGAAGTTTAAGTGGCGAGCTTTGACACATGACAGGTAACCAGGATGCTGAAGGCGAAAACCTTCACGCCAACCTCCTCTGCTTCACTTTACATGGCATTGCATAAATATCACATCACCGATCTGCATTAGAACCGCATGTTGCCTCTGACTAATTAATTATGTCATGGAATTATATCAAACAGTTGCAACTATCTACCCTATTAGGTGTGTGTGTGTGTGCGTGTGCGTGTGCGTGTGCGTGTGCGTGTGTGTGTGTGTGTGTGTGTGTGTGTGTGTGTGTGTGTGTGTGTGTGTGTTTGTGTGTGTATTATACGCACCAGCACATACAACTGTGCATCAAAATATTTCCTAACGATGTGTGAAAGGCATATGGACACAGTGTTCACGGTGTTCCTTGAACCACCTGCTCCTCCGCTGTCTTTGGCTGACGTGGAACACATATAAAATGATTATAAGCATTATATGTGTATTGTAAGTGATGTTGCTGTCTATCATGCAATTACTTTACTAAGAAATTCATCATCTGGCTTCATTTCTTTCAACGGATGAACTGAGGAGGAGTGAAGGTGATTCTCTCAGCACTTATGGTTGAGATATTTAAATATTGTGCCGCATAACTGGCTCATTCTTTTAGTTTTCTTTAATCTGATATTCAAATAATTTATTTGAGTGTATATTTGTGGTCCCGGTTATGTACTTGTTCGTTACTGATATAAGAGTTTATATTTGCATAATGCTCAAGCTGTTGACTCTTAGGTTAGGTTGTTTGCAGAGGAAAGAGTTTGCCTAATAAACCTGCAAATGATAAAGTTAGTGTTATAATTGTAGAGGGTTTAAAGAGGCCCTATTTTGCTTTCCCTTTTCTGTAGATTGTCACATAGGTCTTTGTGGTCTGCAAAGGCTAACATTATGTTTGTTTTTGTTTGGAGCTAACTTCTTTAACATAGTGACATCGCTGCATAGCACTTGCGCTATTGGTTAGCGCTCCAACACATTTTATTTGATAAACTACTGTAAGGGGGCGGGACATCTCTAAGAGGTTATTTAAAGCACTTTTTGAACATTAAAGCATGTCAAAATGTCACAGTTCAGGCAAAGAATACAAATGTGTTATAGTGCCCCTTTAAAGAAAAAAGCTTAACTGCTTTGACTAAATCCACATTTTAATTTGCTTTCTATTCTTACATACCAGGGATGCATATTCATTTTAACTACCTTTCTGTAGTAAGATTTATTTTATTTTCCCTGAAGTTTATTGATTTTCTGAACAGCATTATATCCTTGGGCTCTATTTAACTTCCCAGCCAGAAGTTTTTTGCAATGCAGTTTTCATGAGGAATAAAATCAGCATGAATTGGTGTCCGTTTTGACATGAAATGGGTCTTGCGCTCGACCCTAATTAGGTGCTAAATCCTCAGTGAATCTGGCCTTCAGTCAGTATTGTGTGCTGTAATAACCTTGAGTTTTGAACATGTCAAGCATCATTGGCAGAGATGTTTGGCATGAACAGCCTTTATACAACAAACCAGACTGATGAAGCTTCTATACACACAGACTCCTACTCTCCAAAGCCTTTTCTTTGTCTGCGCTCCGGGGCTTTGGGAAGAGATTGACTGCTGCTGCAGCTGTTGACAGACTACATTCTCCCTGCAGCTGCTGGGAAAGCACAGAAGAAGTAATGTGACATCCTTTCTCTGGCTGCCAGAAGATGCCTGAAACTACAGAGAGCTTTTTCATCTCTTACCCTGAAACCAACAGCACCTCCCCGCAGCCTTTCCTGTCCTAACTAATGCGTTTCGGCTTCACACTTTGATCATCTCTCATGGTCGCCTATTCTTTTGAACCACAACTAATTGTTTTTTTGCCTCTGTGGACTATCCATGTTTTTCACATCGCCGTGCTTTTTCTTTGATTCCAACCACCGTGGTACCCACATTTACTTGTTTGTTGATGTATAAATCACTAATCAAAGCAATGAGAGCTGGATCTCTTGTTTATTGTTATTGCATCAATACAAATGAATAACATGTCAAGTATGAACGAGCAGGGTTCCAAGCAGAAAAGCAATTAAAGGTCCCATGTCATGCTTTTCTGGTTATTACCCGTGCCCTTGTGTGTTATGAAGGTTTTTCTGCATGTACTGTAAACGGTCTGCAGAGTAACAAACCCTCAAAGTACACCCTGTAGCGAGTAAAACTCTAACACAGAAAAGACCTGTCTATGCTGCTCCAGAACGCCTCGTTGGAGATTTCTCTTTTCCCATTTGTTTCTTCCGGGATGATGATGTCATGCGGTTCCCGGAACCAATATGGACCAATCCGCGGAGCTCCTCACACACCAGGACCTTTACAGTGTTTCCCCTACCATTGTCTTGGCCGGGCGCTGCGCCCTGCCAACGGAGCCCCGCGCCCTGCCTGAAATTCAAGGTGTTTTGTTTTTTTTTTTTTTTAGAAAAAAAAAAAGCACCAAATTGCAACTGAAGTAATCTATCTACGGTCACTTTTCACATTGAACATGTGCTCTTTTATTAAATAAACTAAACGCCTATGTTATTTATCCAATGTATGTGCATGTTTCAGTGTCCACTACTTTGCGTATTCACATTCTCCCTCCGCTGTTTCTGAAGGGCGGTGCTCCGCTCCGCTCCCCCCCCCACACACACAGGAACGCAACAACGAACGTAGCGTGCGCATTCTAAAAATAGCTCACAGATGGTGAGCAGGTACCGCGGTTTTGAACTACAGTATTGAATTTGACAGAAAACAACAATGAAACGCCAGCAGAAGAATAGTTTAATGAGTTGGGTGAAAAAAAAGACAGGAGATGTGAGTTGGTTTATTCAGTAAATTAGCTCAGGATAATTGGATGTTCTGTCTACACCTGTTGATTTGAGGCTAATGCAGGATTTGCTAGCTTGATGCTACCGGAATTTAGCGGCAGTGACTCAACAAATTTCCTCTTAAAATGTATCGTCAGCAATGTATGACAAGCAGACTGCTTGTTTAATGTTAGACTCACACCAATAGCTCAATATGATCATAACACGATTGCTTTCATATCAGAGATCAGATGAGGTGGAGCTGCCTCCAGCAATAGAGGATGAGGCAGACAGAAGCAGCAGCAGCACAGGGTTGCAGCAGGAATGTTATATGCTGTAGTCAGATGATTTAAAGGTATCAATGAAAGGAAGAAGTGTAGGCTACATGATAAGAAGGGAATACAGTTTGAATTACTTTTTAATGTCCAAATACATTTGTTACTGTACGATATCGATAACAATAATCGTCAGCTCCTCTCTCTGCTCAAGAGGATAAAAAAAATGTGGGTGCCCCGAAAAATTTTTTCGGGATACCCGAGCAGCACCCTGCCAAGGCAGTAAACCTAGGGGAAACACTGCTTTAGCGTAAATGTTCAACTAACAGGGAGTCCCATTGACTTGCATATAGCTCCCTGGTTGGTAATAAACGAGTTGGGATCGTGGAGAAATGCTCTCCGCAGACCCATTCTCACAGCGTTTACAAACCTTTGTCTTACTCAATATCAAGCCACACTTATTGGTTTTACTTCGGCTGTGAGTGTCTGTGTGTGCTCAGGTTGAGTTTCGCGCTGTCCCGCTGTATTGCCGTCTCGGAAACCACACCAGTAAGCCAGCTCAGTGAGCAGCGAGCCTCGCAACGTCCCGACCAATCAGAGCACACTGGGCTCACAGGGAGGGGGAGGGGGGGCAGGAGCTCCAACAAGCCGTGTAGGACAGAGGGTGAATACACATACTATACAGTCTGAGATGCTGTATGAGAAACCAATGTGAGTTTGGAAAATTGCACAATAAAATCTATTTTAGTAGACCTCAACAATGGAATTATGTTCAGTAGAAATGGCCATGACATGGGACCTTTAAACAACAAATATTTTGCAGATAAACAATTTTAAAAGTACAAGATGACCCAAGTTGAGATTTCCGTAGTATCCACATTTACTTGTTTGTTGATGTATAAATCAACCCAATGAAAGTTGGATCTCTTGTCTATTATTATTGCAACATTTCAAATGAATAAACTATCATTTTTAAACAAACAGGTTTCCACACAGAAAATCAAACAAAAAATGAATAATATGTATAAAAACTATTTCGAAATGTTCAAAAATATGTACTTTTGAGATAACCCATCTTGATAATTGCAGCTTTAAGCACTAACAAAAAGTCCTGTTGTGATTTAAATTCACCTTTCATTGATTTACACTCTCACATTGCACATATTTTTGGATACATGGAAGTTATTTTCATGTAGTGTTTGTTTTTTTCTTAAATATTGCTAATTATAAGGACTAACCCTGACCCTAACCCTGAAGCTGCATTCACACGATACGCGGTAAAACGGCTCTTTGCTGAAGTTGCCATTGTAGTTTAATGGAGAGACTGGACCAGACAGAAGTGCCACCATTGGATTCGCACATCGCATGAAATTGTTGCTGAGCGTTTTTCTCAAAGTTCAAGTAATTTCTACTTTGACCTCATTAACCGCTGACCTTTCGAGGCGCAATCAATCAGATGACAGCTGTATGTAGCGGCGCAAGATGGCACGCAGGGGACGTAAACTTAGAAACAAATCTTAATAGCTATTTTTCCCACAAGGCTCTGTGCCCAACCTCAAAGAGCAAATCTTGTATCATGTGAATGCAGCTTAACCCTAACCCTAACTAAGAATATTGATGTCTCAAATATAACACGTTGTTGTCATATCATCAGTTATATATCACACTATTTGGCAAAGCATAATCAAATAATGTTGCATTATGCATTTTAATCTTAAGGATTTGGTTCTTCTCTTGTTTCCATTAATCTTTGCTTGAATTACTAGCTTGTCGTACTGCTTCTAAGACTTGTTCATTTCTCTTTGCTCTTAAACAGTATGCATAAAACAAGGTCAGTATTGTATATCATAATGTGTCTCGTTTCTTTCCACAGAACAACAGGGTATTTCTAGTGTTACCTCACAATAGTCAAGACTGAGGAGAAAATGGTTGCTTTTTTAAATCCCATCATGCAATGTTTTGACACTTTAAGCCTTCATACGTATTGATGTATTATTCTAAGTGTACTCCCTTAACAGTACTTCCAGAAACCCATTCTCACAAACACAGACTCTGTACTGGCTATTCATTTCACAACTGAATGTTAAAGACTGTTATTTGTTGTGACAATCAGCTACAGTTTATTTCATGTGAGTTTGTCATGTAAGTAATATGGCGCCATATTACGTTCCTGACAAACCAATCACAAATGCTGCATGCTGTTGTGAATATTAAATCATACTTGCTTTTCTGTCAACGATGATGCTGCTTGTCCCAAGATAAATAAATAACGGTAAGCTTAAATTTACAACAGATGTCACGCAGTCTTCCCACGGCCCCTTTATTTGTTTTTACAGGAGCTCAGGTAGTGAAATAAACATGTCCCATTTAAACACGTGTCACCTTGGTCTTAATTATTTTCCTTTTGTTAAAGAATATGTTAATGAAAAGACAGCAGGTCTGTTATTGAGCCAATAAACCATAGAGAATGTTGTTGGGTAAAGTTCTTTGCATAGATCTGCAAAGAGATTTAAACATGTAAAGAATGGCTGGTTTTAAAGAGGACATTTTAAGCTAATTTCCAGCTTCATATCTGTATGTTGTGCTTCTACTGTGACATGTTAACGTGCATTAATGTTCAAAAAGCTCTTTATTTTTCTCATACTTCCTGTGCTGCAGCCCCTCTTTTCACCCTCTGTGTGAAACCAGAGCTCAGTCTGCTCTGATTGGTTAGCTGGCCGGCTCTGTTGTGATTGGTCAACAGCTCAGAGAAGCCCCTTCAGTGTTAGGATATAATAAACTTTATTTGTAAAAGTAAACTTTATGAGTATTGCACCTTTCATGCGCAAAGCAGCCCAAAGTGCTTTAAAGACAACATAACAACAATATTTAAATAATATTAAAACTTAAAGGTGGGGTAGGTAATTTTGGAGAAACCAGCTCGAGTGCGCTAGAATTTGAAAGTACACAGCCGGAAAAAATCTGCCACTTCCTCACAGAGCCCCTCCTCCAACACACACAAACGCGCACATGACCAATGAGGGCACAAAATAAGTTTGTGCACAGATGGAAGGCTGACAGGCAGGTAGGCCATCCAGTTATTTTAGCCAGGCCGGCTCAGATGATTGGTCGTGCTTTTTACAGCGCCACGGCTTCCAGAGATGATATTTTTTAATGGATTTTTTGTCAAAGCACTTCAGATAGTCATTGCTATCGGGACGTTAAGAGCATTCCATGGAATATAACAAAAAGTGTATCTCGAGCCGGTTTCTCAAACTTACCTACCCCACCTTTAATACAGAACAAGATAAAACATATACAGTGATAATATGTTAAAATAAAACAATTTAAAAAAGAAAATGTAAGATAAAAGCAAAACTGAAAAAAAAACAGTAAAACATGGACAATGACAGTAGTGAGAGTTGAAAGTTAATCCAAATTAAAAGCCATATTAAAAGTTAGGTTTTTATTTGCTTTTAAACATTTCAAGGGAATTTGCTGCTCTGAGATCCACGGAGAGGCTTGTTCCACAGGGCCGTAAAAACAGAACGCAGCCTCCCCAGATCTCTTGTGTGATACCCTTGGAATTTCTAAAAGCAGGGCACTGCAGGATCTAAGGTTTCTTGGTGGAACATACAAAGAAAGGCAGTCGCTGAGATAAGAAGGTGCTAGGTGATGTAGAGCTTTGTAAGTGAATAAAAGGACTTGTGATGCCACGTACAAACAGTGTGTGTGTTTCATAGTGATGTCTCTTTTTCAGAGAAGTAAACAAAGGAGTCCAATGGAGGCGTTTCAGACAATTGGGAGAGAAACTCTGGAGGGAACACAGGGATTTCAGCCTTTTCAGACCATTTACATGCACACAAACCTATACTGTATACACACCACAGGGAAGAGAACCCCCCAAAAGCAAAGAAGGGTCTGTTAAATTACAACTTAGCTCTAGGGCTATAAACAACTGTTGATGAAGGTAGCACCTTGTTCTACAGTACATCAGCCAATTCGTTTTTGTATCATGTCGTTCGTCTTCAAATTGATATATTTGTTAATAACCTTAAAGTCTTATATTAATCACCAGCAGCAACTGTGACTCTGGCATCATTTCACCTTTGAGTCTGTGTACGTTTAATCATCTTAAATGTGCTCCCGCAGACTCGTACTGCGGTGGAAACAACCACAGAAGACAAATGTGGTAATTTACTAGCTGTATGTATTTCTATCTGTCTGTCTGTGGCATTAAAGCAACCATCTTTATTATAAAACTAAAACAGAATCTAAATGTAAACCTAAACCATTAAAGCATATTCTATACACTACAATGTCCTCTAGATAATTCAAAGCACTTTAAGGGACTCACTGTTTCACTTTGAAGGGAGAATAAATGAAGCCAACGGATTTGCCCCCTTTGTGGATACATTAAAAGACTGCAGCCTGCTTGCTTGCACCACAATTATCATTCTTCTGTGTCTGTAAACAAAATCATTAGAGGGCCGTTGTAGACGTCTGTAGTCGGTGTAATAGGGCCACTGATTACTTGTTTTGGTGTTAGCAAAGACATCAGCCTTGGAAGAGTATTGGCATTAGTGCTGGGTGGAACCAGGCCTGATCAATTTCCTGTTAATGGGTTCTCCGCCCCTCTCTTCTCCTCTTATTTCTTTATTCCTCTCTGCTGTCTGCTGAGCTTGCACTTCTGCATCTTTGCAGGAAAAGATAATGAACAGGAGCTAAACTGGCTCGCACCAACCTTTAAAGGTCACCTAATATCTTGGCAAACAGCCAGAGAACATTATAAGCAATACTAACGTACTTTTAATTTGGTGGCGTCGGGTCGGTCCACTGAGAATCGGAGCATTATGAACCTTATTTCACTGGGTGATCATCATTTGAAACTGTATTTGTTATGACTAATGTGCCCGCTCAAATTCATGAAAGAAAATATGAGCCTTTTTTCTTGTGAGAATAGTATCCAGGGAGTATCGTTTTTCACGTGTTGACTGGTTATTTTCTTTGAGAAATGAGAACCTGTAGTTTTGCGCTCTTGCTTGCTATGTGTGTGTCACGAACACACACACATACACACACAAAAACTCACAGCAAGAAACAGGTGTAATCTGTGACGGTGGGATCAGTACACTACATACTTGCTATTCATGGTGTCAAGAGTTTGATAAAATCCCAGCTACACTTCAAGTTCAACGTTTGAGGGTTTTTCTTTTCCATTAGTTTTTTTTATCAGCTTCATTTTTTTCCTTCTTTTGAAACCTGACTTTTCATATCTTACAGGTGTACATGACACCGTAGCTGTTTTCCCCAGCCGTCTTTACGGTGTGATGTGTGGAGCGCCCTGGGCTTCTGTAAGGAGATATTGTTGGTGATACATGAACAGCAGCGAGCAGCAGCGGCTCTGAGCTCCTGCAGTGTTTGTCCGCAGGGGGAAGACAGATGAGGTTGACTCCGGGGTCATCAGCTTCTCCCGGGGAGGACGGAGCTGATCATTCTGCTCCTGTGCCGCTCCGATTGCATCACAATGCCAAAACCATGAGGCGGAGCAACATGAACGCCCCACTGTTCTGCCTGCAGGACGGTAACTACGAACTTTTGTGGACTGGTTGTATAATAAACATGAATATAAACATGTAATACATTTATTTATAGATAAGAATCACTTCTTCTCTGTCATGATTCCAAAAAAAATAACCCAGTGGTGTAAAAAAAGAGATGTGCAGAAAAAGGTGTTCATGACTAACTGGTTTTTATTTTTTCTTTGATCAACAGTAAGGTTCAGAAAATCAATCACACACTGACAAACTCTGCCATGGGTCAGTTAAGGTTGACTGTTTCCTTTTGAAGCACAAAATAATTCTAAAATTACAACAATTATTCTTTTAAAAAACAACAAATGCTATGCTACTGCTTTGGAAAATGTAAACTTTAATATAACCTTTTTTTCATAATCGTATGACTTTCAACTTACAAGGAAGAGGTGTTAACTGTTTGAACATTGGCAAAACTCTGCTTATCTCAGTATAGAAGAAGAAATACAGCTACTTTTTATACTTTTGATCATAACATATCCCTTTCGGCCTATGACTCCTGCTAACACCAAGTCTGTGATTGGTTTTAACACAGTTTCATACAGCAGGGAAGGATGAGACGTTTCAAGGTTACCATCTGGACCTTAGCGGCACAAGTTGTGCTTTTAGGGTGGTCTGCAAACCAGATAAAGAGCAGACCAACGCAGCGCGGCTAACTCAGACCTCCAGACTCTTGCCAAGGGCGTGTACTCAGTGATTTTGAGTCCTTTATGCAGAAAGTTTGCATGTTTGTGATAAAATATTCACAGGCAAGTATCATTTTTCAAATAACATAATTTCCACGACGATACTAAAAAAAAATCTGTGTGCATTATAAATGATACTTATAGGAGACATGTGCATTGAATATCTCTATGTCTATGTATGTGCATATGTGCTCATGCTCTAAAGACATCCCATTGAACGCCTGCATTCAGTCTTGTCTTCAGATGTGTTAGAAGCATTAAGGAAATGTTCCATCTTGTCAGACTGTCTTTGTGACTTTTACAGAAAAGTGAGTCAGGATCCGCCCGAAACCCAAAGCCCACGTGTCAAACGGTCACTGCGGTTACAGAGTGAGGTTCGTGACTAACAGCCGTGCATTCAGCTGCACACAAAGCCGTGCACTTTACCTTCGGTCGGAAATTGATCATAAAAAGCATGTTCCTGTAGAATATTCATAACATCTCCGCTGCTCAAAATAAAGATGCTGCATATGTCCTGGCAATGATTAGACGTAAGCCTCTAATGTGCAGTAGATCCAACCAAACTTCTAGGCACAAAAGTGATTTTTTAACATTGCAATTACTGGGTTGCCGTAGATATATTTGCACGGGGATCAGACCTAACTCATCTTTATGACCGGTTCAATATAATTATCCTTTTAATATAACATCTGCATTAGATAACACCCCATTGTGCACAGGTGAGAAATAAATAACTAACATTGCAACTGTAGGAATTCTGACAAGTAGTTTGAAAGAATAAGAAAAAAACATGTTTTGCTTCTTACAATATTCCTTTGTGCTCCATATTTTGTGAAGAAAGACGTATAAGACAGGTAGTATAGAAAAAAATAACAATGTTGGTCAATGCTTGCTCTTGGAGCCAGCCTCCCTTTCCTTCCTGCACCTTTATGCGCTTCAGTGTTGGCTTCATTTTTCAACACAGGCGGTAACCGCTCGATTAGTAGCAGTACTTTAATACCTTTTCTGTAACTAATTGGAAGCCAGTGTTAAAGTTTCAAAAACAGGAGTAATGTGCCCTGTTCTCTTAGTCCGGGATAAACCTCCAGCAGCAGCGTTATGAACGAGCTGCAGCCGCCTAATGGTCCCTTTGGGAAGACCAGTTAATAGGCCATTACAATAATCCAACCTACTGGAAATTACAGCATGGGTGAGCTTTTCTTCGTCATTTTGGGACACCGAACCATTGATTCTGGATGTATTTTTAACAAGGTAGTAGTATTTCCTTTGGGATGGCTGTTGAAATTGAGACCTTAGTCTGTAGGGAAGCAGAGAGACATGTCGGCTTCGTTTCACATGTTGGCGGGGAGCTTCTCAGACATCAGCGACACATCAGCCTCCGACCTCCCTTCGGGTCGTCACTGTCCTGAGAGCCAGCGGTCCTGTCAGCGACACGGCTCCTGGGAGGACAGCAGGCAGATAAATTGTCCAAACTTTTTACCAACCTGACAGTTATCAGAAACTCCAAGGTGGAAAATAGTCAATGACAGCTCGATGATGAGTGTAGCGGAAGAAAATGTCACTTCCTGCACCCAGCAGAGCTCGACAGCAGCATTTCAAAAAGCTATTTCACTTAAAATCTCAAAACAAAATTCTTAAATGTCAAATCATTAAAACGTCACATGTATCAGGGTGCCAGTACAGCGTAGAAATAAAGACTAATTGCTGCATTTGGATAACCTTTGGTCAAATTAAATCCTGCTAAGATCCTGTATATTGCATAAATTATAACTGTACACTATCAGGGATACATGGGAAGAATAACAAAGCACACAAATCACTGGAAAAGATTAGAGTCAATTGCAGATAATAATAATAATACATTTCATTTCAAATCGCTTTTTCAGGTGCTCAAAGACGCTTTACAGTGGTGATAAAACGAGTTAAAATAGATTAACAAATATTAAAACAGCAGCACAACATAATTCACAAATTAAAGCCAATCCGAAGAGGTGTGTTTTGAAAGTGGGGGGGTCGGTGCGGTCTCTGAAGTGTTGTGGAAGGGAGTTCCAGAGGGTGGGGGCAGCGATGGAGAAGGCTCTGTCCCCCCAGGTTTGGAGCTTGGTTTGTGTGGGGATAGAGAGGACGTTCGCTTCTGATGAACGAAAGCTGCGGGGAGGGGTGTAGTGGTGGATCAGGCCGGTACAGATACTGTATATTTATCTCATGTTGACCATCTTTAATTTAGTTTGGGTCTAGAACAAAGGCCCATAACCTAGTTTATAAATGTGCTCATTTCACTACCAATTGTTGGCTGTATAGAGACTTTTAGTGTGTGGTTTTTTATTTAAATTACTCTGAGAATACTTTTATCCAGGACTAAAAAGACTCATTAGAAGTCCTTTTTCTTTTCCATATGATAGTTATAGAAGTTCAATCAATGTCCTTTCATCTATCGAGCTGAAAGCTGTTCAAAGGCCGGCCTAGCAGAGAATATGAGAGCATGTGTTCCAGAAAGACAAAGGCTGTCAAATGAATGGCAGCAGAGGCATGGGGAACCAAAACAAAAAGGGAAATCATTTATAAGCTATTATTATAATGGCTGGATTTGATGTCCTTTGTACTTTGTAGTTCCTTATCATTGCTAGTTTCTAGTGCTTTAGAGAGGTCTCTTTTATTAAAATAAGCTACATGATGAAATCAGAATCAGAAATACTTTAATTGTCCTGGGGGAATTGGGTTTCATGACAGTTGTTCCATTTTAGATTAAAACGAAACAAAAAAGATTTAAAAGATTAAATAAATGTTTTTTTTTAATGTAAACATAAGGAGTTAAAGTGTGCACAATAAGACATATTAATATAGGATTTTAAAAGAAATGTTAAATAAAAAAAGAATAAAATATAATCTAGACTAAAAATAGAATTCAAATAATAAAATATGACAAACTCAATATTTGACAAAAAGAATAAAATATGACTTAAACAAAAAATATTATCAAAGAATAAAATATCATATAAACTACAATTAAAATAATTAAATATTATGTAAAGTAAAAATGAATGAAAAAACTATATAATATTAAATAAATAAAATAATGTAAAAATAATATGATATTATATAAACACACAAAGTTAAAGGTGGGGTAGGTACTTTTGGAGAAACCAGCTCGAGTGCGCTAGAATTTGAAAATACACAACCGGAACAAATCCGCCACTTCCTTAGAGAGCCTCTCCTCCAACACACACGAACGTGCACATGACCAATGAGGGCACGAGATAAGTTTGTGCACAGATGGAAGGCTGACAGGCAGGTAGGCCATCCAGTTACTTTAGCCGGGCCGGCTCAGATGATTGGTCGTGCTTTTTACAGTACCACGGCTTCCACAGATGATATTTTTTATGGATTTGATGTCAAAGCACTTCAGATATTCATTGCTATCGGGATGTTAAGAGCATTCCATGGAATATAACAACAAGGGTATCTCGGGCCGGTTTCTCAAACTTACCTACCCCACCTTTAAGTGCCAGCACATGACTCAAGTGTACACTTAACCAGCTCTGTTTGAATGATATAAGACTGCTATTTTTAAGAGTTTAATGGGATGTGAGTGTTCTGAACTAAGTGGTTTAAATGCTTCATCTGTCATTCATACCAACAGGTTCCTCCCCCTCCTTTAACTCCTAAGTACTCTCAATATAACCCAGCGATTATAAGAGTCCTGTACTGCATCAAAGTCCACAGACGCTTGTTGAAATCTCTTCGACACCCGCGCTTTGCTGAGCATTCACCCTGGATCCGGGCCCTTATCTTTGTTCCCAAACCTCTCTCACAAACTGTTGACTTAGTGTCATCCTCTAAAGACACTGAGGTCTTTAAGCGCTCACACTTTAGAGTAAACAAGAAAAATATACAAAAACGACTCTGAACTTTTGGTGGTTTTTTCTGCTGAGAGCTGTTGGTTTTATGTGACTGTTGTTTACTCTGAGAAATAAACGGCTGCCTTTATATGACACACACACACACACACACACACACACACACACACACACACACACACACACACACACACACACACACACACACACACACACACACACACACACACACACACACACACACACACACACACACACACACACACACACACACACACACACACACACACACACACACACACACACACACACACACACACACACACACACACACACACACACACACACACACACACACACACACACACACACACACACACACACACACACACACACATCCAACCTTTAGGAACAATTTTAGTGTTCGTGTTTGCAAAAAAAAGTACTCCAATTTAATACTTTTGTAAATGTAGCTATACTACATTTAAAAATGCTTTCTTAAAAGGAAAAGGTTTGCTTTTAAAATCGTTTGGTATCAAAATGTACTCAATTTCAAAAAATGAAGTACCCATTAAGCGTTATGGCCCGTGTCTTAATATCTATTAAATTACTGGAGTATTATTGGATGAACAAATATGTAATATGTGATGTACTTTTACATTTAGCAAAGGTGGAGCTCATTTCAATAGTTTGTATGCTGCTCTTGGATATTTGAACCCCTAATTATATGTTATTGTTGATGTTTTTGTTGATTTAAATTGTGTTTTAGCTCGTCATTTGCATCTGTAAAGTACCTAGTAACTAAAGCTGTCAGATAAATGTAGTCAAGTAAAAAGTAAGATATAATATAGAAGTATTAAGTAGCGTTAAAAGAAAATACTCAGGTAAAGAGCCTCACATCGTAAATTCAATACTTGAGTAACTGTACTTCCTTCCACCACTGTGTGTTGGCGATCACCACAATTTGGGGTTCAATATGTCAGCCAAGGACACTTCAAAAAGGACAGGAGAGACTGGGGATCAGACGCCTGAATAATGGACAGCCCCCTGAGCCAGAGGCAGAAGAAGCTCTATTAGCAGCAGCAGTAGTACCAGGAGTAGGAACACAGGGCATGATGGATTACCACATTAAATACTCAAGCCCCAGGTTCACTGTCTGTCAGCTTCTTTTAATTTACGTATTGTCAATTTGCATCACTGAAGACCAATATACATATTCAAGGTGCTGTTGCATCTTTGGACCTCTTTGGACCGTTTTGTGAGAAAGAAATCTTACTAGTAAGTGTGACGTAAATGATCATTTGTTATCAGAATCAGAAACGGGTTTATTGCCGTTCAGACATTCGAGGGATTTGACTTGATGTCATGGTGCATACATAAAATATAAAACAATTTTAAAAAGTACATATACGAACTATATTAAGAACACTGTAATACAAATATAGTAAGATAGCAATAAAATAAAATAAAGCAGTAATTTACAACGAAATAGAAAATGTTTACACCAACTTTTACAATTTCCATCTTCCAGTTGAGGATTAGAGATGTGAAGCTAATGGCTGAAAATGTATAGTTTTGGTGTGATAAGGTAACAAAAAAAACTTGGATATTAGGGAAACATTTCTGTCTTTGTCGGATATAATATCACAAATACAATTATTGTGATGACATGTTCAACTGAAACTAACTAAAAGCGGTGTTTGAATGTAATATTAAGTGATTATCTGCCATAGAGTTAAAGGTGGTGGACTGTAACCTGTAAAATCCATAGATTTAGGAGGTCCCCTAGTGGCCGTTAGCTGTAAAAATCCATAGATTAGCCGCACCGTTATATAAGCCGCAGCGTCGAAAAATGGGAAAAAAGGCGCGGCTTATAGTCCGAAAATTACGGTAATCTCAATATTTCTTGATAAATGTCAATGCACAGGATTTTGTACTTTATTCTTCTAATCTACTCCGTAAAGAATGGAATACTTTTTATTTCTAGTATTTATGTCACTAGCTAGTTAAATTAATATAATTCCCACAACAAAGAAGTGGGATGTTTTTTTATGAGGTTAATGCACACTTTATGGATTAACCTATGTTATTAATGATATAACTACTTCTCTTTAAAACATGTCTATATCCATAGCCAAACCTGCAGCATTGTAGTTCTATGTTTTTATGTTAGATTTTTTTCATCCAGTGCGAATTTCACAGTACATGTGTTACACAAATGAGTCACCTCTGAACCATCCATCCATCCATCTTCTCCCGCTTATCCGTGGTCGGGTCGCGGAGGTAGCAGTTCCAGCAGAGAGCCCCAAACTTTCCTTTCCCTGGCCACATCAACCAGCTCTGACTGGGGGATCCCAAGGCGCTCCCAGGCCAGCGAAGAGATATAATCCCTCCACCTGGTCCTAGGTCTACCCCTTGGTCTCTTCCCAGCTGGACGTGCCTGAAACACCTCCCTAGGGAGGCGCCCAGGTGGCATCCTAACTAGGTGCCCGAACCACCTCAACTGGCTGCTTTCGACGCGAAGGAGGAGCGGTTCAACTCCGAGTCCCTCCCGGATGACTGAACTTCTCACCTTATCCCTAAGGGAGACACCAGCCACCCTGCGGAGGAAACCCATCTCGGCCGCTTGTACCCGCAATCTCGTTCTTTCGGTCATGACCCATCCTTCATGACCATAGGTGAGGGTAGGAACGAAAATGGCGCGGTAGACAGAGAGCTTTGCCTTCTGGCTCAGCTCTCTTTTCGTCCCAACGGTGCGGTAAAGCGACCGCAGTACCGCTCCCGCTGCTCCGATTCTCCGACCCATCTCACGCTCCATTGTTCCCTCACTCGAGAACAAGACCCCGAGATACTTGAACTCCTTCACTTGGGGTAAGGACTCATTCCCTACTTGGATTGGACAGTCCACCTCTGAACCAACATCTATAAATGTGTTATTTTTCAAGACTTTTGTGCTTCATGGTTTTCCTTTTATTTATTCTTTAAAGGCAATAATGCATCATTTACAGTATATTATATTAACATAGTGACAACAGAGAACTAGACTCGCAGCAGAGTTGATTTTTCTTTAATCAAAGCCTTTATTTTCCTGCATAGAGACATCGAATTGAAAGAAGAAAGTATCAAATCAAGTTTGTTCTGTTTTGGTTGAAATTGAGTCCAATTTTCATAAAGATATCTGACTCCCATTGTGCTTTTTGTACACTCCTATTAGAGCCATTTGTCAGTGTTGCTTTAATCAACGCACACAACACATTCAAAATTCGACACCCTTTATGATTTCCGCGCAGCACAAAAGCAAACGCCCCGTGGTGCATTAACATCTACGAGTGTGAAGAATGCAAACAAATAGGTGTGGGAGAAGAGTGTGAAGTTGTATTCAAATAATATGAATCATTTCAAGCTTTTCACACCCGGAAGGGAAGGCATCCAAATGTTCAGAAATATATAAAAAAAACAACATCTGGACATCTCTACTCTGCTGAAATGAATAATAGATCTGCTGGCACATTCAGAGAGACTGGCACAGTGGTCTCCCTCTGTTAACTTCAACAATGGAAATGTGCCTATATTCTCTTAAATTCACAAGCTCTAAAAGCCATTTATGGCACTGCAGAAGTGACTGGAATACTTTTTTATTGAAATGCGCAACCTTCGTTTAGCACTAGCCGGCCTAATACTTCACATGGAGCCATGTAATGGGAGCAAAATGAAGGGCAAAGTGTTCCCAAAGGCCTCTAGTTCAAGTTAACTTTCCGGCGTGTTGACATTTTGCACTAATGAAAATGTAGCCTGAGAAAAGTATGGCGTACAAAAGCGCTGTCAGGAACTGTTTCAAGGGTAGAGGTTTATGTCCGGTTCCCCGTGAAGGAATCCCAGGAATAATAAATGTTCATTTATAATTAAGGACTTCACTACTGCAATATAATTTGCTCAAATGACTGTGAAGCATTAGAAGCAGCATGGGTGGGTGAACTCAAATAACCCCTTTACTACAGATACAAATCATCACTTAGTTTGGTAAAAGGCCGTTAATATTATTCCTATAAAAACCAATGTATTCTTCTAACAACTATTGTACGTGTAATCAAAGCCTAAGATATCTTCTTCTTCTTCTGTGCCACATCTGCAACCATCAGAGCAGACTGGGCTCTGGTTTCAGAAGGAAATGAAGATGAATATGAGCATAATGAGGCCCTTTTAAGAAAAATAACAACAATGAGACACATAATTGCATGTTTCTTCTTACAATGAAAAAGGACACTTATGTCTATTTTGAGTTATGCCCACTTAAACCAACATGCTGCAGTTCACCAGAGAGCACCTAGTGGATATTGATGCACATTTGAATAAACTCCCATCAAATAAGATAGGATGAAATTAGATCCTGGGGGAAATTGTTCTGCAGCAATTGCAGCACAAAGTATGAATAAATGCAAACACTAGAGAGTATCAATGAAGGGTAAAAAACGAATTTACACATAAAGCACCAAAATAAAACAAGTAATCAGGAAGGACCAAAGATATCAGAATCAAAATTGTAAACCTTCTTGGAAATAAAACAATTGCCAAGAAGGTTTACACATTATTGATTTGCTTTGTTGTGTAATGGTGCACACAATTACGTTTTAAAAAGAGCAAAAACAAATGTTATAAAATCATTAAAAAAAAAAAAGTAAGTAGGAATGTTTTCAATAAATATAAAAAAACAACAGTCAAAATATGAGAAATTACTCTGAAAGGTCAAATAAGTGCAGTATATTAGAATTTAAAGTTGAGCGCTTTGCGGTTTAAGACTGATAAACATAACTTTAAAATAAAAAATAGAGTCAATGTGCAGAGTTACCTTTGAGATATCTACGAGAAGTGGCATGAATAGAATATGAAATCTTAAGGCAGGACAGTTAAGAGTAAGTTAGTTTAAAAAGTAATGTCCCATTATTGCACATCCCGGCTCTTAGTCTGCCCCAATTCAGAGAGTTGTAATGAACTGTCATCTACGGAGAGACAGTAATCCGGAGAGAAATACCAAGATTTAAACAAATAGAGCAGAACACTGCAGGCCTGATGGAGAAAGGACTCCTATTGCGTCATGTTTTTAAAAACTGCAGTACCGATCTATCCTAGGAAACTATTTAATCTTATTTTATTGTATTTACACTTTCAACTCAGAAGCTACTCCCAGTATTTATACAGTAGCGTGTCTACTAACAGTGTTGCACAGAAGCTTTCCAGCCTATTGCATCATACAAATGTGTCGCTGGAAGCCTCATCCAACACAGTGCACACGATGACACCTGCTGATGAGTTATGTTTTCACTTTCCAGCATACAAACCATGACACGTTGCTTGACTCACCTAAAAAAGCTACTGCTGTAACCAACGAGGGTTGTCACAAAATATATGATCAGAGCGAGGACACAAATCTTGCAGTGTTTACCCCCGCTGACAACCAAGATGACTGAACAATACCTCGACTAGTGTTTCAACCAACTGCACAAATCAAAGAGTACAGCGTCTTCCAGCCGCCTCCGAGCCTCTGATTCACTCAATGACTCACCCGGAGGCTTCAGCCCTGATGCTGCTGACGCTCTCAGTGGGCAACATGCTCCCTGAACACAAGGATTTCACTTGTTATGCAATCTGCACAAGGACTTTACACAAACTTATGGTAATTACGGTCTCTAAAATGGACTTTCATTAAGAAGAAGAAGAAGACATTGTATTGATCCAACAAGGGCTAATTCAGTCTTTCACCCTGTTAGAAGATTTCAGACGGACAACTAACGTTTGAAATGTTTATTAACAGCAGCATATGGCTTTATTATGGCAACTTGGCTCCGGCCCCCATCAACCACTGCAATAAGCGTAGTTTTTCAAATAAATTCAGCCAATTTTAGTTGATAAAAAAAAGAACAGTAACTTATTTACAGTAGGTAGGACGCTTGTAATATACCCTTCCCTTTTCACCTTATTATAATCAATCTGTGGCTTTTGTTTTAAGGAGTGAGCTGCCAACAAATTGAATAAAACCCTATGGAAAGCTTAGGTATCAAGCAAAATGTACCTTTGATTGATTTGCCTAACTTATAA
Organism: Notothenia rossii; assembly: GCF_949606895.1. Lineage (NCBI taxonomy): Eukaryota > Metazoa > Chordata > Actinopteri > Perciformes > Nototheniidae > Notothenia > Notothenia rossii. Next base: position 87,704,592 of record NC_136904.1, read on the forward strand.
CTTAACTTATGAGGCAATATAAATCACCTCTAGTGAGGGGCTCAGACCTTCTTACGTTTTTCTGTATGCGGCCGGCCCTCAGTGAAAAAGTTTGGACAGCTCTGACATAGACCATTGAGGAGTGATGATTCAATAACTATCCCCAGAGCCTACAGGTGGATGCTGGGCTAGAGGTGGGGCATAAGCAGCTATAGAAGCAGGGCAGAAAAGTGTTGGTGAGGCAGAGGGAGAAATTGAAAGCTTAAATAAAGCACCAGATTTGGGAGAATTTGCTTGGTTGGTGGTATAAATGTCACATGTATTATTGGTGCTGGAGTTGACTGCCTGAACAAGCTTGCAGACTTAGCTCTATATGTAAACAGTACACATTATTGTTATAGCCCTTGTACATTACTTTGTTATGTTCCTACCTTGATTCTTGACATTTAATTTCTTTCTTTTTCTTTTTATGATTTGAAATGTATTTTTCATAGACCGATTCTGCCATAATATTTGAGGTTTTTGATTGCAAACTATGTATTGGTCTAATTTATTATAGTGATATTTTCTTTTTAAATTATGCTCCCACTTCGCTTTTTTGTACCTTGTCTTTGTACATGTTATGTATACATATTTAATACATTCAATAAATACAAGTAAAATCAGGAGTTCATGTAAAGTTCTACGCCATGAAGTAATGTAAGCTATCCTATAATGTATGCCGGGACCTCATGACCATTCTTCCTCCAGCCACAACAAAATGGAGAAACATTTCATGACTACTGAATTTAAGATGCCATTCCAAATTCACCAACTAAGAGATCATGAAAAGAAAACACACAAATCCGCTTCCAATAATAGTCAAATATGATCCTCTTTTGGGTGTCATTCTCCAATAAATCCTTATCTTTTCATGTGTGTGTTTGTACTTGAAAAATGTCCTCAGGAAAGTCTAAGTCAGATTCATGAATACTGAATAGTCCTCGACTGCATTCTAATGATGAATCCCATTGTCCTCACAAATTGAAAGTGCATGGCAGTTGATCCTACTTAGCATAAACGACACACCAATCACAGAAAAGGGCATGAGACTGCAAGGCTGAGTGCAAACCAGAGATGCAAACACAGAAACAGAGAAAGAAAAATCGACAGAAATTTGTCAAGAATGCCTAAACAAAAGCACAAGAAGGCGGAGAAAAACACTCCAAAGGTGAAGAAATAATACATTTTTCTGAAGTGGAAATACTTCTGCTGGATGTGAACAACAAACAAGCTGTCATATTTAGAAGTGTCAGCAAGCTTATAAAATCCGTGGTTTATCACCTCATATTAAATAATGAGTTTTCCAATAAACTCAATTGGTGTGAATTGAAGTGTTTATTTATTTGAATACAGTATTGCTTCTGAAACTGAAACAGATAAAATAATTATGGAAGTGATACTGCACAAGCAATATTGTGATTTAAATCCCAACTGTATAAATTAATACAAACAAAATATTCTTCACACTCGTGGCACTACTGGGGGTTTGTTTTTGTGCGGAAATCGTAAAGGGTGTGCGGACCAATTTTTGTTTTTTGGGGGGGGGGGTGCTAGTGGAGCCTTGCAGCGGTGAAACCGTGCCGCGCCACACTAATTGGTGCTCCCTCCGCAAAATGAGGCCCCCTCCGCGAGGTTAGGCCCCCTCCGCGAGGTGAGGTCCCCTCCGCGAGGTGAGGTCCCCTCCACGAGGTGAGGTTCCCTCCACGAGGTGAGGCCCCCTCCGCGAGGTGAGGTCCCCTCCGCGAGGTGAGGTCCCCTCCGCGAGGTGAGGTCCCCTCCGCGAGGTGAGGCCCCACGCAGTCTGCGGCGTGATCTGACTGTAGGTAGGGACAGCCCTGTGTGCATTGATTAAAGCAACACTGAAAAATAGCTCTAATAGGAGTGTACAAAAAGCCAGATGGGATTCACAGATCTTTATGAGAATCGGACTCAATTTCAACCAAAAACAGAACTGTTAGAAAAATATCACTCGTCACTGCCTTGAGCTTCAATAATCAAGATACATGTATTTATCATCCTTGCAAGAATGGAAGTAGTCATCACATACAGAGCATTAATAGTTCCTGAACAGTGTCCTTCACATGCTTTATATACAAGAGAGGGAGTTACAGTCACAAGATGCAGAATACCGGTTCAAAGCAGTATTCTATGTTTGGTTCAGATTAGCTCCACGTCAGAAATGATCATGCTTGTCATATGTCTATCTCCATCGAGGCTGAATCATCATGTTAATCACATAGCTATCGTATGCCTAAAACAGTCCTGATGCTCTTCTAGGTAATCATTCATCATGTTACGTACACAGCTACAGTAGGGCCATGTGTACTCTGATATTGGAAGAGTACATTCAGTATTTTCCCAACAAGAACAAACTTGCTTTGATACTTTCTTCTTTTGATTCAACGTCTCAATGTGTGATGTAATTATGTTACTGAAGTACTTCAACTGAGGCTTCTCAGGCAAGGGGGAGTTTGTGGGAGAGAACTTCGGGATTTTAGCCACCATTAACGTGCACAAGATAAATAATAAAATGCACTACAGCAAAGGGAAAAACCCAAAAAGCTACCCTTTAAATGAGAATAAAGCCCGAATAAGAACACATGGTTGAATGTCAGAATCTCTGTGAATAATGCGTATTGGGGTTTTAATGAATATATTTATTTTTTTAAACCGGTTAGTTTAATCCAAAAGAAGGGAACTGAGATAAACCAACATCAATTTTAATGATCTGTTCCCACAGAAAATACTAAAAAGATGAGAAATTATTTTCCCAAGAAGTAAACGCTGCTCGAGTGACACTGAGCTTACCTCCTGCTTTCTCTCATCTACTCTGTTACCAAAAAAAAATACATGCATCGAACATCAAGCCTTAGTTTGACCATGTGTCTTGAAAGTGAGTCTGTAGTTTGCATGTCCCTTGCCCTTTTTCTAGCCATTTTCACTAAAAGGTGTCCATATTTTTACATCTACGTATTTCTGTCTTCTCCCTCAGGTCACCAGAGGATATTCACACACCCACATGCCGTTATTCCTCAGCCTCTCTCTCAGTAGCCTGTATGGATTACACCACAAGTAAACTGTGCATACATAGAGTTGAAACTCTTTAGTGTTGACCATATCAATACATACTTGAGCCAACAGAGGATGGAGTAAACATTTGAAATAATCTGTTGGCAATTGTTTTAAGCATGCTGTGTGGATGTGGAATTAACGGACGTGACGCTGTGCGATTGCGTTGCCAGGCAACAGCTTCGGTTCATGTTGATTTACAAACTCTTCAACTAGAACCGTAGTTATATTTAAAAACATTTTAGAAGGCCTCACAAAATACTTTAATGTAAATTAAAATGTAAATGTGAAGGAATGTGTGTATAACAAAATACATCCGTCAAATGAAACCGGAAACAGACGTAGGCAAGGTCTTCAGCTCGGTGATTCGATGGTTTAGTCGCAATGCACGTTGGGAAATGGTATTTATGCGATGTGAAATACGAAAAAAAAATTATAATAATAATAATACTTTATTCCGAGTGTGCTTGCTTTTCTCTTTGAAAGTCATCACATAACGGCATTGTAATACACGGTTCGGCTGCATCAAATATTACATATCTGCCGTAGTTCTCTATTTATAGAGCCCTGATGAGAAGACTTCTAGACAAACATGAGGAACTGCTGCCAACACTGAAAACGTGACGTGGATCATAAATATATCAGCAATTAAACAACATCTTACATTTCTTTTCACACAATACGTCTCCTCGCAGGATCAACACTAATTCGGCTGACTTTTATATTTGATTCAATTGGTAGATAGGCTGTATTTACACCATAACGGCGCACAGCTGATAGAAAGGGACACCTAGTGGTTAAAGCATGTTATTGAATTGTATTATTTTATTATTTTTCACAATAATGAAACCATCAATAGCAAAAACAGAATTAACTGTCATTAGTAAACCACTCAAATAAAAAGATCATAAGTGGGTTTTTTTGACATATATTTTAAGGATAATAATAGCAATGTAACACTGTCCATTACACTTATAAGACTGATTTGAAAAACATACAGAAAAAATTAATACACTGCCCTTAATAAAGTATTTAAATATACATTTCAGGTGTGCTGTTTTGTTTAGATAATTAACATCTGGAGCTCTTTTAATGTCCTTTTTGATTATTGTTACACCAGGTCCGCCAAAACCTTTATTCCATATTCAATATCCATTACTAAACAAAACAGCAATTCTACTCCACTACAATTCAGAGGTTAACCTGGTATTTTTACACCACTACATTTACTTTAGTTACTTTGCAGATTCTGATTAATGATGTGAAATATAAACAACCCTTAAATCAGGCTTTAGTTACACCTGAGTAAAATTCAGGGAAAGGTGATTGTCAAGTGCCAACAATCAGGGGAGACATTTGATAGTTGGTGCTTGAGAAGACTAAACATTTATCTGCAGATCCCTATAAAGTATATTCATTACTCGTTATTCTCTACTAATAGTTCATTAAAGACTGTATATAATGGCTATTTTGCACATCTCTTTCAAGATTTCAAGATTTTCTAAGGTTTATTGACATATCATATACGCAACTAATTCAATGACGTGCTTTAACCACTAGGCGGTGCACACAAGGTACATACAGTACAGCCATAATAACGTTGTATTATTAGTGTAGGACACTTGTGTATGTATAACATCTGAAGATGTGTCGTTTTATTCATGTTTTACATAATTGTACAGGATATTGCTATATTATTTCACATGTTTTACTTCTAATATCTGATTTGTAAAACATCACAGACAGAAAGGTATATCCGTCATTTAACGGTAAGCTATTGAAATTCTGATTCCATAGATGTGTCTCCCATCACCCAAAACCCCTGACTATTCTCTCAACTCAGTATTTACATTCTTATATTCACAGAAAATCAGTAATATCTTTAAAAACTACAAGTTCTTTTCTATCAGCTGTGCATCTTGCCTACATTTCCAGGTATATCTCCACTGGTTGGGCCATGTTAACAATACCGTGTAACTGTCACGTTTGAAGGGACGAAATCCTGACATCTTCACGTCTCCCAGCATGGTAAATCTTCACATGAACGTCTTGCCGTGATACCGGGTTGGTCAACACAAAAGAAAACATGGGAGCGGTGGAGATGAGAAGGTTTCGGCGTTCTGGCGATTTACTCGGAAAACTCCGGGGACTTCCGGCCGGGGACTTCGGGTGGCAGTATACGCCGTGAAGTTCTTTGCGGCCTGCCAGTAAACCCAAAGCAGAAGAAGAAGTGACGTCAGCGGCTTCATTTGCCTAATCCACCCCCAGGGACTTATTCCGGTGTGACCGCGATCTGTACTTAGTTCTGATGAACCTTTGTGGGAAAAGTACTGCGCTGTGAATGTGCCTAGTAGCCTAAGGATACCACAAAATAGGCTCCTTTTAAAACCTTGCAAGTTGTTTTACGTAATTCAGCTTTCAAGCACTCAGATATCAATTAATTAATTAAGCAGCTTTATTAAAAAGGGATGAGCAGCCAAGGTCACTATCAGTACCTGGGCTCATATGCAAGGTTGTCCTCTTTCTACTTCAATCTTTACAATATTGATTCAGAAATTCCTGTCTCAATGTATAAAATCCTATAAAACAATATCCAGGATATGCTTAAAGACAGTAAAGTCTCTATGTAGTCGTTTAAAAGAATGTTCTCCAATTGTAAAACACCTCTCAGACAGAGATGTGCTGTGGTAGCTGGAGGTCTCGAATGATACAATAATAGTGATAATAATAAGATAACAGGACTATAAACAGACAGAGTAGTAGAGGAGCGCAAACAGCCTGTTACCCACTCAGACTGCCCTCAGCGACCTCATGCACCCTGTCGCCAAATTTCTGACAGCCAGTCCTCCCACAAGTTCAGTCCCCAGGATAACAAGAGGTGTTTGACTCCTTGGACTCTGCTCTCAGCCACAACACTGACGGGCTCCTACAAAACTCGAGCTGACAGAAACATGAGGCAGGGTGGCGAGGGGAGAGGAGTGGGGGGCTGTAATGTCATTTGCCTGGAGACTTGTCGGCTCCTCGCTGAATGCCCCTCAGTGTTCTTGAGGACAATTGAAAGCAACAAGCTTCTTTTAAACACACAGTGGAGTCGAAATGCAGCCTAAGAAAAACTTTAGAATGCATTGAAATTCTGCATCTTAACCATATTGTTGACTTATGTGCTGGCAGGAACTTTTTGTTATGGGATTAGTACTCAGAATACATTTAAATAAAATTAAACAAACTGTATATATTATTAAATGTTTTCTTTTGGGTTATTTAGTTTTTTTAATTCATGTGCATTGACTTTATGACATAGAAATGTTCCACTTTTTTGGGATCTAACCTAAGATCAGGATACAAATGTCCTAATATTACATTGAAAAATATGTTATCAGATAGCTCTGACGTGTTCTTAAAATTGGGATAGCTGGCACAATTAAAGGGGCCTCATTATACTTTTTGGGGTCGAAACGCCCATATTGGACTCCTTTGATTACTTCAGTAGAGACATCACTATGTATGTAGGCTTAACTATTGTTTGTTAAGAAATGGAAGCAATTTTGCTTCAGAATTGTCTTTATTGCATTTAAAGTTTATCATATCAAATATATAGGCAAATTAGCATACTATGTATTGAAATGTATTTAACTTCTTAAAATGTCTTAAAGACACACAATCAAGAAAGGAATCACCATTACCTTTGTTCAGACCTGGAAGCCATCTTGTGCCACTGCTCAAAGGGGAGCACGCCTCCAAAGTACTCGTTATATCTGTTGTATGAGTAGGTGGAGTCTTGGATGTCATTGGTCAGAAAATGTGTGATGTAATGTATGCCAATTAACTTAAAAAACGATCTGAGTTTTGAGCAGATCTTGTTTGTTTTTAATGTACAATATTTGTGTAGATAAAATGATGAATTTATTTAGGCCTTGAAGATTTTTTTACATATAGAAAACAATGTTTCATTTTGTATTTAACTCTTCACTCCCTTTTTCAGAGTCATGACCTGATTGGCCAGGTTGAATTGGGAAGGCGGGCAATCAGCTATAAAAGTGACTGGGAAGAGAAGGGAGGGGTGGCATTGTTTCACCAGCACCAGCCATGTAGAGAAAAAGCAGTTTATGTTTGAAAGCTAAAAATAAAATGCCTGTTTTTTTTAAAGAAAAAAAACGCCCTCTCTGCTTGTGATGTTTTTATCACCTGAGCTTAACTTTGCAACAATGTAACACTCGTGATTCTATTGGCTAGCGCTCCAACACCTTGTAGTGATGGCGAGATGAAGCCTTATGAAGCTTTGAAGCTTTCCGGCCAAATGGTTCACAAAATAGATCATCTCATGAGGCTTCATTTGAACACAAACTCCCTGTTGGTCAAAGCGTGTAAAACAGGCAGATTTGAATTAGATACGATACAAAAAAACAAGGTCCTTAATGCAAAAGCCTTTATACAGACGTTATAAGGGTAGTAAAACCACCAGGGTAAGTGTTAGGAGATGTGTGAAGTGATTTAAATTGTTTTAATTTAGTTTGATTGTAATGGAATACCTTTTTTAAGTAATCCTCTCAACTCTGCTTATGTGTGTTGAGTCTGCAGTGTTTGAGCCCTGTGACTGCAGACTGAATCTACTAAAAGCATTGTAGGATTATTTTGTCCCCATATGCTAGATGACAGTTTTCAGGACACACTGAAGGTCTTACATTATTCACAACTGACTACAAAGCAGGGAGATGCCCCCGCAGGAACAAACCAAACTTGAGGATTTAAAATAAAATAAAAAATCTGGTATGTAAGGGAAAACATTAGTTTCTAAAGGATTTAGTGCCAAAATATGTCAGATTAAGGCAACAAATTAATAAAAGAAAAGTTGCAAAACATAGGAAAAGGTTTTTGACCAGAGGTGGACTGTAACTAGGCATATTTTGTTCACATTTTACGCAACTTTATGCATCTAATCTACACCTTAGGCTAAAATAGGACATGATATAGATGGCTTGTCCCGGCAGCTGCTTGCATCTTTACAGTTTCCCCTTGCCTCACCAGCTCTGTCATCTTCAGGATTAATTACCTTGAAGCTTGTTAATTCCCTTGGGAGTGACATACCTAACAGCTCTCTTACATCCAACAACATTGTTAACGCTTTCAAAAGTGTATTAATTAGCAAGACCAGGAGACGAAATCATAATCTAGATCTGAAACTATAAAAAAATGTCTTTAATCTTATTTTAATTTTATTCAAAAGCCAATTACCGACAAAGTGTAATTAGTTTGAGTTCTTTTTTTAATCACACAGGAACCTCCCAAGCCTCCAATAATTTGGTATTCTTTGTGAAAATTGCCATTGCCATTCTTTGATTTCTGAGGATATAAAGTGTAAAGAGTGCCATGTAATGTCAAAATAATATGTGAAAAACCTTGAGTTTAATATATTAATAATAATAATAATTAATGCTGTCAAAATTATCGCGTTAACGACGGTAATTAATTTTTGGAATTAATTGCGTTAACGCATTTAATGCATGCGCAGAATGGCCCGCCCCATACATCCCACCAGTGGCAACACCAGGGTATGGCTAGGGTAGGCTACACCCATACCAAGAAATGGCTTAGCCCCACCATGAAAGATAGTGTTCAAGTAAGCAAAATAAAGTCCGCCAACTCGCGGAGTAAATTGCAAAGACAGCAGTTAGTAAGATTGATGTCAGTAGCCACTTGTCTGGAAATACCGAAGACCAGAAACGGTTTTGAAAACTTTTGTCACGTAGTGATCGTCTTCTCAATATAACATCTTTCATAATGTCTTCTGGCCAATCAGAATCAAGATAACGGCGTGGTGTTGTTGCAGGAAGTGCCGACGGAGAATACTGAGAAATGAGAAATCAACACGTAATGAAATACGGTTTGATGATTGATAGGTGTGTGGGCTTTTGACAGACAAAACAATGTTATAATAAACATACATACATACTGTATGGATATATCCGCCTTCTTTCATTTATCTTTCCATTCCCACAACAATACACATAAAGAAATGGCATATTTTGGAAATAATTCAAATGGTGATTAATCATGATTAATTCATTTTTAAGCTGTGATTAATCAGATGAAAATGTTTAATCGTTTGACAGCCCTAATAATAATACATGAGACGTACTGTATAGTGCTTTTCTAGAAACTCAAAGACGCTTATTATTACTCATCTTTCTTGCAAATGAAATCACTGATACAGTGTTATCATGTTTTAAAAGTTTTTCAAATCAAAAAGAGAAATAAAATTAAAGTCTGTAATACCAATTATGCTTATAGTGGGAGTATGATTTAAGGTCATACAGTATAGGAATATATTTCATATTTAAAACAAGAATTATCAGTATCCTCCAGTATCCAAATGAGAAACAGCTTCTAGCTTTTTGGATCACAGAATTAAATCAAGTTTCAAATCCACTAACTGTATTTCCTTGTGAGCGCTCATGCTTTAAGAATATGTCTTCCTCCTCATTTGGATGATAATACAGAGCTGGCTCTTCTAACAGAGGAAAAAGTTATCTTGCAGAAGAACTTGAGCTTTGAGGTGTAAAATCTCGATGCGCTTTCATCGACTGTTGAACATGTAAAAATAGAAGTGGAACATGAGAACGGGCCACAGACAAAAAGATACGAACAAATAAAAGCATAGAGCCGGAGAGAAAACAGGGAAGAGAGGGATTGATGTTTCTTTTTTGTTCAGGCAGTTCCTGTGACTCACCGAGAGAACTGCAAGCTCTTCAATTCCCTCCAGATACCCGCATTTCTGATATAGGTTCTTATTATTTTTCAGACTTCTTTATATTCAAAATGAAACTTATAATCATTGTAATATCATTTCGATAAGGGTACGGCACTGAGTCTGACTTAAAGCACACTTCATTAAGCTTTTCATCACAAAATTAGCATCCATCCTCACAGAGAGCCCAGCATGTTGTCTGGGATCCAAATATGCTTCAATGGATTTATACAAAGAAAGACAGAGAGACAAAAGAAGATGTTGTTGTACTGGTTGATAGCTTTGTGGATGTATTTTCTTTGTATTTTCTACTTTAAATTATAAAAACAAAGCCTTAAAAAAGACGCTATAGTACAGGTTTCACTGAAACACTATACAATGGTGCTATTGCATGTTACTGTCCACATCAAACTAGATAGATAACCCTAACTCTAGTAAACAGGGTGCTTAAAATCAACAGGATCAACCAATTGCCAATAGCCGTGTTTAATCTCCACAAACAGAAAAGGTTTCCCCACACTTCGACAGGATATATTTTAACTTTTATAATATTACATGTATTGCCGTTTTTACACCATAGCCTATTGGTATTACAGAATATTTTTGACAGAACAGCAAGAGAAGGGTAGGTAAGAGCAGTCACACCAGTTATTCTTATGTAATTGCTACACAGCCCGTCCTCCTCCAAAAAACGACCAAATAGGTTGATTGTTCAGCAGCTTATTACGACCTAGAGTCACGTTTGAAAGTTTAGCACCTCTAGTGGTCTTGTAAGAAACAACAATTTGCGGCATATGCTCCCATTGATTGCAAACGCTCCGGAGGGTCGTATATTCACACATAACCCTCTCTGGAAAATCCTAAATTTTAGGATAGTTTGGCCATTAAAATGCTTTTTGAGTAGAGTGTATATTGTACTTTTAGAATTCACGTCCAGTGGATGTGTAAGATCTATAGTTTGATAGATATTGCGAAGATGATTTGAAGTCTCGTCAGGAGAACGTTAACCCTTTCATGAATGAATTTTGAAAGCCTCAGTCAGGATTTTTTTAACCAAGTGTTACTATTGCTCTTGGGGCATGAAAAACAAGATTTGAACTTTTTATTTTTTAATCTAGTTTTTTCAAAGAGATTTTTATATGTCCACTCAGGTGGACACTATGCGTTCAGGGTTTGAACTGAAGAGATGTACATTTTGAAAAAATTATAAATAAAGATGTGCAAACTTAAAATTACATTATATATTATTATATATTATATATAGATATTGCAGATGAAGTATTTTCAAGAATAACCAGGGCCAGGGGCCAATTTGAGGCCCCATGTACAGTTATTTGATGAGTGCTAGTGGAGCCTTGCAGCGGCAAAACCGTGCCGCGCCACATAAGCGCTAGGTGCGCCTCAGATGAGGCCCCCCTCTGCAAGGTGTGGCCCCTTCCACAAGGTGAGGCCCCACACAGTCTGCATGATCTGCCTGTAGGGAGGGACGGCCCTGGGAACAGCAGCAGCAGTACCACTATTCATTGTAGTTGAAATATAGCCAGTGATGCATGACGTCCACTGTAATGGACAGGTGGTTAATCATGATTTCCTGAAAACATAAAATCAATACTTTGATAATTTATGAATTATATGATTCCTTAGTTGTTACTTGATGTCACCACATTTTTTATACCTGCAGGGGACGCTTTCAATAAAAGGATTGGCAAGATATAGATGGGTGACTTGGTCCATGTGGCTTTCTGTCATCCATCTTGGTTTAGAGACATGTATCATGCACTTACACTGACTTGGCACTGAGTGGCAGTGTATGGGATGATGCAATAGGGTCCTATGTAGTGGCTGATGGTGCAACTATGCAACAAAAAAAAATTAGTATACAAGAAAACACCTTTTGAATAGCTGTACACTGTAGTGACCTGTATGTACTACACAGTACACCCCACAGCGTCCGTGTAAAGTTGGTGTCAACCCTCACGGGGTGAAAACAGTATTTCCGGTCTCAAAGTTTTCATAATAAAACCGGAAGTATTCCCCTCATCAGTTTATCCTTGTTAATTACACAACATTGATTGGTTTAAATTGTGGACAATGCTTTTCTGTTTTTAACCTTCGATTCGGAGAAAAAAATAGTTTTTTGGGAGTTTAGGATGGCCGAAGACACTACAATACCCATAATCCTCAGCTATCGTTTGGGACTACAACATTCGCTTTGCTTGACAAACCCCGTGATTAGTCCTCAAGCTCTGTGATTGGATGTTGGAACGGCAGTGCGCCAAGGTTACGCCAAGCTCTTTGAAATGGAATGAAACCACGGCAGACTATCCAAAACTGGACTCGAACGGGACTTTGTATTATTAGTGTAGGACACTTATGTATGTATAACATCTGAAGATGTGTGGTTTTATTCATGTTTTCACATCATTTTACAGGATATTGCTATATTATTTCACATATTGTAGTTCTACACATTAATATCTGATTTGTAAAACATCACAGACAGAAAGGTATATCCATCATTTAATGGTAAGCTATTGAAATTCTGATTCCATAGATGTGTCTCCCATCACCCAAAACCCCTGACTATTCTCTCAACTCAGTATTTACATTCTTATATTCAAAGAAAATCAGTAATATTTTTAAAAACTAAAAGTCCTTTTCTATCAGCTGTGCACCGTTATGGGGTAAATATAACCTATCTACGAATTGGATCAAATATAAAAGTCAGCCGAATTAGTGTTGATACTGCAAGTCTTCTAATCAGGGCTCTATAAATAAAGAACTACGGCAGATGTGTAATATTTAATGCAGGCGAATCGCGTATTACAATGTCGTTATGTGATTACTTTCAAAGAGAAAAGCAAGCACACGCAAAATAAATTTATGTTTTCGGATTTCACATTGCATAAACACCATATCCCAACATGCATTGCGGCTAAAACATCCAATCACCGAGCTTCAACGATAGCTGAGGATTATGGGTAGTTTGATGTTTTAGCCTGTCAAAACCTCTAAAAAAAGAAATGTGTCCCTCAGAATCGAAAGGGAACAACCTATGGGAAAAACACAAAAGCAGTGTACACAATTTAAACCAATGAATGTCGTGTAATTAACAAGATAAACTGATATTTTTTAGTGGATGAGTACTGCAGATTTAGCTTTAAAATAATTTGACAGTGAGGGGAATACGGTTTTATTATGAAAACTTTGAGACCGGAAATACTGTTTTCACCCTGTGAGGGTTGACGCTAACTTTACATGGACGCTGCCGCATATACACGTTCTCCGGGTAAGACCTCAAATCATCTTCGTAATATCTATCAAACTATAGATCCTACACATCCACTGGACGTGAATTCTAAAAGTACAATATACACTTCTCGCTAGAAATTGAATCAAAAAGCATTTTAATGGCCAAACTATCCTACAATTTAGGATTTTCCAGAGAGGGTTATTTGTGAAAATACGACCCTCTGGAGCGTTTGCAATCAACAGCAGGACTAGAGGTCGAAAACTTTCAAAAGTTATTATAGGTCGTAATAAGCGCTTGAACAATCAACCTATTTGGTCGTATGAGTTGGAGTAGATTATTTTACGGCAAAATAAGCGCATTCATCTTTTGCATTCAATTAATCTGTGGGGAAATGTAGTGGCAGTGACCAAATGATGCTCCCTCAAAAGAGGCTTGTAGACATTTGTGAGAGAAGAGTTTATCGTGAGGCAAGTTTATTTATATAGCACCTTTCAACACAAGGCAATTCAAAGCTCTTTACATAAAATGAAAGACATTAAGAAAATGGCATTGAAAAGCAAAGATAATAAAATAAACATGAAAAGACAAAATTCATGAATAAAAGTTACAGTGCAGTGTAAGATAGGAATATTTCAATTAAAAGCAGCGGCAAAAAGAAAAGTCTTCAGCCTGGATTTAAAAGTAGTGAGAGTTGCAGCGGACCTGCAGGTTTCTGGTAGTTTGTTCCAGATATTTGGGGCATAATAACTGAACTTCTCCATGTTTAGTTCTGACTCTGGGGACACACACAAGTTGACCTGTCCCAGAACACCTGAGAGATCTGGATGGTTCATAATTTAGCAGTAGGTCAGACATTTATTTTGTGCCTAAGCCTCATATACATCTCCTCACCTTTAATAGATTGTCTGTGGACTAACTGCCATCGTGACTAACTGTAGCACGTTCCTAGCTAGCGTGTTAGCTCTCTGATTGATTAGTTCAGCAACTAGAGCTGCAGGTAGTCACTTTGTGCCCAAGATTCAAAGTTTGCAAAGATGCCTGGAATAAATTTCCCTGCAGAGACACTTTCTGATGTGATCTGGCCTTGAGACCGGAGAGTGGTTATTTGTATGCCGTGATAAAACAGGCAGGCCTTGCAAATAAAAAAGAGAGAGATTGCCGCAGTCTAAAAAGGCAGCTATTATTCACATTTTCAAGTTCATACAAAGGTATTTTCTTTCATACTTTCATAAGGAATAAAGTACGCAAAGGTAGTTCTCAAGCCGTATATTATAATGATTGTACATGTAACCTAGGCCAAATTCAATTATTGTTGATTCCCAAGTTTTCTGATCAAGGCAGCACACAAATAATTTAATGGTTGTCTGATTTTAGTTTGAGGGTTGATAGGCAATTCAGATATTCAGATAAGAGGCCTTGTGAATAGGAAAGAAGGTACAAATATAAACTAAAAACTAAAATCTCTGAACACACACACACACACTCACGCACGCACACACACACACACACCAAGGACTGTGACACAGATATACACACACCTATTGTAATTGTTGTACTATTTATTTAAATGTAAATTGTGTAGCTTTGTACAATTTCTGAATATTTACATTTAACCTAATATCATCATTGCCTTATCTTTGCTGCTATTACTTTTACTACTCTGAGAAAGCCTACAAAATGTCACTGTACCTGAGTATAATGTCAATAAAGATATTCTGATTCTGACTCGGACTAAGATAACACCCCCTGTTCTTACATATACCATATAGTATTGTTTGTCATTTTAGTATTTATTATGGTTGAGCTTTTGTCATTAGGACTGCCCAATGAAATGCAGTTGTAGACCCCTCGACAATTCACACACACAGAAAATATACAAACATATATCACATCCCTTAAAGTATTTTAATTCAAAATAATGAAACAATAAATGAGCCAATAATATGTATAAAAGTAGCAGTTAGGGAAGAAATACAAATGAAAAAGGGATTTTGTTGAGAAGGTAGATATACTGTACAAATGCGTATTTTACACGCATGTGGAGATATGTGTGATATCAAGGTAATATACAATCATAGTTTCCCATTAAAATGTAGAGACCATGCATTGGGAGCAGGAGTAACCAGAGTGCAATATCAGACGGAAATGTATTGAAATACAAATCCACAATGTAATATATGTAATAAACTAGCAGTTATAAGACTGCAATGCACAGAGAATTTGCTTGAAACTGGCGAGAATGTGCATATGCGCCTCATTCAGACCAGATTTATTGCTCTAGAGGCAATGGTGTTATTTAACATTAAAAAGCCAATATGAAGATGTGATGTTGTACTGTCCGCTACACCTGGATACGGGCAAATCCATGTATATTACAGACCATATTCCACTCTCATTCAAATGCTGTGGAGAACATGGGTTAAATTACAGAGGGGCACAGGGGATATTTTACTCCCCACTTCACCCTTTCATGTTAATACCATTCGAATGGGTCTATAGAATACAAAATACATTTCGAAAGAAAAAAACATGCATCGTGTTCAGTTGCAAATTTGCTTTTAAATGAGAAAAGCCTTTTAGTGATTCAAAGCGCTAAAGGAACAGACTGTGGAGAAAATTAAACTAAGAGGAGTGGTACGATCAAAAGATCTCAAGGACACTTGTAGTTTTCAGAGAGGTCACATCTGTAATAGACTAATGTAGTTCTCACCTTCACAGTTTATAGGAGCAGCCTTGAGGGAGAAGGCCAGCGAGAGTGAGCCGAGCTCTGGGCTTCGGGGAGGCCTGTGTGGGCTACATGCTGAAAGGGTGCCCTTCATTTCTAGACAGCATGCCCTTTTTAAAATACAATCATAGATAGAGGGTGAGTGGCAGTCTCACTGTTGTCTGTCCCAATTGCTACACTAGGTCACAAACGTGCCCTCAAGAGCCTCATTTGTGCACACTCATCCGGACTCCCACGTGGGGTTAGATTTAAGTAGGAAAAGCTATTTGCGTAAGGATAGGAAAAGACTGTAAGTTCCTTTTTCAGTTAAATGGTAGACAATTTTCTTTCGGCTATCACTTGCTGTGCATAGCCGTTTTGTTTGAAACAGGTACCAGCTGATTCTGCTGTAGTCGCTAACCTGCCAGTCGGACCAATGTCTATCCCAACAGAGATCTCAAGAAGGTCACACCGAATAGATGAATGATGAAAGCTGGGATAGAAAAGGAAGCCTAGTCTCCTCCCTCCTCAGGGGCATCATCACTGGCTAAGGAAAACAATGAGCTAATCACGCTAGTAGGTAGTCAGACCGATTATCTGGGGTGAAGTTTAATGTGCTTTATGGAAACATGGCTTCATCAGGATGGATATGAGGACAACCCTTCCATTGATGGCTTCCGGATTGTTCTGGTTTAAAGGGATTGCACCAAGAGCTTCATCATGTCACCTTGAGTCTGAGTCTTCATCATGTCTTCACCTTGAGCCTGAGTCTTCATCATGTCTCCACCCTGAGTCTGAGTCTTCATCATGTCTTCACCTTGAGTCTGAGTCTTCATCGTGTCTTCACCTTGAGCCTGAGTCTTCATCATGTACACAGGAGTCTGAGTCTTCATCATGTCTCGACCCTGAGTCTGAGTCTTCATCATGTCTTCACCTTGAGTCTGAGTCTTCATCATGTCTCGACCCTGAGCCTGAGTCTTCATCATGTCTTCACCTTGAGCCTGAGTCTTCATCATGTCTCCACCTTGAGTCTGAGTCTTCATCATGTCTTCACCTTGAGTCTGAGTCTTCATCATGTCTCGACCCTGAGTCTGAGTCTTCATCATGTCTTCACCTTGAGCCTGAGTCTTCATCGTGTACACAGGAGTCTGAGTCTTCATCATGTCTTCACCTTGAGTCTGAGTCTTCATCATGTCTTCACCTTGAGTCTGAGTCTTCATCATGTCTTCACCTTGAGTCTGAGTCTTCATCATGTCTTCACCCTGAGTCTGAGTCTTCATCATGTCTCCACCCTGAGTCTGAGTCTTCATCATGTCTTCACCTTGAGCCTGGGTCTTCATCATGTCTCCACCCTGAGCCTGGGTCTTCATCATGTCTCCACCCTGAGTCTGAGTCTTCATCATGTCTCCACCTTGAGCCTGAGTCTTCATCATGTCTTGACCCTGAGCCTGAGTCTTCATCATGTCTTCACCTTGAGTCTGAGTCTTCATCATGTCTTCACCTTGAGTCTGAGTCTTCATCATGTCTCCACCCTGAGTCTGAGTCTTCATCATGTCTTCACCTTGAGTCTGAGTCTTCATCATGTCTCCACCCTGAGTCTGAGTCTTCATCATGTCTTCACCTTGAGTCAGAGTCTTCATCATGTCTTCACCTTGAGCCTGAGTCTTCATCATGTCTCCACCCTCAGTCTGGGTCTTCATCATGTCTCCACCCTGAGCCTGAGTCTTCATCATGTCTTCACCTTGAGTCTGAGTCTTCATCATGTCTCCACCCTCAGTCTGGGTCTTCATCATGTCTTCACCTTGAGTCTGAGTCTTCATCATGTCTCCACCCTGAGCCTGGGTCTTCATCATGTCTCCACCCTGAGCCTGGGTCTTCATCATGTCTCCATCTTGAGCCTGAGTCTTCATCATGTCTCCACCCTGAGTCTGGGTCTTCATCATGTCTTCACCTTGAGTCTGAGTCTTCATCATGTCTCCACCCTGAGTCTGGGTCTTCATCATGTCTTCACCTTGAGTCTGAGTCTTCATCATGTCTCCACCCTGAGCCTGGGTCTTCATCATGTCTTCACCTTGAGTCTGAGTCTTCATCATGTCTCCACCCTGAGCCTGGGTCTTCATCATGTCTCCACCCTGAGCCTGAGTCTTCATCATGTCTCCACCCTGAGCCTGAGTCTTCATCATGAGTCTTCAGGGGTTCTCTTCCCTATGGCAGGCGTCCTGCCTTGTTTTTTAGATCAACTTCTTGTGTTTCAATCATTGTTTTAATGAATCCGTCAGTATTTAAATCATTTTTTATTTTTTTATTTTTACTAATATGGTATAAGCAGAGTATTCAGACAGTGCCTAAACATGACAATTAAGTCACCATGAGTGGATATCGCAGAGAAAACCAATGAAATAAATTGTTTGTTAATAGCGTTTCCTAATGTTAATTAACAACTTAATCAGGCAGCATTGCGATGTCCCTTTAATAACAGGTTTGCTGTTTCTAATTAGCAGAATGTAAATGTACAGTAATTTCTAAAGACAGGGTTAACTAGATGCAGCTGTGACTCATTTATTGTGCTTTATCGATGCGGTGGCAGCATTTCAACCAGTGAGGAAAAAACGTTTTGTTTTCCTGCTTCACAAACTTTGGCAAAGCTTGGGAACGTGCTGTGATTGGTAAATGTCAGGTTGGCTGAAATGTAACAATTATGCGAATATTTTGGTATTGGATCGGAACACAATCTGCTTTTAGTAAAGAGCAGGCACATTCAAGGTTTATTAAATGAACCCAATTATTATTTTGTGATTTGTTTGAACTTTGCTTCAAAACATGTTTTACACATCTTTAGTTATACACAAGTAAAGCTTTAAAGGTTTTTTTAATATGTTGGCCGAGACACTCTTTATGGCCCATTCTCAGGTTCATCCTTACATTTATATTTGTTCATTCTCGTGTGACATTGTTAATTGTTAAAGAAACTCACTATGTTCACTCTATTATATGTCCCATACTGTATGTCTGAATATACCTGTATGTATCCTTCACCCTACATGCTCTGTTTGAGAGCCTGTCTCTTATTGACGTGCAAACTAAAACATTTAGCACACTGAAGCAATGCGTGTTCTCAAGCCGAGGCTGGAATACTGTATATTCTAGAATTACCGGAGTCAAATCCGAATCTTGTTGAATTTTCAATTAATTTTTTCTGATCGAGGGAGCCCACAAAAAACTGACTTGGTTATCTTTATGATGGGAATTTACAGTGATTCAATATATATAGGTTTCCTCGCTATGAAATGTTCTCATATAGAAGGGTGTCGCCCTGACCATTGTCAGGCAATTATCCTATGGATGTTAGGGTTGTAATTAACACACTGTGCTTCCCCTTCTGTCTGCCCCCAATCCAACTTGGGACAGTAATGTGGATTTCCTTCCTTTCTGTGTCATCTGTATGAGACCCTGGCCACACGGAGACGAAACGGGTCGTATCCGCTACAGTTCTCTATCTTATAGACGGTTCGTCCACACGAGGCCGAGAGGGAAACGCGGATAACGATAACGATAACGGGTCCCAAGGTGGGTAGATCTGCGGACGCAATGCTCTGGGGGGCCAAACGGCTCCGTGTGTACGCCCTATACGATAATTTCCTGATAACGATCGCACCATAGCCCCGCCTCTCCCCACCTCTGCTGCTCAGCCCCACGTCACCTGCGTCATTGTTGATGTGTTTCGCCAACAACAACAATGGCGGATCACAGGGCTGCTTTCGTGCTCAAGACGCAACTGACCATGATACAGATGTTAGTGCAAAATCTACAGCTCCTCTACCACAACCACCAGCAACATTGTGTAGACGGACACGTTTCTTGAGCCGATTCCGTGAGGACGGAAGACTTTTTGATATCGAATTCGGTTAGTTTTTCGTTTTCGTCTCCGTGTGGCCGGCGCCTAAATGACATTGCTTTTCTGTGTAACGGGGTCAGATCCTGGTACTATCTACTAGTGCCGGATCTCTGTCCTTTCCAGCTGGAAATATAATTGATTCTGTTAAATGCTATAACACTTTATTAAATGACACGATTTTGGTTTAACCTTGTATATTTGTTATTTTCTTACCAGAAGGTGATTAAGTGTGGAATTTCCACCACAATCTTATTTCAGTTTTATGGGTTGGGTTGAAACTCCAGATAACCAAATGTGTATAAAGATAAGATTACGATAAAAACGAAATCCTACCAGAAGTGCAAAAAAAATAAACATTAAAGTGCAGTGTAAGGCATAGTAAAATATAAGTATATGACAGATACAAACTGAAGTATTTACAGTATGAACACAGTACATGTGTGTATAAACAAATATAGAAATTCAACACTATAGAGCAGGTACAACTACAGTACTATAGACAGTATAATTTTGACATTATAGACAGAATAAATATTAATACAGTATAGACAGATATTGACACTATCGGCAAGTGTTTCCACTGCATATGATTTGTTGGCAAAGTATCTGTAAGAGGCAAAAAAGTCCAAACAGCCACTACCTATAGATTCTACATTTAGGTAAGCATTTTACTGCTGCCAGGGAATGTTTCACCATCTGATCCACAATCCTTCTTGCTGTACTGTACGTTCTTATCCCAATGTTAGGGTGGGGGTGTGATTGGCACATTAAGCATACTGAGGAGTGGATGTTCCCGGCACAAGATGAAGCAGAGGGGCTAAGAGGGCAATGATTATTGTTGCATTACAGTGGTGCGTTCTCATTGTATGTGTAATTCTGTGGCTGATTGGTCTGAGAGTATGTCCAGTGTAAGAGAACTTGGTAAAGGTTCAGGATGTGTCACATCTAATGTTACTTCACAAATTGACCTGAGTAATGAAAAAACATTATTATTAAAGAGCATCTTCCAGGTTTTTATTTTTTCTACATTTATGCTTAAACATTGAAAATTACAATTAAAAAAGTGAATGCAGGATTTGATATGTTTTACGAGACATAAGGGCAGGAATTCAGAGGGAAAGGAGCAATTTTGAGCTCTGCTCTTAAAAACGGCTTTTTTTTAAGGTCATACGTCAAACGCATACGTCATATTACATCACACAGGGGACACATCTCCGCTCTCTGACCGCGGGTATAGTAGAGTTGCGTTGAGTAGAGCGGTTGTGTTTTAAGGAGCTGGTATTTTTCGGTAGTTTTACATTGTATTTCACCATTTGTAATCATGGTGCAGTATTTTGTTTGTGCAGGTTGCACAAACACCAGCCTGTCAGGACATCGAGTCCACAGTAAAAAGGACCGGAGCTAGCGTTCGTTCCTGGGTGCGTTGTGCATCCACCTCCCTGCAGCACATACTCTCCACGGCTTTATCAGGAAACCGTATTACTTCTCTCCCCCCCCCCTTCGCTGCTCTCTCTCTCTCCCCTCCGGTACACGGCACCGTAAGACATAGTGTGGAGTTGCATTAGGTAACGCTATGGTGGCTGTACTGCTCCAGCCGTCTCCTTTGTGCTTGTTTGTTTCCCCCTGTCTGTGTTGTTTGTGTGTGCGTGGTGGCTGTCACTCCTGGCTCCCGGCTCAACCTCCACTCACCTGCTGCAATCAGCTGTGCACCCTCCCTGACTACACACCTGCTTTCCATCAAGCCATTTACAACGACATATCAACGGAGGCTCCACAACCTTTCTCCGCCAGATCGTCAAGTATCAGCCGTATCTCGCGTCTCTCCTCCGGTACACAGCACCGTAGTGTGGAGTTGCATTAGGTCAGGGCCGGCCCTAGACTTTTGGGGGCCCTAAGCAAGATTTTGTTTGGGGGCCCCCTTCACTCTAGCGCGTTCTCACTACACACAACACGGAACCAACTTTTGTCTTATGATGTTAGTATGAGCACACATATTGTACAAATAAGCATGTAAACACTAAAGTGGGACCTGAGAAGAGCAGCACAGTCTTTAAATTGACTACAAATAACTACCTAGGCTATAACTAATGACTATATAAACTCAGTGAACAGAAATATAGAAACTCCTCAGTCCTCAGTGACATATGTTTTGTTGTTGTGGCTCTGAGTCTGTACTCCAGCACATTAGATTTGAAATGAAACAAGGACTATGAGGTTAAAGTGCATACTGTGACCAAGTATTAAATATGACTACTTTGTTGAAGTGTATGTTAATTTGTCCAATATTACATTTGATCCCCCATTTTAGGGGATCAAAAGTACTCTGACAAATGAACATAAACTTGAATAAAGTAGTCATATCAGATAGCACTGATGAACTGACAGTACAGAATAAAAAGACTGACAAAGTGACCATCACTGTTCAAAGATAGATATTTTTAATAAAAAACACTCAACACTAAATAGAATATATAAATAGATCCAAAAATACCTTTAAAGGATTAAATAATATGTGCAAAACAAACTGCTTAACAATGAAATGAATTGTAAAAAAACAAATACAAATGTTCCTCTCGTACGTACAGTCAGAATTGTTCTCTTCTTGCTTTCCTGGAGGCAAAGTCATTGATGACCTGATCATAGGAGATCTGGCTGCCAATCTGGTGGTTTATGCTGATTATTGCCATTCCACTCAGGCGATCCTGGGCCATGGAGGACTTCAAGTATGTTTTTATCAGTTTGAGCTTCGAGAAGCATCTCTCTGCGGACGCCACTGTCACTGGAAGGGTACAGGCTATTCTCAGCGCTATCCAAAGATTTGGATAGATCTCACACAGCTCGTTTTCATTTAAGAAGGTGAGCATCTCCAATGTGGTCATATCTTCTTTGGGAAGCTCTGGAAGGCTTTGCATCTCCATGGCTAGCTCTCTCCAGTCAACGTCTGCCTCTTCGCCACAGGTCAATGTTTTTCCCAGCAGGGCACATTGGTCTGTAAGTGACTCATCATCCAGATTATGGAAGTTGTGAAGCACTCCAAACTTGTCTCTTACTTCCCCCAGGGACTTGAATCTGTCCTCCAAAGACTGGATGCCACAGTCCACCACAACATTAAAGAATCCTGTTTCCAGTCTCGTCATGGCATCAGCCACTGCCTCGTCAGCTGCCTCGTAGGCAAAATGCCTCTTTTTGCTCCGCAGCCTCTTTTCTTTCAGCACTGCCTCAACATTCATATTTCCACAGAGCTCTTTTGCTGTGGCCTGAGCATCTGTGAACCCAGTGGCCCTGTAGGTTACCAGCGATGCTTTGGTTTTGTCTAAGAGACTGACCGCAACATCCAGCTGCATGTTGACAGACTGAAGGAGCTTGCTAACTGTATTGATCTTTGACAGAATATCATACCAGACAACAGTGCAGATTTGGAATCTAAATGATCCAATTTCTTCTGCCAGGGATTGGGCCTCAATTCTGACCATGAGATCATTTGCGTTTTCCCTCACCTCTAGCAAAGCCTCCCTGACCTTATTCGTTTGGTAGCGCAACGGCTCGATGCTATTCACTCTGCTCTCCCACCGCGTCTCACTCCAGGACTTGAGAGTGATGTCCACATGTTTTTTCAGGATGGTCCACCTCTGGGGAGAACCTGAAAACAAGGTGTACAGCTTCTGAACATTACCAAAGAAGCAAGTAGCATCTATTGATCCTTTGGCTGAATCCGCCACCATCAAATTCAGTGTGTGGGCTGCACAAGGAACATACAGAGCTCGAGAATTCTTCTCCAACAGCCTGGCCTGCACCCCTTTATTTCTGCCCTTCATGTTTGCACCATTGTCATAGGATTGTCCTCTGCAGTCCTCAAAGGGGATCTTCAGCTCCTCCAGCCTGTTCAAAATGAGTGTAGACAAACCAAGCCTTGTGGATGCAGGGGCTATGATGAACCCCAGAAAGTGCTCCCTGATCTCAGTCCTTTTCTTCACACTCACTGTTCGAATCACAACAGTCATCTGCACCTGGTGGCTGACGTCTGGGGTGCAATCCAAAATGATGGCAAAATACTTGGACTCTTTGATTTCAGCCACCATTGCTGCAAGTATTGTGTCACTGATACAGGACATGAGTTCATTTTGGATTGTTTTACCCAAGTATGTAGTGTAATTTCCTCCACTGTCAATGCGTCTGATGTGTTCTTTCAGAACAGGGTCAAACTTGGCAATTAGCTCAACTTCTTTGAGGAAATTCCCGTTGTTGTGGTTATGCAGGGTGTCAACAGTCCCTCTAAGTCCCAGGTTCCTCTCTGCTAGAGATTGGATGATGGAAACCAACCGAATGAGCACCTCTCTCCACCTCTTCTTCCTGCTCCAGGAGGTACAACTCTGTTTTGTCTATTGTCTTCCCTTTTCTAAGACGGAGCTCTAGTTCCTTCCAAGTCAACACACTTTTCACATGATCTGGGCTGTTGTCGTGTAGCTTCAGTAATGCGCCAATATTCACCCAGTCCTGTTGTCCCTCTGTTATGAGCTTTAATGATTTCTTGGAAAACAACTTGCAGCAAAAGCAGTAGACTGAATCATTGTTCTTGGAGTATATTAACCAGCTTCGCTTAACTTTCTCACCATTTACAAGTGTTCTAAACATGTAATGATAATGAAAGCTTCTGTTGTTTGGTGTTTTCGGGAATACAAAATCTCTGTCCACCTGTACTGGCCCCCTAATCACCAGATCTGTACGTACGTGATCGTTAAGTACTGATGGCCACCCAGTTGGATCCATTGGTGAACCAGAGAGAAAAGGAGTAGAAGTTACAGAGGTAGGTGTAGTAGGCGTAATGGTACTGCTCTCAACTTCAATGGGTACAGAAATACCTATAGGGAAATTAATTAAAAAAAATAAGTTTTTGTTACTTGACATGTTTACAAGTTGATGTTCCTGGCAATGAACAACACAGTTGAATGATTGAACACAATAGTAATAATAATATTCATAATAATAATAATAATAATAATAATACCATGATTGATTGGACATATAGTGCTTTGCTTTTCTTGACAAACAAAGTTAAGGTCTCTTTGATGCAGGCCTAAACTTACCAGCATTGTCAGAGGTGGTTTCTTCAGTGATGGAAGTTGATGGAACTGCTATGGAATAAAGAAGTATATAATGGTTTAATATATGACTATAGGACTGTCTCTAGATCAGCTGTCTTTTCACCACTATGGCGCTGCTTTTGAGATAGCTCCAAAGTGCTGATCCAGAATCAGTCCTTAAAAACAGGTATCATCAAACTCCTGCCCCATGCATGACAGATATTTATTATAAGCAATGAACAGCGAGCTTGCTCAATAGAACTTCGACAAATGGCAATTGTAGCTAGCTCTATGGGCTTAATCTATACACTTAACACATCATTTACCAGCATTGTCTGAGACGGTTTCTTGGATGACATCGGAGTCACTGGTGCCAACAGCTGACCTTGTGGTTTCACATTCACCAACAGCAGCGGTGGAGGTTGATTGACCTGCTATGGAATAAAGAAATATATGATTCGTAATGTAATGACTTAATATTCCAAATTCAGAAAGCTCTCACTTTGGGCCCATTTGAACTCACCAACAGTGTCCTCAGTGGACGTTGTGGTGTGTGCTGGCACCTGCTGTGGGCTTCCAAAGTACTTCAGAAGTGCTCCTGAGGAGAGTATGTTACAGAGTTAAGCTTTATGGAAACAGACTTGAAATGGAACATCAAATGGAACATACTAGCTTTATATAGCTAATTCAATATTCAGCCAATGAATACTTGCATTTACATGAACTTAGAACCCACACAATGATGTTTGGATAGTTCGATAGATAGATAGATAGATAGATAGATAGTACTTTATTGATCCCAGGGGAAATTGGTTTACTTGGTCAAAATATGAAACAAGCACATATACCTAGCTAACATTAGCTACGAGTGTGACTTGCTGCCTGAGCTAAACTTTTCTAAAGTAAATTAATCAGTAACGTTAATAGCATCGCATTATTCTACAGAAAGGCTGAGATAATAATGATAACTTGGCTAGTTAGCTAGCTGTAACGTTAGCTAGAAAGTAAGTAGTAGTAGTAAGTAAGTTAGAATACTCCCAAATCCAAGTTATCCAACTATTGTTAGTGGGACACAGGACAGGAGACAGAGCCATAATATGAAGTTACATACCTTTATTGTCTTGCCTTTTTTCTTCATTAAGTTTTCTATTTTTTCGTTTTTGATCACCAGAGGCGTATGTCCTTTTTTTGCCAGACATCATGCAAACTGAAGGCACCACAGTTGAGCGCTCAGCTTTGCCTGCCTGCTCGCTCAAGTTGTCACAGCGTTACAAATGTGCCACAAAACCAACCAATCGGAGAACTCGAGAAGGTCAATTCTGATTGGCTGGTCGTCTCCAATCATATCTTCTATCTGAGATAGATGAGAGTAACACCTACGCCACGACGATTGTTTTTGTACTCCAAATATTAAGCAAAATATGTCACATTATATAATGACTGTTACAGAGTCATCATTTTGAGAAAAAGGCCTTCAAAGTTTCCTCTTCTCTGGATCGATCTGATTGATTATTAGCGGAGCAAATTATCAAAATAGTACGGAGGGAAGATATTTTCGTTTGGATTACTGGTCTGGGGGAAGCCCGCGAGTGTGTGTGTATTTTTGCATTTGTGTGTATTGTGGGAAAACACTCGAGAAACACCGGCTGTTGTTATGCCTGCTGTGACGTCAAGTTACTCCGTTCTCCGCTTTTAATTATGCCGTTACAAGCTTCAAAGTTGTATTTATCATCTGAATTTGCCGAAACAAGTTTAATATTCTGAAAGCCAATACTTTGTTTATTTGAAATCAGATGAAAACAAACTGTAACGGACCCTGCCGTGTTATCTATGATTACTATACACCTTACATTCATCATTTCAGCGGAGGGAGGGGAAGCGGCGCTGCGGAACAGCAGAGTGGCGAGTGAGAGCTGTCATCCTCCCTTTACAAGCTTCAAATGCCTGTAGCTAATGAGATTGAATCAGTGTTCGAATTACCCATTTGCTTTCGGGGGAGCCCTATTTATTTATTTTATTGCTAATCATATAGGCAGACCTGAAAGATCTATATGTTTCCTGCATTAGGTCAACATTGATCGCCAATAGCTTGTTTGGTAGGACATCTTTTTTTCTCCTCTCCGAAATCTCGATCGCTTTTTCGTTTGCCTGGCCCTTATGGTGATTATAAATCTTTTTCCGCAGGTTATTCTTTTAATCACTGCTGACTTTTCCCTGAATCCTTTCTTGTGAAAGGTGCACTCCGGTGGATTTTTCTGCGAGCGGCAGAGAGATCAATATACTTTTTGCCTCTTTGCAAATCTCATATCCACATTCATCAGAAAAGATGGAGTGAGTGGAATGAAAAGCCATGGATAGCTTTCATTCCACTCACTCCATCTTTTCTGTGTCCAGTTAAAAGGCAGGTCATGGGCATCGTCAGGTTTGCTAGTGCAGGTGGCGCCGGCGGCTGTGGCCGTTGTTGAAGCC
The DNA here is from genome assembly GCF_949606895.1 of Notothenia rossii. Classification (NCBI taxonomy): domain Eukaryota; kingdom Metazoa; phylum Chordata; class Actinopteri; order Perciformes; family Nototheniidae; genus Notothenia; species Notothenia rossii. The sequence continues at coordinate 87,731,829 of NC_136904.1, forward strand.
TCTTCAGGCTCCGCATCGGCAAGCCTCTCCCTCGGTGTGGAGCTGTCAAACGCGACCCTAACGCCGCTTACAGCCGGCTAGCTAAAAGTTGTTCCGTTCACGTTGTCATTTTTAGAATCCTTCGCTTCTTTGCTTGTGAATCCAAAAGCTGCGAGGCTTGGCTGATTTCGTTTCGCCATATTTTTTATGAACATTTCAAATACGCCGCCGGCATCGCCGCCGTAACCATAGCAACGTAAGTAGCGTAAAGAATGCAGCGCCGCCACGTACAGATGGCAACACCCAGAAATATTCACAAATATAAAACAAATATTCAGAAACTGTAATGAACAATGACTATTATTTATTTCAAGAACTTTTATTTACAGAAACTCAACATTTCTAATCTGTGTGACACAAATATGCAGCTCCCCCTATTTATCTCAAAGTCGGCCTTCAGGGGAGCTCCCTCCCTCTTCGGGGGAGCCAAGCTCCCCCTTGGCTCCCCCCCATTTCGAACACTGGATTGAATATAACAATCAAAAATAACAAAATATACACAGCTAGATCAGATCGCGTTTTAGATGCGACTTTAGAGTAGAGCAACGGTGTACTGAGATAAAAAAAAAAAAAAAATTAAAAAAATGTTTTTTTTTTTTTGCTAGGGGGCCCCTCAGTGGCTGCGGGGCCCTAAGCGGCCGCTTATGTCGCTTAATGGGTTGGGCCGGCCCTGCATTAGGTAACGCGAGATACGGCTGATACTTGCGCATTAGTTTCTGTTATGGATCAGTATCAACAGTCCTGCCAGTAACGTTACTATATTATCAATGCTACTTTAGTTATAGCCTGATATATGATAGCTAACTTTACAATGTTGTGATGTGACGTTAGCTAACATTCTGTAGCTAACGCCGGTCACTCACCAAGATAGCTGCCCAGTTCTCCACTGGTTCTCCTCACACCACAGCTCAATTTCTCTCCGATGGCCGTTATTTCTTCTAATCCTTGGCTGCTCCTGGTCTCTTGGACGCCTAGCAGGCTCATAATTATAAGGTTGTGGTCCGTCATATGCATTTGAATATTCATGTTCAACTTCTTCTGTGTCTTCTGTGTCGAAACTAGCATTGGGAACCATGTTTATTAATCAATTACACCGGCCGCTCTCCCCTTGTGTCCCCCGTGTTACGTCACACGCGGGAGGTCACGTGCCGAGGCTTTTTTATGCGGAAATGAACATTTCTTACAAAAACAACGCTGTAGTGTATATTTTTTTGAAAATCTAGTGTATTCATAATTTTCCTACACATTTATTCACAGGTGTCTTTAACCTGGAAGTTGCTCTTTAAGTAATACCAGTTATCATGAACTTGAAAATGAATCACTTACATTTTCTCACATAATAAGTATACTGTATACAGATTGTATGCTAGAATGAGAAATTATTACGCTTCAGCTTTATTGTCATTATACAACACCAGATTGACCATTGAAATGCAATTGTAAGCCCTTCCACGCATCTCAGACACACCATTTTTTAAATTATATTACATACAATTATTTGAAATAGCAAGTCATGAAAAGAACATTATTATTAAGTAAAACCAGTGATCATGACTCAAGATCAAGAATCAAAAACTTGAAAATGAATCACTTGCATTTTCTCACTTAATAAGTATAGTTATACTGCATATCATATCATGTTATTATACAACATTGACCAATGAAATGCAATTGTAGCCCCTTCCACGCATCTCAGACATACAAAAGGCCATATTATATTACATACAATTATTTGAATTAGAATGGAAAAAAACTATTAAGTACCTAAGAGTAGCAGTTTAGAAAGAAATACAATGAAAATTACGTTATATTAAGATCAATGTAGTCGAGAAAACACGTTTTTTTTAAGAATGGGAGCAATCAACTTATTTTGAAAATATGCTGCTACTTGGAAAGGTCCCAGTTCACCTCCTGCCCTGCCGTGGTGCCCTTGAGCAAGGCACCGGACAACCCCCTTCCCCCCTCACTCCCATTGCTCCCCATGCGCTGTACAGTAGCTGCCCACTGCTCCTAGTACTAGATTCCTGGTACTAGGATGGGTTAAAAGCAGAGAACGAATTTCACTGTTTGTGCTGCTCTGCATGTGTGACCATTAAAGAGGGTTTCATCCCTCCCAATATTATTATTATAGATCCTTGCACGTTGTTACTTCCCAAATGACTTGTTGGTTTTGCTTTGTCTCGCCTTGCCCTGTTCTGGATTCTTGATATAAAGGTATATCGTTCTGGTCCAATAAGTCTTTCCTGCAAAGTGTTTCCAAATCCTTCATTTGGGTCCTCTCACTGCTTCAATTTCTGCGACAATGCGGGTATGTTAGATTTTCTCACCTTCCTGTTTGTCAATGTATTCACACTCATAAGAACATCAGAGTTCAGACACATCATAAGCTAAAACTGAACCCCTCAGTAATCCATAATTATTGATCTGACTAAAACAGCCTTGTGCTTTCATGTGAACACAGGGCAGAGGAGTCTAGTTGGTCATCTTTCACTTCTTAATCTTTCTCTGTATGCTTGCTATGGTTTTGCCTATATTTATTATGCAGTTCTTTTGATAACAGCAAGTCTTCCTGATGGGGTGGACATTTCCGTATCCCTCCCAGTAATAAACAGACTTCCAATTCACTAATGGTCTTGTCTTAAATCTGTAGACATAGTGTATATTTGGACCACGAAATCTAAAGACTCCGTTTGCGATCCCCTGCTGTTAAAGCCCTGCTGAGCTGACACAGTCTTTCATTTCCACTAATGAAAAATAAAAGGATGGAGGTGCTGAATGTGTTTTAAATTCCAGCAGGATTGGATATAACTTTATGAACAGATTTATAAAGTTAAAAAGTTGTCTTTTGTAAATGACCACTTAGAAAATACTTAATTTAATCCATCACTGAGTAATCTTTTATGTCGAAACACAATGTTAAAGGGATGACTATAATTACATAATAATTCCAACGAAACTATAAAAAGCCAGAAGTATTTAAACTCTCAGCCTATCTCAGCCTAATTATGAAATAGTGTATGGAAATTAGAATATCTCTTATTTTGTGCCAATCATTCTCACAGAATAAGCTCTAATGTATTTTAATGTATTCATTAAGACAGCAGGGAACATTTAATCTGTCTTTTCACCGAGATCTTCATCATGCAGTGAGAAGTGTTCAAACACTTAGACATAAAGACCCTTTAAATGAATTTAAAAAGGAGTCAGATTACGTTTCTCTTGCCAATATTCAGTGATTTCTAAAATAAGCTAATTACAGCACTTTGAACTTTATAAGGAGAATCACATAATATTTTATAAACTCTAGGGGTTAGGATTTCCCTAACTATAAAATGTTTTGTGTTTCAGGTGACCTAAGGTCCAAAGTAGGTTCATTGGGTCCAAAACCTATTGTCCTACCGTTGTTTATGTCCATTTTAATTTAAAAAAAGCCTATAAAGAGTATTTTCAAGTTGTAAAGCCGCGTATTATCACTTACAATCAGAATTAGGCAAAGAAGAAAGTCGAGAGCAATAAAAAAGTCCTTTTTAGACAATTATTTTCTGTACAAAGTTGATGTTAATCTATATACTGTAATAGTTGATGTTTTTAACGCAGGACCAAAGTGGTGGATCGAACAACTTTTAGACAGACAGACTATTGATAGACCTAGACACTTTGTAGAAAATAAACATTGTGTCCTATTGTTGGTCTTCTGAGTCGACAACAACAAGCGTTTTTGTCTTGTGAAGAAAGGTTTGCTTGAACGCTCTGGCAGCTACATGGTAAATTAACCTTGTAGCTAACATTCACTTCATCAAATATGCTTACAATCCGACATGCATAGCGGGGAGGCACTGAATTATGGAACAAAAAGTATCTCACCAACATACTTTAAGAAGGATGGTTTGAAAAAGAATAAGCGATGTGAAGATGTTCTGAGAGCAGCAACAAACAGCGCAGAGGGAAAAATCCCCCTTGGAGAATCGATGAAAAATGAAGTGTTATGTGAAAAGATCAGGTGCAAGTGGAGCGAAATATCTAACCCGAGAACATCTGAGTAAACAAACTGCCAACTATAAACTAAAAAGACCCTAACCCAGGCATGAATAAAACAGAACTGAAGTCAGAGGAAATCGTCTATTTCTACTTTAAGAGTTGAAAAACAGGTTGCAGTACCTTAAAGTTAGAGTGTACTTTTTATTTTATGACAGCAAGGGAACTCTAGTCTGAGTCTTGAACCAGCCTGAGTTGTTTTACAGTATACCTTTCATGAGCCCAGAAGAACACTATCAAAGCACTTTTCACCGTCTTCATTCTACCTCGCATTGCTTCTGCAGGAAAGGAGCTTTGGAGCTAAAATCCCCCTGGAAACCGCAGGGTTTAGTCTTTTGTTATTCAATTTCCCTCAAACCTTTGTAAAGGAATTAAAAGGAATCAACAGGAGATATTCCTCTATGACATTTACAGGAGATTTGAAGGTAATGTTTGCTATAAAGGTGAATCAAAGTTACAGGAACAATCACGTCTGCACACAGAGACTCCGGGGATCTACTGATCCCACGTCAGTTTGTAACCCTTTGATAACACTGGAAGCAGACAAAGTGGTTGTGTTTAGTAAGGAACGTATTTACAGTTGTAACCCATAACTGTGAAATGTCTTGAAAACTTCTGGAGAGATTGCAACTGAATCTGGTGCAGATCTTCCTGTTGCCAAGGGGATGAATCTTTTTGTTCTTCTGACATGTGCTCCAAGCGCAGGTTAAACTTTTCAACTGTCTAGTGGAATACTACGTTATCATCTACTGGATGAACTGGGGCAAAATGAAAGGTTATGAAGTTAGGAACAACGTTTTAACCCGAACAACGGGACATTACATTACATTTTATATAGCTGACACGTCCAGCTAAGTAAAGCAACTTACAATAAGTACACTCAACCATGAAGATGAAAACTGAAAACAGCAAGAATCCTGCATCCTAACTACATTAGCTTGCAATAATCAAAACCCTTCAAGGTGCTACTGTACATACAGACATTGTTTGTTCTTTTATGAATTGGCCATGACGCAGTGAAAACAGATGGGTTTTCGACAGGGATTGTGAGGACTTTCTGCTGTCCTGATATCAATGTGGAGCTTTTTGCACAATTTTGGAGCCTGGGTAGCGAACAGTTGTGTTTTGTTGATGTGTACCTGGGTCACACTTGCAATGAGGTAGAAGGTAGCCGATTGGCCGATATACAGCAAAGTGCACATGCTAGAGTGTTTGATTCAAAAATCTCGACGTAGGATGGACATGATCTATTCACAGCAGGGTCGGGCAATTCCAGTATCTTTAAACCAGCCGGAACCATTATGTTTATGGCACTATTTAATGTATTTTACCAATTTGTTAAGTATCATTTGCTGCATTTTTGGAAGAGCTTGAGACTGAAGATTTGTATTGCAAAAACTAATTTCTATCCACTGTGCAAATGACGAACAAAACCTTTGATTCTTCTAATCTTGTCTGTTGATAAACCTCCCCATGTTCTCCTACACTACAACCTCCTACGCTCCCTTCACTGGCTCCTCGAATCCACTTCAAAACACCGGCCTATCCTGCTGTGAATGAATTTTGTTAATGCATTCAGTCATACGTTAAACTATTCATGGGGGACATCATAGTTTGTTCTTGGAAGTATTTTGTTGTTGTGAAATTACGACATGTTTACAGTGAAGACAGAAGGCATGGCAACTCAAAAAACAAGAATCTAAAGAAACCAAGCATGCCTGCAGCTCTCCGAGCGTTGCTGCTTTATGGAATTAAAACTTAGATACACATCAATCGCAGAAAGGATAAAAAGAGTGTTTTTTAGTAAGTATGTAGGAGGTTGTTTAAAGGAGGTATTCTCTGAAGATGAGGGAGTCATGATGAATAGCGAACAGCATTTCTTCTCTTAGCTCTCTATTCTGAATATGTACAGGGAAAGATGAGTAAGTTCTGAACTCCACTCTCCATGTTGTATTTATTTTTTGTGCATATGATCACCCTGAAAATGTCAACTGAAAGTAACACATCGTTATCTGGTTTTATGTATTTCCCATCTAGTTCAACTTTTACTTTTTCCAGAGCAATGTTTTCTTATCACCTCGGTTGCTATTTCACGAACAATACACCGTAGCTTTTAAATCAGTAAGGGATTGCTGCTCTCTTTGGCCAATATTGACCTTGGAGTTTGATATTAATACCACATCAGTGCTGTCTATGGACCTAATAGGGCCGAGTCTGATGATGAATGAGCACTCAGTACTGACCTATAAGGGGTAGGACACAATGGAGAGTAAAACAAAAAAGGAAACTAACATTTCAGCTCCCTTACAGCTTTCCCACCTAACCTGTTTCCCAAAGTAAGCTTACATTTTATTGCATTTGTCAATTTGATACGAGTGGCTGATTTTAGCGTCAATTTAACAATTCAATACTATTAATATGAAGTAGGATCATTGTTTCCAGACTGTGCTGTTGTCTGGGATGTTGGGAAATATTTAAATATATGACATTTTTCCTTTGTGTTTTTTTAAAATCATTTTAGAAATTCAATGTGTAGGGTGAGACACGCCATATTGATTTGTTTCCACCTTTGTATAGGGTGAAATTTGAATGTCTAAAAGTTGTACTGACCAATTTACCCCTAAACAAGCAATACAAAATGTAAACTCAGAAAGCCAAAACGGTTTGATTGTGGGATCTCAAGCATTGATTGTTCTTCAGGCATTGCGTAAAAATGACTTTAACAAAGGTGTGTTCAGCTTGCGTTGTGTCCTTCTCCATGTCCCACCCTTTTTAACGACACACACCTATCTCTATCCGGCTTTAACCCGTACGTCCTTATTTACGACATATGAGGTCCGGTTGCAATCTTGATAATAAATAATTTCTAAGTGAGCTCTTCGGGACAACCGGATGAAATAAATTAAACCAAACAGCGGAGTAAAGTGCTGGATAAGAATAGATAGGGTAGCAGCGAGATTGCATCCATCAAAGCTATTAAACAAACTAACTGTCAGTCCATCCTTGGGTTCATTCATTTATGATAAGTTACTCTAAATAATTGATAACACATAATTAAGTGCATCTTATAATTGTGCTCTTATATATTTATTATAAGCTTCAGAAAACCTGTCTAAAAAAGGGTGTACACTTTCAAAGTCATCATATGTTGGGGGCACCTGAACTAAACCTGAAATAACTCTGAGCAAGAATGTGTTTTTATGAAAGAGGAGGGATAAGCCTGTGAGTGTCTGCAAGGACTTCAGTTTGACAGAAAGCAAAAGAAATGAAAGTGCCTTAATGTGTGTTACAGTGAAAAACAGGCCGAATCGATTCGGCTGAAGTGAAACGCCAGGCGGTTTCACACCAAACCACTGGGTTATTCTTCAGGGTCTGTTTATACTGTTTGAGCCGTGAAAGAACAAAAACAACTTGGTCCGGAGTGCCGCTTTTATTCAGCCCGAGTTAGGAGGATAGATGAACTAAATATCTTGTAGCAATCGATGATTATCGATCAATCCCCTGAAATGCTTTTATTTCAGGCATGCTATGGACCAAAGTGAAAAGTGGTTTGTAGTTAGTGGAGAGAAAGTGTAGAAATAGGATACTGTGCTCTATGAAGCTGCTTTGTTTTCCTAATGACCTCTCTGAAATGTCAATGCTGTTTTGGTTAATGAAACAGGAAATAAAAGAGAACATTCTTCAAAGGCTCACGGTTGAGGCTCAAATCAATTTTTCAAAACAAACCCATTTTTTCGAAATGTAATTCAACAAAATATTCCCATATCAAATATCCTTTAGCATTTAGTTTTCTTTGCGCAGAAACCAACAGCCAGATGTCTTGAATTTAAACAGTTATATTGTATTACACACTCGATTTTATTTATTGTAGTACAATCTGCACATTTGTACTTTAACGTCTTATTTTTATGTTTATATTTTTTACTTTCTATGTTTAGAAATATATTTAATCTTTTTTTTTACATTCATGCTTTAACTTTTCTTCTGTTTATTATTGCAACTATCAACATTTTCCCGGGATAAATAAAGTCATCGGATTCAGATCAAGTCAATATTAACATTTAGCAACATTTCTTAATTTATTGTTCCTCTGTATGGTGAAAATAATCCCTAATATGGGCGGTATTATGTTTTCTACAAAATGGAGAGATTTTTTATTGCAAATTAGTGGCAACTGCCTGTAATGAATCAGAATCAGAATCAGAATACCTTTATTAGTCCCACAGAGGGCAAATTTGCAGCGTTACAGCAGGAAAGAGCCACAGACTGGCTTAGTGTTGCATATCTGAAATGCGTTAAAAAAGTACTAAGTTATAATATAATAATGTCTTCTTTTTAAACCAAAAATATATAGTATACAGCTCAAACACCTGTATGGTATTTAATCACATTGCTCCTTTCATTTCATTTCAAACCTTTATTTAATCAGATTGGTCCCATTGAGATCATATATCTATTTTTCAAGGGAGACCTGCAGCAAATAAGTTCCACATGAAACATAAAACAATAAAGGACATCATACATTATATTTACAGGATACATTTACATAGTTATAGACATTTACAAGTGTCCATAGTATCAACAAGCATTTCACTTAGCCTAGCTTTAAAAACATGCAGAGGAATGAGATTGCTCAGTTTCAATTCTTGCTGAAGATTGTTCCAAGCAAGTGGAGCTGCGCACATAAAAGCTGTCTTACCTAAGACAGTCCTTGCTCTTGGCACATCTAACAATACTACATCATGAGATCTCAGACAATAGCTGCTTGCAACTCTCTGTGTTATCAGAGAGCAGATGTAATACGGGAGTTTACCCAACAAAGCTTTATAAATAAACGTGTACCAACGACTGAGCCTCCGTACAGTAAGTGATGGCAAACCTGCCTTGGCATACAGGGTACAGTGATGAGTAAGTGCTTCACAATTTATGACAAATCTCAGTGCGCTGTGATAGGCGGCATCTAACTAAACTATCCTTTGGTTGTATATGCAATCAAACCACCTCTAAAATTTGCCTCAGATTCACCTTGAGTGGAATAACCAAAGGATGGCACCTTTTAAGACGCTATTTGGTATGAATTGTGGAGAAGTTCTCTAGAAATTGGCCCGAAAAAATGTCAAACAGATGAAGTTAAGTAACAGCCAGTTTAGGTTTTTCTTTTATCTAAACTATATTGTTTTTGTTTTTGAGCATTTGAAGTGCATTTTTAATTTGGTCAATGTTTGTTGTGGTGCAATATGTAATCAACACCAAGACCAAATGGTCCACTAATATAGAATTCAGGTTCAGTTATTATTTAAAAGACTGTAACATTAACACAGAAGCATTGCAAATGGAAGCTGTAGCAATGTAAATCAATCTAGCGGCTGAGATATTAGATCAGTAGCGTAACCAGAGGATGGTGCATGGTGAGAGCAGCATGAAATTAGATTTCAGGAAGGCAGCACCAGTGAAAGTGACTGGCTTCAGTCACAATCTCTGAAAGCAGAGAGAAATATGAGGAACATTCACCTTGTAGGACATCTTTCCGAGTCTTTAGCTTTATGAGCTGTCAAGGGAAAGAAAGGAAAGACGGGAAAAAGTCTTTGGACAAGGTCTGATCTCATCTACCTGAAAGCATGGCTTTTTTTACTATCAATCAAAATACTTTATAATCCAAGGGGGAATTTACGCTTTGTGACGGTTGAACCATATCATTATATTTTATTAAGGGATTAGAAAGTTTAGTTGAATTTGTTTCACAAAAGTAAGACATAATGAAATCGGACACCCTGTTAAGCTATCTGAAACAAATGGTATTAAATATAAGTTACCTTTCACATTATCTTTGTTTGAGAAGTACATTGTGATTAAAAAAAGATTTTATTGACTTAAAATTGACCGTATTGCGTATAAAAATACTCCAAACCACGGTGTACCAATGGCTGGAACTGCGACAACAATTGATAACCAAAATCAAATGGCAGCACTGATCGAGGTTTACTGTAACGGTCCAAGTCTGTTCACAATTTCTTACGCACGTCCTTAAACAATGCCAGAATAGCCCAACTTGTTCCTGTTAGTGTTCACTTTCAGTCTGTCTTCTTCTGTGGATTTCTCTGACGTCCAACGCTCTGTCTTTTGTCCTCTTTCCTTCTCTCCCTTCATCCTCCTTAGCAACGGTCATTATTTTGCTTGCAGCGGTGTGTTATCGAGTATTAACAACCTCTCAAATGTCCAAATTGACCAATCGAAATCGAGTATTCAACTAAGCCTTGTAATAAACTGCGGTAACCGAACAACACACAATGTGGTGCCTGTACCACAAAGTGAGATAATTGGGTGGACAAACTTTGGTTTAATAGGAGTAGATCACCATGGTTACCAGAGTATGTCACCACGGTTACCGGGGGAATATTGCACAGTTAGCCTGCTACCAGAACAAGCTAACTTCAGAGGATGTGCTCAAAACCTGCCAACATATGGACTACTTTCTACCTAAAGGTGGATTTGGTTTGCAGTAGGTCAGTCATCCATCCTGAAGAAAATACACAGACATGATAAAACTCAAGGCTCCAATATTCACTAAACCACTAAAACAAAGTGAAGAGGAATTGCTTCTTCTCCGCAAAGTTGCCTTGACTTTTTTCATTTAAGTGATGGCTGCTGGAACAATGCTGTTTTAATGCTGCTTTGTGTAGAAGGTAAAAGCTGAAATCCACTTTGCAGAAGGTAAAAATAGTATTTTTTAAATGTAAACGTATTAGATATAGGTATAGAAATGTAAGATATAACTCTTCACAACATCTGACAGAGTCGTGGCTGGTTAAAATCTCCTGGAGCCTGTAACTGTAACAGAGACATACTGGATGAGATGGGCTGATTTTCCCACTTGCTCTGACTCATATTTGTACAGAGGATTAAAAATAAGGGCGAAAGCACACATCCTCGATGGGAGCTAGGCGAGGAGCAAACTTAGTCAAACAGAATCTAATTTACTGTAACTTATAGTTTAAAAGACAGCCCGAAATGTTAAACTATAGATTAAAACATCGCAAAAAGCTATCTAGGTAAAATAAAGTGTTTTCATTTGTTTAAAGCAGAGAATAAAACAACAAATGTATTATTAAATAAAACCAATATATTTATTTCCTTCCAAGTTCTAAGTAAGTTTAGGCGAACCACCCCAACACACTTTTTGACCATTAAAGCATATCAAAATGTCACAGTAGAGGCACAAAATACAAATATAAACCTGTAAATGAGCAGAATAGGGCCACTTTAAGTACCGATCACTAACAATACACAGATATTTTATAGATAGTCAAATCATAATGCTGTTCAAGACACTCCATGTGTCACTACAGTTTCCGTTACGTAATGGCAATTACATCTGCATTTGAATTGCCATAGTTTCTCTTCTTACATTGTTGAGGCTTCTTCTCTATGTAATTGCACCTCAGGGAAATAAACACATAACAAAGTATAAAATCTTGTGTCTTTTATTAGAAATCTGCACATTGTAAAATATAACATGATGATTATAAAAGCAACATGTCAGAAAGACCTCATCACTTCTTTTCCTCTCCGTGTTTTGACAGTCTGAAATGACTTTTTATGTACATCACGTATTCATAACGAATTGTTCTTTACACATAACAGCAAAGAAATATGCACTCCATATAAAACAAATGTATAGCCTTGGCTTTACTTTAATATGTATTAGATATATAATGTCTCTACAGTTTTTTACTACTATAGCTTAGTTAATTATAATAATTAACCTTTCAATATCAATTTTGATGTTGATTTTTACACCACATGTATCGACAATATGTCTAATTAAATAACATATTTAATTAATGTTGTTGGGGATATCATGTGTGTTTAACAAGTGTGCCTCTACTAGATTAACTCAACTGGATTAGAAAAAAAACTGAGAAAACAGAACCATTTAAAAAACAGCTTTGTTTTCCCAGTTACCTTGTTTGGGAAGTAACAGATTCCATGTAACGGGATTACGTAATGAGACAAAAAAAAGTTAATTCTCTTGCAGTTACATTAAGAAAATATGTAATTAGATAACTGTTACGTTTTCCAAAAGATGGGGATTAAAATGTTACAAAACATCTAAAAATGAGAATATTGTGTAAACCTACAGTACTGCCTGAATCTGCTTCATGGTTTTCACTTTCTTTGGTTCATTTGTTCTTTTTTTTATTCAGTAGGTGAACTGATGTTCAGAAAATCGTGTGTGTAAGCTTAACTGTATGTACTAAACTAAAACAGATCATTTTCTTTTAGCTCAAATTGTATTTGTGCTTTTTAAAACTGTAGTAGGCTATGACATTTCATATGACATGTGTTTCAGTGTTGGTATACGGAGGCAGGTTTTCCTATAAATAAAATCTCTGAGTAGAGGACATATTTTGTTATACTAAATATCTTGGTTTCTTCTTTTCTAAGGTTACATTGTTCTCTTGTCTTACATAATCAACCCGGTATCACAGCAAGACGTGAACATGTGAGGATTTACCATGCTGGGAGACGTGAAGATGTCACGATTTCGTCCCTTCAAACGTGACAGTTACACAGTATTGTTAACCAGTGGAGAAATACCCGGAAATGACAAGCAAATGCTACCCCGACGGTCGGTTGTTATTGTCAATATTAATATAATAATGATTTATTTTTTAATAGTCACACTCGATTACGCCGATTTTCTGGTTACCCCAGCTGGTCGACACCTCTTTTAGCAGAAACAAAGGCTACATTAATGTATTAAATCGATGTTAATCCATGCGTGTGGATGTGGAATTAACGGACGTGACGTTGTGCGATTGCGTTGCCAGGCAACAGCTTCGGTTCATGTTAATTTACAAACTCTTCAACTACAACCGTAGTTATATTTAAAAACATGTTAGAAGGCCTCACGAAATACTTTAATGTAAATTAAATGTAAATGTGAAGGAATGTGTGTAAAACAAAATACATCCGTCATAAACTAAAACGGAAACAGACGTAGGCAAGATCCTCAGCTCGATAGCCGCGTTCACACCGGAGTACTTTTCCCACAATAGTTCACCAGAACTACGATATATTTGCGCTCACACCAAAAAGCCCCAGGAACTAAATTAGTTCATGAGAACCTTTTTACTCCCTTTTCCGTCCCTGCTAGAGAGCAGGTACTTTCGTGGGAGAAAAGGGTTCCTATGTCTGATTAGCTGGGCGGAATGCAAACCACGCCCCGTAAATCTCCCAAAAGGTTTTGTGAAGCCGTCATTTTATTATCCTCGTATTGCATTATTACATTAGCATTAGCCCAGCGCAGAAACGCAGAGAGACTAACTTATGGCAACACAAAAGAAAACATGGCAGCGGTGGAGAGGAGGAGGTGTCGGCGTTCTGGCGATTTACTGCTGGGAGCAGCTTCTACTCGGGGACTTCCGGCCGGGATTTTGGGCGGCAGTATACGCCGTGAAGTTGTTTGCGGCCTGCCAGTAAACCCAAAGCAGAAGAAGAAGAAGTGACGTCAGCGGCTTCATTTGCCTAATCCACCCCCAGGAACTAATTTCGGTGTGAACGCGATCTGCTTTAGTTCATCAGAACTAAAAGAGTTCTCATGAACTAAGTTCTCATGAACCTTTGTGGGAAAAGTACTTGGTGTGAACGCGCCTATTGATTGGATGGTTTAGCCGCAATGCACGTAGTATTTGGTGTTAATGCGAAAACATTTTTTAAAAATAAAATAATACTTTATTCCGAGTTTAGGCTTGCTTTTCTGTTTGAAAGTCATCATATAACGGCATTGTAATACACGGTTCGGCTGCATTAAATATTACACATCTGCCATAGTTCTCTATTTATAGAGCCCTGCTGAGAAGACTTCTAGACAAACAGGAACAACTGCCGCCAAAACTGAAAACGTGACGTGGATCATAAATATATAAGCAATGAAACAACATCTTACATTTCTTTTCACACAATACAGTCTTGCCGTGATACCGGGTTGTACATAATACACTTTATGGAGTTAACTATTAATTGTAAAGGAATACAATTTTACAGGAACCCTCAGAACCATGGCACTTATTCATAATGGCCAATATTAAGCCAGATGACCAAACAAAGAGCCAGAATATACATGGTAATGGCACTAGGTCCGAGTTAACTGCAGCCAAAGATCAATACAACGGGAAAAAAAGTATAACATTGTTGAAATACTTATTGTAGTTTAGTCGTATAATCGCTTTCCAGTCCTCCAATGTTAACTACAGTTATCGACAGTCTGTTAATTAATGAGACGCATATTGCCAACATTTATGAAGTGAACTGCCTTCACACCCACAGGCGAGGCAAACTGTATCGAATTTTGTTTATTATGTCAGGAGCCATTAATTTGCTGCCAGCTTTATATTGAATATGTTATCAGAAACCTGGCAAGCGAGAGAGAGGGAAGACAAAATGAGCCAATTTAATACTGTTTGGCAAGCGGAGTCAGATTTTACCGCTCGCTGGGCCTTTGTTTGACTGGAAATCTCTGAAATGAGTTTGAGGGACCTCATTTTCCTGAGGTGTTTGCACCTGTACCTTAATTTTATCTACTGTGCTTTCATTAGTGCTCCATGATGCAGAACTGCAATTGGCGTGGGATAATTTTCTGTTTTCTGATAAGGAAGCTCATTGTCTGTTAACATGCTCTGAGCCCAAGGCAAAACGCCTTTCAGTTATGAATGACAAACTCGATTTCAGCTCACGTAAACATTCCTTTCAATTCAAGCTAATGGTGGATAGAGGTCACGGTCATTTTATGAAATAGATGCTTAAAGGGAACCTATTATGCACATTTTCAGGTTCATATTTATATTTTGTGTCTCTACTGTGACATGTTTACACACTTTAATGTTCAAAAAGGTCTTTATTTGTTTCATTCTGAGGAGAAATATAATAAATGTCCCACCTCTTAGCCTATCATGAACATTGTGTTGGAGCATTAGCATGCTTACATAGTGATGTCACTATGTTACAGACGTAAACAATGTGTGTGTGTGTGTGTGTGTGTGTGTGTGTGTGTGTGTGTGTGTGTGTGTGTGTGTGTGTGTGTGTGTGTGTGTGTGTGTGTGTGTGTGTGTGTGTGTGTGTGTGTGTGTGTGTGTGTGTGTGTGTGTGTGTGTGTGTGTGTGTGTGTGATGACCAATTATGATCCTATATAGTTTTATCCAGAAAAGCATTGTGTGTCTGTTTGCAGATTCTGTGCTCTTCAAGCAAAGGTTAAATATAGGAAGGATTGTCTGAATCAGTCCTCATAATCGATCTTGGTCAGACACTGTGTGTGTTTCCTTTACAGCACTTGTACGGGGGAAATGGAAATGGATGTCAACAAGGATTTAAAACTGAACCTGCAGCACTTGTTCCCAGCTTCCTTAACGACCTCTACTTGAAAACATAAAAGGTTTCCCTTTTGGTTGCAACACCTCCTCTGTCTCCTTCTCTCTGGGAACAGTGCAAGCTAAAAAAATATTAATGCTGACTGTTATGATCATTCTACTGTGCAAAGCAATCTGCTGCAGGCCTGGAGAATGCAGAAACAAACATAGGGACTGTTTGTCTTTCTATATAATGTCTGTATGGATCATGGCAGGATAAATCTGTTAGGGGCCCTGGGAACAAAATATGCTGCAGGGGTGTATTGTGTGCAAATTGTGTGTGTACACAGTTTCTGGAACAATAGTTTGTGATTATGTGATTAAACACGACTAATTGCATTACTTATGCATCATCTGGGCACAATATAAACTAACATAATCAACGTCATTATCACGCTATCAAAACTAGACTTCGACATGGTGCTGCATCATAAAGTAACGGCCCTAAACACCTGCAGTCTCTCAAAAAAGATGTGGTTCCGGTGCATTGACTAGTTGGCAAACAACGAGCTAACATGCAAGCCAAGATGCTAGCGCTAGTCACAAAAGCTCCACATGAATAAATAAATGAATAAAGCTTTTTTGTTCTGTCTTCCTTCTCTGTACCGGGCTTGAGTGGGGATAAAAGCTCAGTTAGGGAGCTCATTAGCTCAGCCACTAATGGACAATAACTTCACAAACGATGTATTTGTATCATCAAGTCCTGTCTCATAAGTGTCTAGAAATGTTCGTTTTTTCCTTGAGCAGTTTATCCTCCAACAGAGGAGGTTAGATTAAAGTGGATGCTGCAACACAGCTAATAAACCACAGTAATAGCTTCTTTCATTTTGGACTTTAACATCAGAGGAAGAGAGAAAGAAAGCAGACAGGTGGCATAGAACAAGGAGATGCATAAAAAGAGGAGACAGAGTTGGAGAAGAAAGGACGAGTGAGGGAGTTTGCTAAGCTTTTTAGCATTAATTGAGTCAATCTGGAGGGTAAATATCTAATGTTTTAGATGTTGACTAGAGTTATTTGCAGGGAAATGTAAACTCATGTGTGGCTCCTGAAAAAAGGAATGTGAGAGGGACACAATCCTCACACTATCCATTATCTTCCACATCTGTGGTCAGAGTATAATGGTTTGAGCCACAGGAGCCAGAGCTCCCCCTACAGGCAGGTTCGGGCTCTGCAGCGCTGCATGTGGGAAATGTAAAGGCAGATGCATGTAGGCAGTGGTGTAAGAAGTACTCAGGTATCTTACTGGTAAAAATAGCAATACTCAATTGAACAATAATCTGCTTCAAGTGAAAGTTCAGCGATCAAAGAAGTAAGCAAAAGTATTGTCATTCAAAAGTACCAGAAGTCAAAGTTATTGGTGATAAAGGACCATTTCAGAATATATCAAATTACTGAATGATGGCTATTGGAGCACTAATGTGTTCAGAAGATCTGCTAACTGTGGAGCTAATTTGAGTGACTTCTGGATACCTTGACCTATAATCATATGTCAAAGTTGACTTATTAGTTGATTTATGTTTTGTATTAGCTAGCAAATGGAAACTGTAAAGCAACTAAAGCTGTCAAATATATAAACTGGAGTAAAAAGTAGCATAAAATGTAAATACTGTAAAAGTGATATTTAAGTACATTACTTGAGAAAGTTTACTTTATATTAGCAATGACAATGCACAATGAGTATTGAAATATTCAAGATGTGTAAGATTATAACGTAAACATGAATGATGGTGATCAAATTAGAAACAATAAAATGCAGCACAACAATGTATTTATGTTAATTATATCAATCAGCTTCACATAAGGTTGTGATGGTTCCACATCTACAAAACACAAGTCATCATTTGCTTTGCCTGTCGGTCGTCAGGTCACTGATGTCAACTCTGATTATCCACGGTCCTGATGTAGCAGATTAGCTGCTTTCTTCTAAATTAATCCCTCAATTGTTGGTTATTTATTTATTATGCTCACGCTTATTCAATGTCATAGACAAAAATGGTAGGTCCCAGGGGGTTTTAAACAAAAAATATTAAAGGATGAAAATGCATTAATAATGGCCATAATACATAAGCATAAGCTAGGCTTAGGGGGTAGCTTTTAAATTAATCTTTAAAGATATCAACACTTTCAGCTGCTAATAGACCCTCCGGCAGGCTGTTCTAATAGCTCGAAGCACAAAAACTAAAAGCTTTTTGCTTTTTGGAACAACTTGTGTGAGGGGACCTGGGGGCTGGTTTCATCAAAAATGCAGCCTACAATTTGCAACATGAGATAATACCCTCCTATTATACTGTTCAAAACAAATTCAATATTCGGGACGCATGCATGAGCATGCAAGGGACGTGTAGTGCTTGAAAAAAAATTCTACAATTTGCGGGTGGCAATCATTTGCAAACTGCACACCCTGGGTTACACTTTGCAGGCATGTTAGACAAATAAGCTGGTTCAAAGCTACTGTGTATAGTGCTTTATAAACTGGTCATATTATTTCAAAGAAGCAATATCAAACTGAAAGGCAACCACTCTGTAAAGACTTTAAAATGCTTGCTCTCATTTGGTCTCAAACAACACTCAGCAGGCCGCACACTTCTGAATCAATTGTTACTGATTCATGACTGAAGCTCGAGTGCTACATGCCAGACAGCTAAGATATCACAGCTGGACTATGAATGAATGTCGTGACAATGTTCCTTCAGTAAACACATCCCGAAAACTGCTGTGCAAACTCAAAGGGAAGCATAAAGTAATGAGAAAGTAATGACTCATATCTCCATTCAGCCTTTCCTCTGAATAAAGCTGACTCACTGTGTCACTTCTAAAAGACTGCTCGTAGATAGCTTAGATGACGAGTTAGAAAAGGGCAGGGTATCAAAGCCACCATGCAATCATCTTTCTCTAAAGTAGTTCTCCAATTAAACACACAGAGACACGACTCAAACTGAGGTGCTGTCTGCAGCGGCTGGATCAGTCAAGGGGAAATAGCTAAGGTATCATTAGTACATAAACAGTTTTGATCTTTATGAAAAAGAAATCCCGCAGGCTGCAGAGAATTATTAAGAGTTGGGTAGGTTTATCTAAGGGTAAAATTACACTTGGAATACAATGATTTCAAAGCCTCCTATCCTTGTGTCTGTGAGTGATTCAGAATATTCTTTTCTTTTATCATTGATCCTCTCATCTCTCTGCAGATTTTCAGAAGCTTTGGAGGTTTCTGGTACCTGATGATGTAACCGCTGGCAGACAGAAATGGCACCTGTGAAAATCCCCACTGGGATACTGCATAAGTGTGAGTGGTGTGTGTGTGTGTGTGTGTGTGTGTGTGTGTGTGTGTGTGTGTGTGTGTGTGTGAGTGTGTGCGTGTGTGTGTGTGTGTGTGTGTGTGTGTGTGTGTGTGTGTGTGTGTGTGTGTGTGTCATTCAGAGTTGATTTCATCCTGTTCTTTGACGGTTAGCAATCACAGGGCGGAAGGGAGCTCTGATTGTGATGAACCTGCTTCCTGCTGTTCTCTCTGTCAATCCAATCGCTGCGTTTCCTTTCCAGCGGGATGACTACGGTCCAGTTTGCCGTCCACAAATGTTCTTGGACACAAATACTGCCACTTCTTTAGTGCCTCACACTGCCGATGCTTGCCAAGCCGGTGGCGTTATACATTTTCCTGGGCCAATATCCTGTCGCAAAGCCCTACACGTATTGGGATGAGTACTGCACAGATCAACATACATTAACTCTAGTTACAGTTTTTGTTTTTGGTGCTGCCATGTTGTGCTTTCGAGCTCTGTCAATGCAATTAGCTTAGTCAAGCAGACAAATTAACTTGGGGTAGAAAAGTAATTATGTTAGAAAAGGGCAACTGGGCTTGCTTCGGGCATCAGAGTGACTTCTGGTATTCATAAAGGAACATTGGGATCCTGTGGACGTCATTAAATCCACCCTCCACAAAACCATCTTGTGTTAAATGAATCAGTGTGACCATTTCTACATCCAATCTGTAGCCGACAGAACCCAAAGGACTCTCCTCAGCAGCTGAAATCTGTCAGCTGTGACTAATTATAGAGGGTAAGGTGTGGGGATGTCCAAATCCTGAAATAGGAAAGAAAATGTGTGAGCAATGCTTAATAATCTAGTTTAAAGAATCAAATCAACAGCAGCACTACGCAGAAATCTAACTTTCAAATGTTGAATAATGCTTGTTTCTTTCTGGATATAACTGGTTAGTTATTGAAAAAAAGTATTCTCATTCTCCTTAACACAGCACAGGAAAAAAAAAGCTATGTTCACATGCCCCCTTGTGGATCACATCTGTCACATCTGATGATTTCTTTAAACATATTATTAATCCTATAAATAATTTGACACCTTATTAATGAAGTGAAATGTCTACCATGGATCTGTTTGGAGCCCCTTTTCTGGGACTGTTAATAAATGCATTGTTGCTCCATTGGTTTATTAAAAAAAACCAGTGTTTATCATCATTTAGTTATTTTGCAACATGAAGCCTCTTATAAATGTTGAATTAATGTAGTTGTTTTAAGCTTATAGATTGTTGGACAAGTGCCATCTGAGTTTTCCTTTAGTAAAACATCTGCATTTACTATTTTGGATCTTCAGTCATTCTGTGTAGTTGTTTGGCCAAATGAACCAAATAATAATCAAACATAAAAACGAATTTCTGTATATTGAGTCATCTCTGTGTGTGACGACTAGCAGAGTGACCAGGCTGCTCTGTACAGTATCTGAATCACTGCTTTTGCAAACTGTGTGTTTCCACCATCTGGTTTCATATTATTTATATTTCACGTCACTGGAGGAGGTTCAGGCTTTCATACATCTCTGTAGTTCTGTGTTTTGAATAACTGTGTTTGGTTGGTGGTGGGTCACTGCCTTCTGTCTCTGAGGAACCAATTTCCTCTGCCGATCTGAGATAAAGATGAATTAAAATTCTGATATTTGAATAGATGTTTAAACTGGGAACGTGTGTTTCAACTAATGTACACATCGTTAAATAATTGTATTTTCAGCAGTGTGTGAACAATAGGCTATATAAGTAGTAGTATTCGCCAAATTAAATGTTCCCAACTTGTGTGTAAGTGGGCTTTTTAACCCCTCTGAATTACACTTTATAAGAATTTTTGTGAACTCAAATAAATAAGGTCCAGGGAAAAAACGTCAAGCTGTTAAATCCTCATTTATATAACAGAATACACACATAAAACAGCACTCAGATACACAAGTGCTTAGAGTCCACAGCTAAATATTCTGTGAAATCTGTTTTAGCATGGTGAACAGGCTGGGCAGCATAGTGAAATTAACTTTGTCATACTTGTTTTTTTTGTAGCAGAACTCTTCGTCCAGAGGAGGGCAGCATTTTGTCCGTGCTAAAAATAGCTCAGCCCATGTGGATAACTGGAAATTGTTTGTTTTTAACCAGGAAGTCAGCCTCTGTCAAGTTACATACCCTGACCCTGACATCACTTCTGATTTTCCTTTCAAAGTAAACGTCTTACAGAAAAGGATTGCAGCAAAGGTCTCAGAGCCTTAAAGAAATACTTTTAGACTATTGCACAAATCGTCAGAATATTCTTTTAAATCACAAAGAAGCTGATTTTTTTTTTTTACATGTAATGTATGCTATTTATTTCTGTTACAAGCACTGGGACATTAGCCTAATAAAAGAAAAGTGTCTTATCAGTAGGGGACAAACGGGTATTAGATGATAAAGATATTTAACTCTTTACATTCACCTTCAACATGTAGTCGAATTCACAAACAACAGAAACGTTGTTTGTATTATTTGCATTTAATGCTAAACATTATAATAGTGAGAATTATTTTAGGGTAAAAACTATGATGGTGAAGGTATATTTTATAAAGTACTGTACTTAAGTATAATGATGACATATTTGTACTTGACTTCAGTATATTTATTCTATTCTTTTATAGACATTTTATATTGCATGGTATCGATTTACTTTTTAAATGTACATGGTACACATTGCTGTACTACTCTACCCATATCATACGCTACCCATACCAAACTCTACCCATATCATTATACTCCACATTGACCAGACTACATACAAATGCTATCTTTTGATAAAAACTGAAAAATATATTTTGTTATAATAAAATAACACTGTGTAACACTAACAACCAAATCATTCTGATGATTACATTTCACTGGTAATACTTCTATTGTTTTACTTATGCAACAATAATGAATATTGGAAATGTACAGAGTATTTTTTGATTAGGATATATCTTCTTTTACAACGCCTAAGTAAATACACCTGGGTATCACTTCTTCCACAACTGGGTTTAACGTCAATGTCACAACCTTTATTTTGAAAACACAAGCACACCGGAAGTTAACACGGTGTGTTGCTAGCTTTATGCTAACCTGTGCGCAGTAGTGACAGCTCTGTATTTCTCAACACTTCCCCTTATCCTAGAACTACTGTCAACCTGGACTTTCTGACCACAACTGCAGAAGTATCTCCTGGATGTTAACAGTTAAGTAAACCTCAGTTTCTTTATTTAACTAGATATTGGATAATGCATAATGTGAACTAAGTGTATTGCTAGCTATGTGGTACTTGTATATGCAAATGTCATGGAGAGCTAATTTAGCCATTTTCATTGTAAACATTAAAACCATAGGCCTATATACTTTGTTGTTTTAACTTGTATTATTTACAAGTTTTACAAGTTATTATATGCAAATAACAATTGTTGCCAATTGCCAATTGTGTTAAAGTGCATCCAGATGTATTCAGTTTCTGATATAATCATTGTGGCATGTTTTGCATCTTTTTAATGCCCTCATTTTTATATTTGTATTACCTTAGGGCAATACTTCCGGGTTTGCTTCTCAGCTATTTCTTTTTTTCTGTGTGCGTCAGTGTGGGTGTGTCCCACTGTACATATTGTCGCGTTATGGTCTCACGTTGAAGTTTACAACATATATTGACAGTTCAACTGCACCAGAAGTATTAAGCAGATGGAAAACATTGTATTATATGATTCATTTTCCAATAAAGTATTTTGGTGTGTTCTCTCCTCACAGGCATGGCTTTGTTTGAGAACTGCTCTGTGCTGTTTGAGCTGAAAACGTTGCCTTACAAGGAGAAGAAGGAACTGAAATCAGCAATAACAGAGAATGGAGGCAACATTTCCTTTGTTGTCAATAAAAAGGTCAGAGGGTGTGATCACTTCCTATACTGCCAGGCTATGGTCTTTTGATTAAAAACGAAATATCTTCCTCCAACATGATTAATGTACATAAAACGATGTCCTTGTGTTGCACTGTTAAAGAAAAATCATGTATTGCTCTCTGCCTACATTTCCCACAGTGCTCTCTGATAGTGACCAATGATGTATCCAACCTGAGCTCCAACAGGCTGCATAGCATCCAGAAATACCAAACGCCTGTGGTCGGGGTGGAATATGTGAACAGCTGCCTGGAGAAGGGACTTCTTCTGCCTGTGGATGAATACAAGCTGGACATTTCCTCTCCCTCTGTGTTCTCTCCTCCTCTTCCCCCCTCCTCACCAAGGCGTAGTCCAATCTCACATCAAGGTATTATCAGCATAGGTAGTAATTGTTAACAAAAAGCCTACTAAGCACATGTTATATGCAACAAAACATTACACTTAAAACAGGGTTCGAAAATTGGCTGCACACAGAACTGATTAGGTTTTGGTGGTCAGATGTCACGTTCACTGTGACCTCACACAGCCCTTTTTGATCTTCCTATTTAATATGCTTATTATGACAATTTCCCACAAATGTGTAATTGGATAAAACTAGGAAGTGACGGCATTTTATACAGACATGGATGCAACTTCACTGGTTGCATAATGCATACAACCTTTAGGGAGTCATTCAATTTTTTCTTTTAATGTAGACACAATGTTTTAAACAATATAACTATCCTTTATTAGGTCTTCTTTTAAGGTCCACTAGAAGTAAAGTAGTATATCATGATTCCATGGGATCCTTGAAACTTTAAAATTAGCAATAAAACATAAAGGCCTTGAATCTTTGTTTTTTTGCTGTCCAGAAACACTGCAACCCTAAATGCTTATAGCAGGGGTGTCAAACTCAAGGCCCGGGGGCCAAATCCGGCCCGCGACTTCATTTCATGCGGCCCCACAAGAGCTTGCAAAGAATATCATATGTTTATTATACAGTTACATGCCGCTTTACAGAAGCACATTGCACATAAACTACATGCCCCACAATGCATCTCAAATTAGACTTTTTTTTTCTTCAGAATTTGGCTTTTCTTTTAAAATCGTTTTGTGACATGCGCACTGAAGAGACTTGCAATTATTTGCCCTAGACTTCTGCTTTCAGACGTAGTTCATTATGAAGTTATTACCCTATCCGATAATAATCCAATGCAGAGGTAATCATGTAATATTATATAATACATTATTTGATATATATTAAATATTTATATATGTATATTTATATCGTCTTGAAGTTACAACCGGCCCTTTGAGTGCAAGCAACCTTGATGCTGATGTGGCCCGTGATGACATTTAGTTTGAAACTCCTGGCTTATAGCAACAGTGGAATATAAAATCAAATCAGTTATTGTGGATTCTCAAGTTACCATTTGATGCACTGCAGCTTAATTGATCCCCATTGGACAATAATGTATTGTTACTGCAGCGGTGAATGGAAGATGGTGAAGGCCATAGACCCCTAACTCTGATATTTGGGAATGCACCTTATTTACGTGTCGGCCTATAAAGCTTTTATAATACATTTGCGTTGTTTTAAAATGTGCAGTGTGTGCAGTGTGGGTTTTTATGCACTGTATATGTATACAGAGGTGAAGGACTGTAATGATTACTTTTCCGCTTTTACTATCTCTTCCGGAGATTAACTCAATCAGAATCATGACTCCAGCCGGTTCCAACACATTCCTCCGAGTCGCTTATCTGCTCTCAGGAACAGACACAAGTCGGAGCTTATTGTCGATCAATTGTTATGTCCTCCCACTTCAGTTTCCACATTGATAGATGGACATTGTGATTAAAAAGTACAGTTGAGACTCAGTCAGCAGGTTTATCTTCAGAGCAGCCTTTTTCTTTCATAACCTTCAGCAGTGTTGTAAATCTAGAGCTTTGTGAAGTGTGTTTTCATAGGAGCCCACAAAGCTTACATAGCCTGTGTGTACTCAGGTTTAAATGCACACCAGTTCTAATACTTTTATTGCAGAACAAGTGAAGTGAGGTGTCGTTCATGTGTATTTTCTTGTGTCTTTTGTATTTTAGTGTCCAAAGTACCATCGAGCAACAGCGAGCTCTCTAAGAGGGAAGAGACTTCAGGGAAGAGCAGAAACATCTTGGAAAAGTTCAGGTGTGAACATCGACCCTTCTCAAGAAGTTTGTTATATTAACCCTGGGGTATCAGTGGTGAAGCTGAACATGACATAGTTACATTGTATGAATCAAACAGATGGTTAAAGGTTCAGTCATGCAGACCTTTTGTTATGATTGTAAATATGTGTGACCTTTGCACTGGTTAGACCTTTATCAAGCTGATTGGTGACCTATTCCTGTCTCTCTTAGCAGTTCCTGCTCCATCAGACAAAGAATTAAAAGATAGTACAGAGAATAGCTTTGTGCACTCAGGCTCAACACATTTTGTCACGAAGAATAACTTCCATGAATAAATAGAAAACTGTCCTTCTTTTAAATCTCAATGTTCTCCGTGTGAAGATGCATTTGTTGCTGCTCCCATACTTCCTAACATGGTGGTAGAAACAACTGGATGAAAAACACCACAAGAGTTCAAACATTACGTCGACATTTCTGCAAACATTTGTATTCCCTAATAACATGTATGCATGAATTCATCTTCCTTTTCATTCAATTCCACAGAATTTATACTGAAACTGATACGACTCTTCCAAAGTACCCGGATCATTTTCAAGTGGCAAAGTATTCAATCTTTGAAAAGGTAAAGCTGCAGTTTATTTTAAGCTTTTCTTATACTGCTTCGACAGTAAATGTGTTTTGTTAATAGCCTACATTTCTCTGCAGATAAACAGCAGGACGTGGTGTGTGCTGGAGCTTCAGAGTTACAGAGGAGAGACAGGATGCCGGTACCGGGTGGTCAGGTAATGGAAGGACGATATCGAAGCCAAGGTTTGAAATATTTTATATAACACTACTTTGCTGAGCTAATAAATGACTTTATTTACTTTTTAGACATTGATTAATTTCATTCAACTTCATAAACTGCACACAATTCATATCACCATTTTTTATTTCTAAACTTCCTGCCTTCCCTTCTTTTTTCAAGCTGTTTGTAATTGTATAGTAATTTACTGTTTCCCTAGACATACTAAATTATTTAAATATTGGTTTTGAGTTGCTATGCATGTTATTTGACTCGTGATTCTGTCTCTGTTATTCAACGTTTTTTTTCATGTTGCTTTAATTGCAGATTAAAATGCTGGACATTTCATTTTTCTGGCTTTATGACCCAGTTATAATATATTCTCCTTTATGTCTTTCAACATGCTGTCTATTGTAATATGATGTTAAAGTTAACTGAAGTTAAAGAATCTGAAAAACCGAAAAGACCACGAGCTGAGTAAACATCAGCGAACCACAACAAATCAATTCCAGCAATCACCAGGAGACTAAGATGGACACTTTTTTTTATAACACGTCACATTACATAAACAAAAGGAGCAAATAACTTGAACAGAGTACCATAAAATCAACATTTGGGACTCGATCAGACTTCAGTTATAGAGTAACTTGAACATTGTAAAAAGATCAAAACCCATATCTGTGTTTGTGCTGACAGGAGGCGGCAGTGAGGGATATGCTGGTGCACCTGTCCACCTCAGAGGAAGCTCTGGAGGTCTACAAGACTCTGAGAGAGACCCTGCAGGCTGAGGGTCTGCAGCTGAGGAACAACAGCCGCCCACAGGCCCCAGACCTCGGCTCAGACCCCCTCCGGCTGGTGGGACATTACATTTCATTTCATTTGGCAGATGCTTTTATCCAAAGCGACTTACAATAAATGCATTCAACCAGGAGGGTACTGAGAAACAAGAATTATGTAGGTATTAGTTTGAACTAAGCCAAACCATTCGAAGTGCTAGTACCTTAGCTTCAACTAAGCCAAACCATTCAAATTGCTAGTACCTTAGCTTCAACTAAGCCAAACCATTTAAAGTGCTAGTATCTTAGCTTCAACTAAGCCGAACCATTCGAAGTGCTAGTACCTTAGCTTCAACTAAGCCAAACCATTCGAATTGCTAGTACCTTAGCTTCAACTAAGCCAAACCATTTAAAGTGCTAGTATCTTAGCTTCAACTAAGCCAAACCATTCGAAGTGCTAGTACCTTAGCTTCAACTAAGCCAAACCATTTAAAGTGCTAGTACTTTAGCTTCGACTAAGCCAAACCTTTCGAATTGCTAGTACCTTAGCTTCAACTAAGCCAAACCATTCGAAGTGCTAGTACCTTAGCTTCAACTAAGCCAAACCATTTAAAGTGCTAGTACCTTAGCTTCAACTAAGCCAAACCATTTAAAGTGCTAGTACCTTAGCTTCAGCTAAGCCAAACCATTCGAACTGCCAGTACCTTAGCTTCAACTAAGCCAAACCGTTTAAAGTGCTAGTAGCTCAGCTTCAACTAAGCCAAACCATTTAAAGTGCTAGTACTTTAGCTTCGACTAAGCCAAACCTTTCGAATTGCTAGTACCTTAGCTTCAACTAAGCCAAACCATTTAAAGTGCTAGTACTTTAGCTTCAACTAAGCCAAACCGTTCAAATTGCTAGTACCTTAGCTTCAACTAAGCCAAACCATTTAAAGTGCTAGTACTTTAGCTTCGACTAAGCCAAACCTTTCGAATTGCTAGTACCTTAGCTTCAACTAAGCCAAACCATTTAAAGTGCTAGTACCTTAGCTTCAACTAAGCCAAACCATTCGAAGTGCTAGTACCTTAGCTTCAACTAAGCCAAACCATTCGAAGTGCTAGTATCTTAGCTTCAACTAAGCCAAACCATTCGAATTGCTAGTACCTTAGCTTCAACTAAGCCAAACCATTTAAAGTGCTAGTATCTTAGCTTCAACTAAGCCAAACCATTCGAAGTGCTAGTACCTTAGCTTCAACTAAGCCAAACCATTCGAAGTGCCAGTACCTTAGCTTCAACTAAGCCAAACCATTCGAAGTGCTAGTATCTTAGCTTCAACTAAGCCAAACCATTCGAAGTGCTAGTATCTTAGCTTCAACTAAGCCAAACCATTCGAATTGCTAGTATCTTAGCTTCAACTAAGCCAAACCATTTAAAGTGCTAGTACCTTAGCTTCAACTAAGCCAAACCATTTAAAGTGCTAGTATCTTAGCTTCAACTAAGCCAAACCATTCGAAGTGCTAGTATCTTAGCTTCAACTAAGCCAAACCATTCGAATTGCTAGTACCTTAGCTTCAACTAAGCCAAACCATTTAAAGTGCTAGTACCTTAGCTTCAACTAAGCCAAACCATTCGAAGTGCTAGTACCTTAGCTTCAACTAAGCCAAACCATTTAAAGTGCTAGTGCCTTAGCTTCAACTAAGCCAAACCATTTAAAGGGCTAGTACCTTAGCTTCAACTAAGCCAAACCATTCGAAGTGCTAGTACCTTAGCTTCAACTAAGCCAAACCATTTAAAGTGCTAGTGCCTTAGCTTCAACTAAGCCAAACCATTTAAAGGGCTAGTACCTTAGCTTCAACTAAGCCAAACCATTTAAAGTGCTAGTACCTTAGCTTCAACTAAGCCAAACCATTCGAAGTGCTAGTACCTTAGCTTCAACTAAACCAAACCATTCAAAGTGCTAGTACCTTAGCTTCAACTAAGCCAAACCATTTAAAGTGCTAGTACCTTAGCTTCAACTAAACCAAACCATTCAAAGTGCTAGTACCTTAGCTTCAACTAAGCCAAACCATTTAAAGTGCTAGTGCCTTAGCTTCAACTAAGCCAAACCATTCGAAGTGCTAGTACCTTAGCTTCAACTAAACCAAACCATTCAAAGTGCTAGTACCTTAGCTTCAACTAAGCCAAACCATTTAAAGTGCTAGTACCTTAGCTTCAACTAAGCCAAACCATTCAAAGTGCTAGTACCTTAGCTTCAACTAAGCTAAACCATTCGAAGTGCTAGTACCTTAGCTTCAACTAAGCTAAACCATTTAAAGTGCTAGTACCTTAGCTTCAACTAAGCCAAACCGTTCACAGGGCTCTCAAGTTTTGAACAGAGTTCAGAGTGAGATTTTGGCAGCGGTGTTTGGTACTCCAACTTCTGGGTCCCCTCAAAGTTCCCATGAAGCCCTCTGTACAAGCGTACTTTGTTTACAAAATTGCGGCCCGTCTTGGTGGGCGGTACCCCGGAAAGAA
Organism: Notothenia rossii; assembly: GCF_949606895.1. Lineage (NCBI taxonomy): Eukaryota > Metazoa > Chordata > Actinopteri > Perciformes > Nototheniidae > Notothenia > Notothenia rossii. The sequence goes on from NC_136904.1 coordinate 87,760,709, forward strand.
ATCTCTGCGTGAGAAATACAAGGTGTGGCGTGTGAGCGTGTGAATGGAGTGAAGTGCGTGTGTCTCGACTTCAGAGCTCTGTGTTCAAATTGCTAGTACCTTAGCTTCAACTAAGCCAAACCATTTAAAGGGCTAGTACCTTAGCTTCAACTAAGCCAAACCGTTCGAATTGCTAGTACAGTATTACAATATGTATAGAGGTTTCATTGGCCGAGGTGAAGTCAAAAAAGGTGTGTTTTCACTTACTGTACCCGTTACTTTATTTAAACCTTTAAGAAATTGTTATGACAAAAACAATAAAGATGCCAACAGTAAATAGAAGGATACTATTCTGTTCCTCTAGTTTGCTGTAAAAAACTGTACTTTTATGTTCAGCTTCATGTTAGCATTAAGTATTCTTTAGTAACGGTATTTCTTTCACATATAAATGTATTGCACCAGCATGTGGTGGATAAAATGTAATATGTTATGTTATTTATACAATAATACATGCAAACTCAATGAATTAACATCATTTCCTGTCAATATGCAACATTATTACAAATTACAAAACTATTTAAAGGGTAAATAATTATTCATTTCATAGAAAGACATCCCAATAATAAAAATGACAGTACAAAGTACATTAGATTACACAATGGTCTTGATTTCTAAATACCTAGCTTTCATAAAATACAAAACTGTCTTTGTTTAAAATGAAATGAGAGGTGTTTTAGAGACTCTACTCCAAGCTTTATTGCCGTTTACATTTTCATGGCACAGATGTTCCTAATAATATACATCAGTAGAATCTTAGTTAGCAGCGTTCTGAGTTTGTTAGGGTGAGTCTCTGCTTCTTGACATTTGTGTAGCTGAATCTAATGAGCTGTTGATTTGATTTGCATGTTCCTTGTTTTACTGACAGCTGCTGCTGGAGGAGCAGCTGAACACAGGAAGCTTATCACAGGAAGTGGGAGTGTTTGTGGAGCTGCTGTGGACCGAGGCCCTGGGCTGCCTCGGCAACATCCTCACAGTCCCCATCAACAAGCTCAGCCTCAACGATGTAAGCTCCTCTCTGTGGATCATGCTGCTGTCAGACTACTGAGAGAAACATCAGCTGCCTCATCAGCCTTATTTGTTTGACCTTCCCGGAAAGACAGTCTAATGATGCATCTCAACGCAATTATTCTTGTGCTCCATGTCTCGTGTGTGTGTGTGTGTCTGTGTGTGTAGGTGAGCAGGGTGGAGGGCTTGTTGCTCCAGGCTCAGAGGAAGCTGAAGGAGTCAGATTATAATGAGGTTGCGTCTCTTATTGATGAGGTTTACACCCTGCTGCCGCACAAAGAGCCACGCCCCTTTCCTCCCACTGCCAAGTTCATCTCTCAGAAACTGGATCTCTGTCAGGTAACACTGAACTCACCCACAATCACTAACACAAACACTAACGTCCCGTCCACACAGCAGCGTTAAAAAGTCTCCCAACGCTTCTGCCCATTGACTTTGAATGGGGGTGACGTCACGTTGCCTCGCTTTTCGCCGAACTGCATTGTGGGGAAGCAAAGCGAAGATTTCCAGAATTTTCAGGATTCAAAAGTTGAGCAATGTTCAACTTTTGAAGCTGAGGTGGAAGCGTCAGCCAATCAAATCCTGTTTATGCAAATCTGACAGTACAAGCGCTAGCCAATCAAACCGCGTGTAAGCTGGGAGAGACATACCGCAGTTCATTTCCTCATATTCCAAACGAGAAATTACGGTAGCAAATCACCCGGTTCTTTACGACCAGAACTATTTACCGGGATACAAACCGGAGGAACCAGGCATGGAGGGAGGTGCTCGCATAAAATCCCCGGGTTTTTTTGCTTTGTATGTCGGGGGCGGGATATTCATGTGATTGGTTGTTGGTCGCGTTGCTCGCAAAAAATCCCCAAGCTTTCAGACACGCCCACCTCCAAGATTTTCAAGATTTTGTTAACGCTGCTGTGTGGACGGGGCGTAAGACATGTATAGGCAAGGCAAGTTTATTTATACAGCACCTTTCAGCACACGGCAATTCAAAGTGCGTTACAAAATAAAATAAAAGACATTTCAGATGAAATACAGCAGAAATATAGACAGCTTGAAGCAAATAATTATGAAATGTAAGGCCACATGCTGTCTTTTTCCTAAATACAGTATACTTTGGTGTGTTCACAAACATAGCCAAAAACCCTGTTGATGGACTTTTACAATGACGTCATTGAAAAACATATTGATGTGCAGTATATCTGGGTTGGATTTTTTTTGTATACTAATTGCATAAATAGTACTAAAGCAAGAAGTATATAATAAACACTTTTTAAAGTCAGTTGATATCATGGTGATCCTTATAAACTCTGATAAGTGCACAAAGAGTTGGCAGTTAAGATAAGATGAATTCTGATAATGATCAATACAACATTATTTGTGGTGAATGTCATGTTTTGTTTTCCTTTGAGCTATAACAAGTTTGAACCTTCCTGGCTTCTGAAGCTATTTAGTTCCTCATTATTTAAATGTTCCATTTAACAGAAAAGTTCAACACAATAAAATGGTTAATATTTACATTTGAATTCATTGCATTTATTAAAAAGTCATTCTGTGTTTACTAAATGACGTGACCCAATTTGGTTTATTTCGTTTTAATCGACTCCAGTGTGTAGAACATAGTAATTTATTTACTTTATATCAAATGTAGGAGCCAAATGTAGGGTCTCTGAGTGTTTTTTTCATTATATGGAATGTTTGACTCATTATCAGTGTTGGGTTTGTTCACTGGAGCGTGGGCTGGAGTAAGTGGTGGTTTAACCTGCGATCACCTGCTCACTTGGGTTTCTGTAGAGAGGTGGGGAAGCAACATTTTCTGTTCACCGCATACTTTTTACCACTATGTCTACTCTCATTGCCATTTACATCACACTTCCACTCACCGTCGTATTCAAAAGAATTGGTAATGGATTGAATTTTATTTGTGTTTGTTTGTGGAAGAATACATTATCAAACAAACCCATGGAGTAGAGCGGATATGTTCGTGCACGTCATACTAGTGTTTCTTCTCATGTTCAGCCCCTTGCAGCTTTTTTTTGACTAGCTTGAGCCACAGTAGCAAATGTAAAAACCTAAACAAATATTCTGAAATACACAGCATTCATTTTCATTCATAAACACAAGTCACCAGTGTCCCCTGTGCATGTTCAGGTTAACCTCACCATGATATCTTCCTTTGTCTAGTTAATCCGAGATGTTCTCAACGTGAGTGAAATGACCCTGAGGAGCCCCATGCCCTCCTGCCTGGGGAAGTACCGCGCTCTGAGGTGCTGCATTGAGACGGCCCCCCACGACACCCCCGAGCTTCAGGCTGTCACCTCCCTGCTGCAGGAAAGGTAGCGTAACACCTCAGAAATACTGGAGGAAGCCATTCAGTGATGCCTAGCTTCCAAACCACAAACACATGCATCTATTCACAAGAAGGAGTTGCAGATATCAATTCCCACCAACTGTTATTTATGTTCCTATTTCAGGCCGGTTACAGTCACAAATCTGATCAAATATATGAGCATCATCACGTAATTTAATAGTGAGTCTCATTCGGCTGGTTCTTCCCAATTGTAGCCATTTGTATTAAAGGTCAATCTGCAGCACAGAGGAGAAACATTGTAGAATGAGTGCTGGGGGTGATGCCCCTCATTCCTCCATTTTTATCAATTTCCTGTCTTACTCAAAATATATACAGAGTTTGCTATTATTGGACCATAAATCTGTGAGTAGCTCTGTATCTGCTTCGGAGGGTTTGCATTTTTAGCTCAGTGAAGACACAGTATAACACATATCCGGTTTAGTCCAAATATTGCACAATTGTATCCATCAAATCTCTCAGCTTTTTTGCCACGACATACCTCCTCTTATTACTTTATTCTTCACTTTCAATCAAACACTTGTTACGTCCCCCTCTAGGGTAGAGGAGATCAACATACACCAGTGTGGAATTGGTCAAGTTATAAGTGTTTTTTTTACAACAAGTGAACAAAAAGGTAGGCGAACAGCCGGGCACAAACACAAGTGGCCAAAAGGGCGCAGGTTTAGCTAAAGGGAAAACAAAAGGAGGACTCTAACAAAGGGAGCCTGATCAAATGAGAATAAAGGTTTACAAACTAAACCTACCAACAAAAGGAGACTGTATCAAAACACAGCTATCGTGTAGGACAACAGTTCAGCGTAGAGCTAACCTAACACCGCTAATCAAAATAATGATAACAACGACCACACAAGGTACACAGTTAACAACGTTAAGACAGTTGCGAGAGGCGCCTGTTCACACAGAGCCTCCCGAATGATGACAGTCGACCGGCTTTATAGTCCTCCCCCGGAAGGTGTGCGCTGGTTGTGCGCTGGGATTGGCACGCGTCGGCCCCGTCAGCTCCAATCACCGTCTTCGGGGCGGACCAGAGGATGGGCAGCCAATGGCATCAGGGCCACTGCACAGTTCATTTACATATCACACAGAACAGAGTTAATTAGGACCGGTCAGCGGCCGTGACACACTACCCAATTCATTAAAGGGGACCTATCATGCAAAATGCACCTTTTGTACGTCTTTTATACATGAAGATGTGTCCCCGGTGTGTAAGGGGAACTCACCAAGTGTCAGAAAACACAACCCTCTCTCTTTTCCCCCATACCCAAATCTCTAAAAACGGGGCTACAACGGTTCTAGTACAGATTTGAAATATCTCTGACGTCAGTGACGAGGAGCTCCGCCTACATGGCCAACTCTCCACCAATCAGGGGAATGAGAGGTTGCCGTGGCATGGTAACAGCATGGTAACAGCATGGTAACAGCATGGGAACATGACGCTCGTAACTCGGCCCCCTCCTTTGCAGGGGGGCGTGGTCAGTTGCAGCGCATGCAAAGACCGGGTGGAGGAGAGCAAAATAGAGCGAAATGAGGCATGGCTAAAATGCAGGATCTGTTTGGTATTTTGAAAAAGAAAACATATAAGTATACCTTATATAGGTATGGCCCTACAATATATTATTCAAATATAGCATGATAGGTCTCCTTTAAGTAACATTTATAACTGTTAAATTATAGACAACACTTTGGGCAAAATCTAAGAAAGAGCCCAGTACATTTCCAGAAGGAGAGAGAGAGAGTTTGAGGGCACAGAATGCAGTTTTAATATTAATTAGCCTTTCCTCTTCTCGAGACATAAATAATACAGATAATACGCGTTCACCAAAGGCTTTGTATGAAGTAACCGGGACCATACCATTCAGATTCATTGTAAAGGAATACAAATAATAATAGTGTGTGTCGTTTAGAGTTAAAAGGCCTCAAAGTGTATTTTGTGTGTTTTAAACCCTAATGGGGCCAGTAGTGTCCATCCATAAACACATAAACAAATATGTTTTTGATACATAAATGTTTGTTTCCGTTGAGTTTGGGCTCTCACTTCCCATGTTCCCATCTGTTCTTTGCAGGAAGATGCAGGTCAAACAGGTTCTGCGTGTCAGCCGAGGAGTGGAGCTCCAGACGTTTAAGAGTGAGTTTGGGAACGTGAGGCTCCTGCTGCACTCCTCCAGCCCCAGCAACTTTGTGGGAGTCCTGTCTCGGTGAGGACACACACACACACACACACACACACACACACACACACACACACACACACACACACACACACACACACACACACACACACACACACACACACACACACACACACACACACACACACACACACACACACCCTGAGATTTATCTGTCAATTGTTGTTGGACAATCCCAGGTTTTCTTGCAAGGGCACTGATAAAGATCATTTCTGAGACGAAAAAGTACTTGTTGATTTTTAAATCCAGACTGACTTCTGTACGGAGGGAGTACCACCAAGAAAACATGGTACACTGTTCTGACTTGAAATTAGAAAAAGGGTTACTTTTCCTGGGCTCTGTGGCTATACATTTAATTAAAGGGAGTTTTGATGGATTTAGGGACAAATGAAGCTCATAGATCAGTCTACGCTGTGTGTAACGTGAGTGTTATAGTTCCTTTGTGCAACCAGTTCAAATTGGATTCTGATGTTGGTTCCTTTTAAGAGTAATGTGAACAACTCCAAACAAGCTGTTAATCTGAATTGAGCGCTTAGACTCGCAGTGGAGCGTAGCTTTAGCAACGTGATATATGTTATGATATAGTCATGCAGACAGGTACCGTGTAGTGAAGGTCTTCAAATGGACAATTAAGAAATCTTATTTGGTCTTGGATTTTTTTTACTTTAACAATGTTTACCCTCTCTTTAGTGGTCTGCTGCCGCCCCGTGTCGCAGTGGAGCATCATGGGATTGAGAGAACAGACGCGGGTAATCTGGGCAGTGGAATCTATTTTAGTGACGACCTGAGGTAAGTAGAACATCTGAAATTAAGTTTGTTATGAAAAATAAAACCTACTTCTATAAACTACTCTTGAATTGCCGAAAACATTACCGAATTTAATGAAACGATTGCGTCTATGAGAATGCATTGTATTTAAAACAGAGGTGTCCAAACTTTTTTCACCGAGGGCCACATAAAGAAAAATATACGAAGGGCTGGGCCGCTCATTAGAGGTATATTACCTCGTAAGTTCAGTTATAAGTTAGCAAAATCAATCAAATGTAGGTAAATTATGCTTGTGAGTGTTGGCAGCTCATCCCTTAAAACAGAAGATTGATTATAATAAGGAGAAATACGAAGGGTGTTTATAACTGTTAAATTATAGACAACACTTTGGGCTAAATCTAAGAAAGAGCCCAGTAAATTTCCAGAAGGAGAGAGAGAGAGTTTGAGGGCACAGAATGCAGTTTTAATATTAATTAGCCTTTCCTCTTCTCGAGACATAAATAATACAGATAATACGTGTTCACCAAAGGCTTTGTATGAAGTAACCGGGACCATACCATTCAGATTCATTGTAAAGGAATATAAATAATAATAGTGTGTGTACGTTTATGGCGCATCTCCACTCCAGCGCGGAGTGCGGTTTAAGCTTCTTTTTTTTTAACATGCTTGTTATGTAAATAAGTCATTGGGCTTCTTTTTCTTTCGTGTAACGTCAGAGGTCCAACTCGGTGTCGTGTAGCCATGCCCGCATCTCTCGCATGCAGAACTGTCATTCGGCTAAGATATGTTAGAAAATGTTTCCAACTTGAATTCACTGAATTTATTGAAAAGTGGTCTTACTAACGCATGACAAATACTGTGTAATATATTTGTACATTTATCTTTAAGAAGTATAATACAAGCACAAGTTTCATTTGTGGACCATATTCCATTATACTTTTTGAATTTGCTGCCTGAGGGCCGATTCAAAATGTTCCGCGGGCCGCATTTGGCCCCCTGGCCGTAGTTTGGACACCCCTGATCTAAAAGGTGCTTTTCTAATGAGTCTTTAATCCTCATGTCATCCTATGGGGAACCAGATGGCAACAACACACTCGTCTGTAGTCAGACTGTTTTCCACTCTCCTTATCCACAGCGCCAGTTTGAAATACTCCAAGCCCAGCGAGACAGACGGCTGTCGGCTGCTGTTGGTGTGTGATGTGGCGCTGGGTCAGTGCATGGACGTCCGTAAGAAAGACCTCACCCTGACCGAGGCTCCGGCGGGATACGACAGCGTGCACGGTGTCCGCCGCACCCCCAACACTCACTCTGAGTTTGTGGTAGGTGTTTTCATGCTAACTGTTAGGAAAATAACCGGCTTGAGCTTCAATATCAGGATACATGTATTTATTATCCTTGCATTAATGGAAGTAGTCATCACATACAGAGCATACAGTATGGGACAAATAGTTCCCAGAACAGTCCTTCAGGTGCTGATATACAAGAGAGGGTGTATTCGGTCACACGATGCAGAATACCGGTTCAAAGCAGTATTCAATGTTTACTTCAGATTAGCTCCACGTCAGAAATGATCATGACAGTCATATGTCTATCTCCATAGAGGCTGAATCATCATGTTAATCACATAGCTATCATATGCCTAAAACAGTCCCAATACTCTTCTAGGTCATCATACATCCTGTTACGTACACAGCTACGTAGGGCCTTTGTTATAATGTGCTATTCTGATATTAGAAGAGTACATTCAGTATTTTACCAAAACACTAATGTACATGAAATTAAAGCCTGTTTCTGCATTTCTTTATTTTCAAGACTGACAGTTTATCAAATTTAGATTTTAAGATGCCGAGTGAAGTAAACAAAGACTGAATGTTTTGCACTATCAAAGCTTGTATTAAGAATCTTAGGAGATAAATGTGTATATGATTGTATAGATGTGTGTGCAAGTACGTATTTGTACGTATGATCTGTTCATTAGTGTAACAAAAGCGAAAAACAATTAAAAAGGATTTCAAATGTACTTTTGAATGGATATCATCATGTTTTCTACATAATCTCACCGAAAGAAAAAGTAAAACATATTTTCTTTGATTGCGGTTATCAATGTTATTTATAGTGCTGTTGGATTAGAAGTTTTTGACCAAAGTTACAAATGTTGTTTTTGAAAAGATACAATATTTCTTTTTCTTTTTAACCATATTCTCTGATATATTCTGTAGAGATTTTAATAATTGTTATATACAAATAATTTCAAAGCTTTAAATTATCTTAACTTCCAAGTTTGTGTACACTGTAACATGTATACTTGTACTTGTGCTCCAGGACGATGAGTACGTGGTGTACAGTCCCGATCAGGTGAAACTGAAGTTTGTGGTTCAGTACAGCGTCGAGGGGGACGCACCCAAGGAGTTCAGTCCAAACATCAACATCTGCGCTGAGCCCTCTACGGACCGAGATGAGAAGATAACTGAGAAACCTGGCAATGGTATACTTCTCCTGAGCTTCAGCACTTTGAATGTCTGATCTGATATACACACCCATATCTTTTTGAGATGTCATGAGGGATGACTGAAAAAAAGTCTTTCTTCTTCCAGCTCCTAAAGACATTTTAAAACCACTTTGCTAATATTATATTGGTATTTGGGAACAACACAACTTTAATAAAGTACAATTCCCCAATCCACTAAATTAGGCAGCGTTTATCTTCAGACAGTAGGAAAGCTTTCCTTCCAAGGTGAATGGACAGGTCAGAGTGTTTTGCCATTGAAAGGATCAATGTTGTCCTGTCTTGTTGTCATTACCTCGCAATCAAACAAACATTGTGTGTGTCTTGGTTTGTGTGTAGATGAGGAGCTCATGTTGGATGAAACGTATTTCTGTCCTAACCCTCTGGATGACGTGAAGGCTGGTCTGATGGACAGCTCAGGCCAGCAGCTCCCTCTGCAGGCCGTCCACGTGAAGTGCAAACTGATGGATCTGCTCTCTCAGGTGAAGACAGACCAACTCATTCATATTGTTTGTTCAGATAGATGATCTATTGGTTGATTTGAATTAAGCCTCGTAAAATGCATCAGACGACCAGAGGAGAATATATCTTGTTCTCATTGCTACATTTACTGGATCTAAAAAAACACTGTTATACAGTACAAGTATCTAATCTGTAATTAAACTCAATTGTTCCTTCTGTCCTCTTTTCAGGTCATCATCTTCCAGAAATACACCAATCTGAGCTCTGTGCCCATCGAGGCAAAGTACGTCTTCCCCCTGGAGGATTCTGCAGCAGTGTGTGGATTTGAAGCTTTTATTAATGGGAAACATGTGGTGGGACAGGTAACCTAACTTTACTTTTCATATCACAGATATTAGTCTTACCCTCTAGTTTCAGTGGTTCCCAACCTGGGGGGCGTGCCAAAGATCGCAGGGGGGGCGCCAAAGACCGCAGGGGGGGCGCCAGGCCTCAGATGATTTGAGGCCAAACATTTGTTTACATATAATTGTAATGCAATACATGGTTGTCACTAAAAACCTTGTCTCTACATTAAAATAAAAAATAATTGATTAATTAATTTTTATAAAAATTCAACTTAGCAGCTAATAAAAAGACAGAAATGTATAATTCTTTCTATAGAAATGTTTCTTCTGCCCTTAAAGTGTCCAAACCTGGCTTGTCTGGATAAGCGCATTTTTAAAACAGAGTCATTGTCCATGTCGGTTTCAATTGGATTATTTGTCACAGTTGGTCCGATCAGATCGGTCTCCTCCATTTTGTAGATTATTTACAATTTTGAATCCACATAAACACATCGGCAAAATCCGGTTTACTTTGAGCATGTGTTTTAAACAGTTTAATTCCTTTGTGAATTGTTTCCACTTCCGCCGTCCTTTAATTTCTTCATACAGCGGGAATCCAAATGAATTAATCCAATAAGTTGTAGCATTTTTGAGACTTTTAAACTTTAATTACCTCTGTTGCGCCCCCTCCCCCCCTTGTGTGTGTGTGTGTGTGTGTCATTCGGGGGGGCTCTTGGGAAAAAAAGTTGGGAACCCCTGCTCTAGTTACTGTATTTCTTTCTCATATAGACTTATTTTATTCATTAGATCATTTCTTAATGATTTATCTAATTTATTAAAAAGCATATACAGACAACAGCTAAAAAATGGCTTGGCCGATTTGGAAAATGTTGGTGTGGTTATGGAGGTTATTTAGGATGTTGAATCAATTGCTGACATCTTTTAGGAAGAAAGAAAAGGCAGTTTTGAGTCTTTAGACTTGGTCTGTACCCACAAATCATCAAAATCAGTGTACAAATGTAGCCACTTTCTGGTTTCAACTGCCATTTGGATCCTGAACATGTCAGAAATGGATTCAAAATCCTCAATAACCCCTAAAACCACTCCAAAATGTTCAAAATCGGCAAAGCCATTTTTTTATCTATTGTCTGCATATGCTAATTGGTGCTCGTTAATGCAACTTATGCTAATTGTGCAAATTGCCCAACATATGCAAGTTAGCATCTAGCAGTTTCTATGTACTACGCATTTATATATAACACTTACTCAACATCTCAGGTTCACAATAGGACTCTATGAGCTGGAAAATAAACAATGTTATTAAACATACTTTGTTGTTATTGTTGTTATGTGTAACAGCAAAACTCACCAGTAAAATACAAATTCACTTCATGGATTTTTTGTTAAAACTATTTTGCCTTGTTTGTATCTCAGGTGAAAGAGAAAGAGACGGCACGCAGGGAGTACAAGCAGGCGATAAAGAAAGGACATGGAGCCTACCTCATGGACCAGGACGCCCCCGTATGTTCACCCTCTGCATTCAAGATCTAAACAAAGCAATCTCTGATTCTGAAATATTACACTGATCAATCAATATACAAGAAAGTGTTATAACCCCTTTTCACAACACCTTATTTACTTATCGAATCGATGCATGAAATTGGGTTGCAAAGACAGAAACCACTGGTTACAGAAGTGTTTTTGCTATTCTCTATTCGTTCAACATTATTATCAGTATTGCTTCATGAAGAGACACGGGACTCTCCCAAATTCTCTGATAAGTAACAATCATATTTACAAGCTTTAACTAATCCAACCACATATGTAATTTAGCATTGCAGAAGGCTGTATAAACTACAATGCCCATGAGCCCCAGACACCGTTGTTATGGGAAAAGAAAAATGGTTTCAATTATTTAAAAACGCAGCCGCATTTATACTATGTTCATTCAAAGTTCACTCAAATTCAAAATACATATTGGATATGTCTATCTCCCAATAAATGTACCTTTAATGTACACACCTTGTTTCTTCTACTTTGTATCAACAGATCTTTTGTTTTAAAGGTCACCTATTATGCAAAATCCACTTTTTCATGTCTCCTCTACATCAACACGTGTCCCCTCTGTGGAAAGAGACTCTGAAAGTTTCAGGAACAAAGATTCTCTCTCTTTTTGTCCTGATCCATTTCTATAAAAACCTGTCTGAAAATGAGCTGATCAGATTTTGGCCACTTTATGAGGTCATAACGATTTGTTGGCTTGTGTAACCATTAGCCAATCACCAACCAAGTTAACCCCCCCCCCCCCCCACCTTACCACCTGAATCTCCTCCTAGAGCACCATTGTGTTCTTTTTAACCAAATATCTCTCAGAGGGGCGTGGGGAGGGGCTCCTTATTTTCATCTAAAGTAACAGACAGAGAATCAGCACTTTTGAAACAGGGCTGAAACAGAGGGGATTATGGGTAATGCTGCAATGATCTGTTTGGTGTTTGGAGCCAAACACTTCAGAGACATGTTTTATATCTGAGACCTATATTATATTGATGAAAAACAGTATGATAGGGGACCTTTTAAAAACTGTATTCAAGTCAAATGTATACAAAAGGATTTTCCTCCAGAGGTGATTAAAATAGTTATGTCCACTTTGTGTCTCTAACTCCTTGCCTGTGTGCTCTCTGCAGGATGTGTTCACCATCAGTGTGGGCAATCTGCCGCCCAATGCGACCGTCCTCATTAAAGTCACGTTCGTGTCCGAGCTCGTCGTCACGGACGGGTCTATTTTCTTCCATCTCCCTGGGAGCGTGGCTCCATGGCAGGAGAGTGCGGCGCTCTACCAGACCACACAGGTAAAGGGAGGTCCAAATGTATACCCCAACAACAATACTCCACAAAGTAAAGTCTTAATTCCCCCTTTCACTCTTGCCTTCAACTCCTAATCCACTAACCCAGGGCTTCTCAAACTCCGGACCAAGGTCCGGATCCGGACAGAACTGCAAATCAATCCGGACCGAACCCTGTGTCCCATTATAAAAAGAAATAAAAAAAAAAAAAAATTATTAAAAAAAAGAAAAAAAGAATTTCTATTGTAAATTAAAGTGGACCTATTATGCTATATTGGAAACATATATTGTAGGGCCATACCTATACAAAACATGTCTGTGAAGTTTTTTGCTTAAAATACCAAACAGATCACCCATTGTAGTCATGCCTCATACTGCTCAAACACCTCTTTTGCAGCCCTGTTAGAGAAACGCGGATTTTGGGTCCTTAGCTTTAAAAAAAATAAAAAGAGGAGGCGGAGCTAATGCCTGATCAAAATTCTACCGGAGATAAAGTAAAATTATGCTGTGATAAAACGCCATCCTGTTCTAAACCACATCAAAGATTACATTTTCTGAAACAGTATGGAGCTCAAATGCTTTTTCTCTTGCGGGTTTATCACAAGGTGAGTTCTTTTTTTATTTACTGCTTTTTAAACACATGTGCTCTCCAGTACAGGTTACCTCTGAGTGTTAGCGACGCTTGCTAATGTAAACAAAGACAAGATTACGTCCAAAACATGACAGGCATTGTTTCTGAAAGCAACTTTGTGTGGGTCCGCTGCCGATTTGACGTCAGATCGGCAGCAAATCTGTACCCGCTCGTTGTACCGCTGTTTTTAAAAAGATTTGGGTACGGAGGAAAAGAGAGAAGGTTTTATTGTCTGACGCTGCGTGAGTTCAACATGAACATGAAACACCCTTTAATTTACTGCAACGACATGTTGGGAAACCTTCTCAAGGGGGCCCCATGCGAGCCGAAACTTCGTTGCTCCGCTCCGGGGGGGGGGGGGGACTTTACTGACATTGATCCGGACCATTGACCTTGTATAAAATTCACAAGTGGACCTTTAACAAAAAAGTTTGAGTACCCCTGCCCCTCGTCCTTATTCCACCTAGCTTAGCACTTTTTACTTTTGTTGTTATTTATTTTTCTTCTTTACTTGATTGTAAAGTGCTTTGAGCACCAGGAAAAGCGCTATATAAATGTAATGTAGTATTATTATTGTCATTATTAATCTGAATGTTGTCTTAAGGTGCAACAACAATTCAATCCGGAGAGACGGTTTTGATGTAAGAAGACATATTTATTGCCAGGAATACACAAATAAATGTAATGGAGTTTTGGCGATTAGGCCCCGTTGTGCAGGAGTATCATTCGGGAGGGGAGAACCGATCTGATGAAACGCCCCGGATGAAACCCCCCGGAGAGTGAATGGATAGTTGGGTTCGGTCTGAAGGGGAGGGGCTTAGCTTGACCCTGGATTCATTTATATATACATTCTATGATTCAGAGGGACAGGAGTTGAAAAGGGGTGGAGGAGGGTTGCATAGAGTCACCTGAAATGACAGCTGATAGAGGGGAGAGCAGATTTAAAAAGGGTTAGCGGAGCGCTATGATAGGCTGGTGAGAATAGAGCGAAGTGATTGGTTAAGCTGGGGAGTGACGCCCCCGATCACTTATTGAGAGGAGAGAGAGTAGTGACGTAGACATAGTAAATGTATGAGTAAAGAAGGTCTTCCTGGTTGAACTTGCGCTGAGCTTCATAAGTGCCTTAAAAGAGCGAAACAGCAAAAGTATAGTATATATGTATATAGTATAGTACACACCCGAATAAGATAAGACCTTTATTAATCCCCGTGGGGAAAGTCAGTAGTTTAACGGCAACAGGGTAAGGTTGAAAAACAGGACAGCACAGAATCACACAGATTGATACAATTAAGGATAAAATCAAAGATACAAATTAAAAATGGTAAATAACTATAAAATAAGAAATGAATTCAAATGAACATATATACATATTTATTCATGTGTTCATATTATTTACATGTGTGTGTGAAAACAATGTGTATTTTGCAATATATGCATGTGTTTTCATCAGTTTGAGTTATTTACTTTTTTAGTCTTCTTCTCCTTTGTTCTGGCTCGAAAGAAATTAAATATATAAGATATCAAATAAAGCGGGACTTTTCATAGTCTTCCTTCATAAAGCTATCCTACGTCTGCATGAACCATTCATCAATGGGGAGATACAAATGACTTAAGTGCGGGGCTCTGCATTGAAAAGGAAATACTGTTAATGTTCCTGGTTTGTCTTGCATTGATCAACAGGTCACTGTGGAGAAGGTGTGTGTGAAAGATGAGGCGAGGTGAGCTATGTTTTGTATTTTGACTATTTTAATGCATTTTAGCTTAATTGTAATCCTTCAATTTGACCACACCTTTTGTGCTGAATGTTTGTGAAAAAGCAAACTGTCCATTAACTTGTTTATCCACAAATATTACATCAATGACACTTTTTTCTGTTAATAATTTGTCATTATCTCAGTTAAACATTTGGATAGAAAAATAAGATGTGTTTTTCATCGTTGCCTGTTTGTCCTTCTTACTGTGTTTTTGTAATGTAGACTTTAATGTACATCACATTAAAGGCTTTGCTCAATGTGTTGTTTATTTCTCAGAGAGTTCACCCTGGACATGTCGATCGAGATGCCGAATGAGATCACAAAGCTGCAAATCAGCCATAAAGTCAAGATCAAGGTAATCTGTGTTTGACATTTGTTTGGGATTTTTTAGACATTGTTACGGCTGTCAGTTATTGTCTCTGTCTTACTGTGTACCTCCACACATCAACAAATAACACATATTGTACACTTCTATAGAAATAGCATGTATTCTCTTGACTTGATGCGTTTGGAAATGCAGACAAAAGTGTACCAAAAATATGTAAAATGCCTTAATGCTAAAACACTTTATGATCTTCATGTGTACCCTTTTTTCTTTTCTGTGTGTTTGTGTGATATTCCCACAGAAAACCGACTGTAAGGCAGTGTTGAGCGTGCTGCCAGGAGAGGTCATGGGTCCAGGTGGCTTCATGGTGTCAGTCAAGCTGTCGGAGGTCCACCTGCCCAGGATGTGGGTGGAGAAACACCCCGACAAGGACAGCCAGGTCTGCATGTCTGTCTGCACGCATTCCTCTCTTTATCCCTCTGTGGAGCCAAGGCAGAGCGTATACAAGTTAGCGCTGAGCTTCAGTCTGCAATGTTCAAAACAACAGATAAAGACAGAAATCTAGGTGTAGTCATGGACTCTGACCTGAGTTTCAACAGTCACATTAAAACAGTTACTAAATCAGCTTACTATCACCTAAAGAATATATCTAGGATTAAAAGACTAATGTCACAGCAGGATTTGGAAAAATGTGTCCATGCTTTTACCTTCAGTAGACTGGACTACTGTAATGGTGTCTTCACAGGTCTCACTATCTATCAGAAAGCTGCAGCTGATTCAGAACGCTGCTGCTCGAGTCCTCACTAACACTAAGAAAGTGGATCACATCACTCCTGTTCTGAAGTCTTTACACTGGCTTCCTGTATGTCAAAGAATAGATTTCAAAAATACTGCTGCTGGTTTATAAAGCTTTGAATAGTTTAGGCCCAAAATACATTTCTGACCTACTGCTAAATTATGAACCATCCAGATCTCTCAGGTCTTCAGGGACGGTCAGCTTTCTGTCCCCAGAGTCAGAACTAAACATGGTAAAGCAGTTATTCAGTTCTTATGCTCCAAATATCTGGAACAAACTCCCAGAAACCTCCAGGTCCACTGCAACTCTGACTACTTTCAAATCCAGGCTGAAGACTTTTCTTTTTGTCGCTGCTTTTAATTGAACTATTCACATCTTAAACTGCACTGTAACTTTTATCCATGTATTTTTTCTTTTAATGTTTATTTGATTAACTTTTCTTTTTAATGACTGATTTTAAATGCCATTTTCTTAATGTCTTTCATTTTTGTAAAGCACTTTGAATTGCCTTGTGTTGAAAGGTGCTATAGAAATACACTTTTCTTGCCTCTCTTTATCTCCCTCTGTTTCTTTCTTTAAACATCTCTCACTTTCTCCTCTAGGCCAGCATGTTAGTTTTCTATCCAGACTTTGAAGTGAACTCCGAGCGTGAATCTGATGAACTCGTCTTGCTGATCGACACGTCGGAGTCCATGAAGGGAGAGTCTCTCGTCTTGGCCCAGAAAATCGCCCTGAAGGTCCTCAGACAAATCGATAACAACACCAAACTCAATGTCATTGTATTTGGCACAGGTCAGTTTGAATGTGTATTCATTTTGGGTCAAATTGATAAAGCAATAAGGGGAAGTACAAGTTAGAAAGGTGAGATAATGTTAAAATATCTCACCATTAATGAGTAAGCTAAAAGTATTTTGACTGAACCAAATAAATGAAATGAATAAGTTATGTAATAAAACTGCAAGGCACAAACCATGACACTGCTTTGGTTTTGATAATCTGTTATTTACTCTTACATTCATTCGTGTTTCAGCACTTCCTCTCACGTCAGCTTTCACATCCAACATTTCAAGTACAAGAAAACTGCTTTTAGGGACTTTCCGTCTGAAGTCAAAACTTATTTTACATAAAAGTCTCCTCTTATTCCAAACTCAGTTCAACCAATACTTTATAATTTTAGCGAAAGTATAATGTGTTTTTTTTTTCTGTATTTTTGTCTGTCAGATCACAAAGACGCTTTCCTCACAGCACGGCCGCTCTTTGAAGCTCAACCGGCAGCAGAAACATTTATCAAGGTGAGTCTTTGGTTCATTCAAAAAACGAGCAATATAACATTTTAATCTATAAAATGTATCTCACCTCTCTGTGTAATGTACTGTAGACTAAACCACCTTAAACAACTTACCAATCACTGTACTGTAACAACATATTTTCAGTATACTACACTTGAGTTTTCGGCCATGACAGGAACTTGGTCCTGTGACACATGGACTCGATAAACTTGACTAGTCCTTACAATATATTTCTCATAACTCTAAAATAAAACAGGAAACGATAGTGAGAAGTAGTGCCTTGACAAAATTGGTCAGTGTAAGATGAATTTCTTATTTGAGTTTACGGCTTTCTATAACGACATACAGAAAAATACTATATTAGATTTGAAAAGTAAACTAGTCATTGAAGAGACTTAAAAGTAATTCACAGAACATACTGGAAGTAACTGTTTTAGCTGCACACAAAATGTGTGCTGTCAAACAGGTTCGTTTTACACAGAACTTATTTTTTACAATATTCCAAAAACCTATGGAGAAATCCCATTGCTTTTTTGTCGAGGGAACCCATGCTCAGTTTATTTCCAAGTCGGCCTACAAAAATACGTCATCACTGCACCACTCTATAAACCCGTTTCTGATTGAGATTCTGATTCTTCCTCCTCTCCCTGCCACCAGCTCTCCTCTCCAGTAGGGGGCAGCACTGAGCTGTGGCGGCCCCTGCGAGCTCTCAGCCTGCTGCCTCCGTCCCGCGGCGTCAGGAACCTGCTGCTGCTGTCGGACGGACACATCCAGAACGCAGAGCTCACCCTGCAGCTGCTCAGAGACAACGCCGAGCACAGCCGCCTCTTCGCCTGCGGCCTCAGGTCTCAAAGGGTCATAGGCATACTTGTCAACCCTCCCGATTTTCGCGGGAGACTCCCGTTTTCATTGCCCTCTCCCGGTTTCCTCCCGGGGTCATATTTCTCCCGCATTTCTCCCGATTTCTGACAAAATCAGATTTACACACGACTGTTTCCACTCGGACTTTAATACAGCTACACCATTGTTTGGTTTCCATGGTAACACGTCTCTTTAGTAGCGCGCAACTCAAAATCTGAGAGGGTGAGACAGATATTCACAGAAAATATAACAAGAATCGACGACAACTACTCTACTCTCTGCTCACGCCTTTCCTGTAAAATACAGGTCCAGCCCACACATCTGCTCCATCAAGGACGGTGCTACAGGCCGCAAGGCAGTGCACTTACAACTACAATAAGCATGTTAATGTTAATCTAACAGCTCCGGCGATCCACTAGCACCCCCCCCCCCCCCCCCAATTTTGCATTTTGAAATGCTCCCGATTTCTGAGGTCGAAAGGTTGGCAAGTATGGTCATAGGTCACACAGGGGAGGGGGATTTTCTCAGAAAGGAGAATACATTCCTGCGTTTTAAAGGTCCCCTGTTATACTGTTTTTCATCAATATATAATAGGTCTCAGATATAAAATCTTATTTTACCTGTCCCTTCTTAAAAAAAATAACAAACCAAAAATGAAATAACCATACAAACGTAAAATAAAAGCAATATTCTTTCAGTCACAGTTGCTTACAAATACTGAAACATAAAACCAGAACACCATCAAAAGTAACATTCAGTCTGATTATGCTTTCTTTATACATTTTCTTAAAAATATTGATCTAGTTATATGATTGGAAATATGTCCTGACACCAGAGACACAAAAACATAAAGGCTGAGCTGTCTAACAACATAAGAATTAAAACAATGTAAACACAAGTCTGGATGAAAATATAACAGAAATGGGGGAATGTCCCTACTAAATGTGTAAGGAATCTCACTCTCCCTCATAACCACGACCGATACGGGTTGTAACTCTCTGAGCTTTAACCACAAAACATTTAGTATTCAGCCTTGCCTTGCTTTGCACTCTGAGGTTCTTTTTCACAACAGACATTTTAAAGTTGCTGTTTTTTTATGCTTGCTCTGTCATTTCAGCCCGACAGCCAATCGGCACATGCTCAGAGCGCTGGCTCAGGCCGGGGGCGGAGCCTTTGAGTTCTTCGACACAAAAACCAAACACAACTGGACAGATAAGGTAGGACTGACTAGCTTTACATTTTATTATAACACATTATTGGGCTTTTTTACCCAATGCAAAACATGAATTTGTATCTGATGATCTCGATATGTGTTGAAAGTATCAACATGTTTCCCAAGAGGATCTAACACGTGTAATGTTGTAAAATGGGCCGACAGACTTTCACATTACGAAAAAAAATTGTTTTATTCATTTGTTAACGCTTTGTTAACTCTTCACCCTTCAGTAAAGGGAACGGAGAACTTCCACATCACCACATTGTGCAATATAAATATCATTTCCATCATTACACAACACTCGCTGCTATATAACATGTGCAATATTATTATTATTAACAATGTGCTATGATAAACGTGCAATTAGGGTTGCACTACTAATTACTGGTTATATTCACATTAATTCTGTGACCGTCTATGTTTCATGTACATATTTAATTGTATTTTTGTAACTGGCACAACAATTTCCTTCGGGATAAAGAAAGTCTTATCTTATCTTTGATTTTGGCGGCAGGTTGCATCTCAGCTGAATCGTATGGCGTCTCCCAGCTGCAGTTCAGTGTCAGTGAAGTGGCAGCAGTTCAACCCGACAGCGCCCCCTCCTGTTCAAGCTCCCAAGCAGCTCCACGCTCTGTTCAATGACTGCCACACCCTGGTGTACGGCTTTGTGCCGCACTGCACTCAGGTACACACTTAGAGGTCCCCTATTATACTGTTTTTCATCAATATATTATAGGTCTCAGATATAAAACATGTCTCTGAAGTGTTTGGCTCCAAACACCAAACAGATCATTGCAGCATTACCCATAATCCCCTCTGTTTCAGCCCTGTTTCCAAAGTGCTGATTCTCTGTCTGTCACTTTAGATGAAAATAAGGAGCCCCTCCCCACGCCCCTCTTAGAGATATTTGGTTAAAAAGAACACAATGGTTCTCTAAGAGGAGATTCAGGTGATAAGGTGGGGGGGGGGGGGGGTTACCTTGGTTGCTTATTGGCTAATGGTTACACAAGCCAAAACATCGTTATGACATCACAAAGTGGCCAAAATCTGATTAGCTCATTTTCAGACAGGTTTTTATATAAATGGATCAGGACAAAAAGAGAGAGAATCTTTGTTCCTGAAACTTTCAGAGTCTCTTTACACAGAGTTCCCCTCATGTTGATTTATAAAAGACATGACAAAGTGCATTTTTCATAATAGGTGACCTTTAATATACACGACTGGAAACAGCTTACTTACTTAAAATAAATCAACACAGCACTTGGGGAGTCCTCAGCACATTTGAAGGAAAGAAAATACAATACAAATTGACCCACTTATAAATAAATATAACTGCACCCTAAAAATAGTTAACTGATTGAATTATGACTGAAGATCGTCAGAAAAGCCACTGGCGCGGGACTGTAGCAGGATATGACGCATATTTTAGTTGACCTAATTAAAACCGTTTTATTTTTTATTTATGTGTCACAGTATCACCTCAAAATACAAGATACGAAACATTTTCAACCGTTCAACAAAATTTAAATAGTCCTACAAATACTTTTATTTTATTTCCTTCTTATTTTTGTCTAAGCTCAAGGGAGCCAGAGCAGAGGGCTTAAAGAGCCGCATGCAGCTCGAGAGCCGCGGGTTGCCGACCCCTGGCTTAGCCTATAAAATATGCAAAACTTGTAAGAAATAATCACAATGTCCAAGAGCTCAATTTGATTTAAATTGTTTGCTTCCTTTGCACAATGCTCAACGATATGAACACAGTAGGGCAAAAATATTTTAAAAGCTTTAATATTATCCAGTATTTTCCCTTGATAAATAACTCAAATAATGACTTATCACAGGCCACCCTGCTCGGAAATCTCAGCGGTCAGGAGCTCCAAACCATGGTTTCAACCAGTGAGCTGCAGAAGACCAGAGGCACAGTAAGAACACACACACACACACACACACACACACACACACGCACGCACGCACGCACGCACGCGCACACACACACACACTAACGCCATGTAACGTTGATCATCTGTTTATGCATGTTTTGAGTTGTTCAAAACGTCCTCTGAATCCATGTATCCTGAATAACATTTGAAAATAATACCATTTGAAATAATTGCACTAATCTTAACTAGTTGACCCTGCAGACACTGATGCAGGTTGTTGTTGATTATAGACTATGATGTGAATTAATGTGTGTGTTCAGTTTCTTCACAAGCTCACTGCGAGGGCCCTCATCAGGGATTACGAAGATGGAAGCCTGGATACCAATGAAGCCGAACATGAGGTGTGTGTGTGTGTGTGTGTGTGTGTGTGTGTGTGTGTGTGTGTGTGTGTGTGTGTGTGTGTGTGTGTGTGTGTGTGTGTGTGTGTGTGTGTGTGTGTGTGTGTGTGTGTGTGTGTGTGTGTGTGTGTGTGTGTGTGTGTGTGTGTGTGTGTGTGTGTGTGTGTGTGTGTGTGTGTGTGTGTGTGTGTGTGTGTGTGTGTGTGTGTGTGTGTGTGTGTGTGTGTGTGTGTGTGTGTGTGTGTGTGTGTGTGTGTGTGTGTGTGTGTGTGTGTGTGTGTGTGTGTGTGTGTGTGTGTGTGTGTGTGTGCGTGCGTGCGTGCGTGCGTGCGTGGTGTTCAACAGGACCTTTTTTGTTTCAGGGAAAGAAAGCGGAGCTGAAGCGCTTCATCATCGAGTTAAGCAAAGAGTTCTCCATCCTGTCTCAGTTCACCAGCTTTGTGGCCATCGAGGAAAGGGTGTGTTAAATGAAAAGCATTATTTATTTGATATGTTTCCACCCCAGATGTGAAGGTTTTGTAGCACCCAACATCCCCTACCTTGTTTTAGGACTCAGAACAACCAGAGGAAGGCTTTACAGACATCCCAAAGCTACTCGCTGAGGAAGATGTGGACTTCCTCCCCTACATGGGCTGGAGTTCTCCTCAGGACAGTGAAGACGAGGACTTTGAGGATTATGAATATGAAATGATGTCCACATGCTTTGTGGTAAGGTCACATTGTGTAATCAGGGGCTAAGAAAAAAGCATCTTTACTTGTTATGATTTACTAATTGGCAATATCCTTTCTTCCTTCGTCTCTCCGTTGTAGTCCTGTGATAATGCCTCTGAGTTTGAGGATGAGTCTAAGGATGCTAAGGATGAGTCTAAGGATGCTAAGGATGAGTCTGAGGATGAGTCTGAGGAAGAGTCTGAGGAAGAGTCTGAGGATGAGTCTGAGGATGTGTCTGAGGATGAGTCTCTGGATGTATTAAAAAGATGTCAAATAATCGACATGAAGGTAATGACACATTGCATTTACTATAATAATCAGGAAACAAAAGAGTTTGCTTGTTGTTATTTGAAGATGCCCTAAAATCCCAAACTTCCCTCCTGAGGGAATTTCTCTGAAAAATAAAGCATTGTTTGTGCATTTAAGCATGGAGACAGGAGAGCCACAAAATACAAATATGAACCTGAAAATGAGGATAATATGTCCTATTTAATAAATAACACTTTAACGAGTTGCATTTGTCTCCCTTTGTGCTTTGTATGATAGGGGACTTATTCCCGTAAAATGTTCAGCAAAAAATTACTGTTTCACATTTGCTATTTTAAGACAATAAATGCATCGCTTTCAGATAGAGCTGTTATTTGTAATGCATTGACTTTGTTCAAACCAAACAAAAACATACCAATTGGCAGGTTAACAAATCCTTAATGTGTGGCGTCACTCACATGTTATTAGAGAGGCAGGACAATGCAATACTGCAACATTTCTTTTTGTTTGGAAAAAATTC
This sequence comes from Notothenia rossii, assembly GCF_949606895.1. Taxonomy (NCBI): domain Eukaryota; kingdom Metazoa; phylum Chordata; class Actinopteri; order Perciformes; family Nototheniidae; genus Notothenia; species Notothenia rossii. The sequence continues at coordinate 87,783,857 of NC_136904.1, forward strand.
AATGTGTCCAGTTATCATTTGCAAGAAAAAGGTTTTGACTTTTTTTTGTTTCTGTGTTTTTTAGCATGGGGCCTCTCTGACAAGAAGAAGAAGCTGCTACGTGGACAGATCGGCACCTTCAGCATCGTGTGAACCCCCCCTGGGTGATTTTGAAGCACCTCCAGTGAATCAAGAATTCCATTCGTATTCAGATTACTCATTTCCTCCTCCACCTCCACCACATCCTCCTTTCCACGTGAAGGAACTCGCCCGAAAACCTATTTTCCGTTCCCTCCCTCTTTCTCTTTCTCCTTCCTCCTTTCCTGTTCCCCGACGCCACGGCATCATGTTCGGTACACCGCGAGCTGCAAGTGACTCAGATGTGTTGATGAAGATGAGCGATGATGATGATGATGATGATGATGATGATGATGATGATGATGATGATGACATTGATGACATTTTACTTGGCTCTAATGCCATGTTGGATCAGGTCGTAGGACACGCTTTCGGGAACAGAGCGCTATCACCTTCCAATCAAAACCTTTCCTCCTTTCCTGTTCCCCGACGCCACGGCATCATGTTCGGTACACCGCGAGCTGCAAGTGACTCAGATGTGTTGATGAAGATGAGCGATGATGATGATGAGGACATTTTACTTGGCTCTAATGCCATGTTGGATCAGGTCGTAGGACACGCTTTCGGGAACAGAGCGCTATCACCTTCCAATCAAAAGCTTTCCTCCTCCGGTCTCTGGGGTGCAGGACGGTTTGCAACCCAGGAATGCAGCTCAAGTTTTTCCACCTCTTCAGAAGCTATACATTTCCATGTCGGTGCCTCTGATTTGGGTATAACAACTGAAAGTGCGACTGGATCTCCTGTGAAACGTCAGTCAGGAGGGTTTTCCCGTAGTGCAGCATCTTTATTCTCCACAGCTCCAATACAAAGAGAAAGCTTATTGTATGATGAACAAGAAATGTCAGACTTTGGTCTCAGGGGTTGTGCGCTTGAAGAAGAACCCGTTAAACAAGATCAGCCAATGAAAGATGCCCCTCCTGTTCCACTTGATGAAGCATCACATGTCAATGCAGTGCGACGTAGGCAAACATCCAGACGTAGAGCATTAGCAAAGCCTGAAGAAGATGATCCCTCATGTGGAAGTTCTTGGGAAGGACAGGTCTACATGAAGGGACTCGCACAAGAATCTCTTCTCCGTGCGCCTCTCCCTCCTGGTGGTCGTCAAATTCCCTCATCTCATCCTCGAGAACAAAAGGCAGCAGAAGTTCCCCGACCCCTCAGCGTCACGAACGGTGCAACGCGAGCTGCAACTGATTCAGATGTGATGATGATGAGGAGGAGCGACCGTGCGTCTGAACTTTTACTCGCAGGGAATGTATTGCCATTCGGAAATGCACCGTCCTATTCTAATCGCCAGTCCGCCTTTCAAGGCCCTCCAGCTCTCCTTGGTTCAGCTCCTAAGCTAGCTCAAAGTTTACTTGGCACTAATGCCCTGCCGGATCAGCTCAGTACGCAAATGAAATCACAAGCTCTCAGGATCAAAGAGCTATCACCTCCCTTTCAAACAGGAATCTCCTCTGGTGTCTGGTCTGGACTCTTAAGCAGCTTGAGTCGTCCCACCTCTCTAGGTGATAGGGATATCCATGTCGGTGCCTCTGATTTGGATATAACGACTGAATGTGCGACTGGATCTCCTGTGATAGGTCAGTCAGGAGGGTTTTCCAGAAGTGAAGATTCTTTATTCTCCTCAGCTCATCTCTTATTTGCTGTTGAAAAAGAAATGTCAGGCTTTAGTCCCAGGAGTTGTGCGCTCGAAGAAGAACCCGTTAGACAAGATCAGCCAATGAAAGATGCCCCTCCTGTTCCACTTGATGAAGCATCAGTTGTCAACGTAAAGCGACGTTGGCATACATCCATGGGTAGAGCATTAGCAAAGCCTGAAGAAGATGATCCCTCATGTGGAAGTTCTTGGGGAAGACGGCTCCGGGGTAAATGTGGGATGGGTTTTTTAAAGTCTTCAAAGATGCGTCAATCAGCTGTTCAACGATTCCAGTGAGTCCCTAAACGTTTTTTTGTTTTAATAGATAAGCTCCTACTAAGAAAACTGTGAGAACTATTGAATAACAGTCGTTGACAAAAAATGCTTTACTTATTTAAAAAAAGTGGTATAGGCTTTGGTTGACAAAGTTAACAATTAATCTGCATGTTAACTGAAAAGTATTGTCGTAAATCCTCTGATTATGTTATTATGTTTTATAAAAAAAGAAAGTCAGTATATGTGTGAGTATTTATGTTTACATTCTTTGATTTATGTGTGTGTTTTTTTAATACGCAACATTCAGTGTTCTCTAAGAGTGTCCTGTTGTGATCGTGTCGTTTTCAGGAGGAAGTCAGCAGACCCTGAAGCGCTGAAGCTCAGATGGACAGAGATCTTCCAAATGCAGCATTCGGTAAGAAAATATCAAAATGAACGCATGCGGCTATTCTCGAGTGCATACGTTGACCTTTTCTTTTCCTGCTGACAGGATACAATGACAGCCCTTTGAATGGTTTATCAATTCTGATCCTTTGATCATTTCTTTGTGAAACGCATTTGGGATGATTAGCTGTCAGAAGGCTGCTTTGCACTTCTTGTTAAAACCCTGTAACTATAGCGATACAGCGGTTAGAGATATGTTTACTGACAGCGGGGCAAATTTGGGTTTCAAAAGCAATCTTATGCAACTTGGCGATGTTCAGTATTTTGGAGAAATAATTTAGATGCTTTTAAAAGTACTAATACCTAACTGTGGAAATACTCCACTCCTTATCATGCATTCAAAACCTTACTTAAAGGTAGGGTAGGTAAGAATGGAGAAACCGGCTCGAGTGCGCTAGAATTTGAAAATACACAACCGAAAAAAATCGGCCCTTTCCTTCAGACTTCCTTAAAGAGCCCCTCCTCCAACACACACGAACGCGCACATGACCAATGAGGGCACGAGATAAGTTTGCGCATGAGATGGAAGGCTGACAGGCAGGTAGGCCGTCCAATCATCTGACCCGGGCCGAGGCAGACAATTGGATTTGCTTTTTACAGCGCCACGGCTTCCAAGATGAAATATTTGTATGTATTTATTGTCAAAGCATTTCATATATTCATTGCTGTCGGGATGTTAAGAGCATTCCATGGAATATAACAAAAGGTGTTTCTGAAGTGAATTACTTACCCCGCCTTTAAGTAAAAGTATTTAAACATTATCGGTAAAATGCATCGTAAGTAAAAGTTTGCAATGAAATATATCATCAGTGAGTGTTTTACTATTACATGGTGTTTTTTGGATGTATGTATTGCTGCAGGAATGCTTATGTTAATGTACTGCTGAATGGTTAAGGTTATATGTAAAGCTCATTTACATACAAGTTTAATCTACAGCAATAAATTATATTCTATAAGATCATGTTTGTAGCTTTGTCGCTGTCCTGCAGAACCATGTATCTCTGAACATTTCAAAAAACGATGTGATCATACATTTTTCTGCTGATCCAAAAGGCTTTTTTCAGTATTTATTATTCACATGTTTTTTTCAACACTCAAAGGGAACTCCTATCCTTCATCAGATCACAAACACATCTTAAGATGCATGGTTTTAAACTGAACAGGAAGGGAATGAAAATTGGTGATCTGAAATCTATTTGCTGCATAAAAGGGAAATACTCAAGTTCAAATTGAAGGTACTTTTATTAAACATAATGTACTTGGTTGAGTTCCACAACTCTGTACATTACACATCTAACCTTTTTGCACTTTTTTTATTTATATATATATATTTTTTAGCTGGCACTTTTAACCATGGGGGCGTAATTAATTACCACTTTATGAAGGCAATGAACATTTAATTTGTGTCTTTGTGTTGCAGGAGGGTTACTGGCAGTTCACCACAGAGCTGGGTGAGCTGATTAATTTGGATGTGGACCTCTTCGCCAACGTGTTCCTGAAAAACAAAGGCATCCAGTCTCTGGGTGAGGACTCTCAGAAACTGATGCAGCCTTTAAAGTGGGAATGGATTTGTCATTTCAGATCATTTCCACATCTTTCTGTGGCCAAAAGATTGGGTTTACACGTGGAGATAGAAGTATCATTCGCCGAAGAGTGCCAAGATGTTCTTTAAAGTTTAATATAACCTTCCAAGCACTATAATATTAACCAATCAGACGAGAATGTCCTATTTGTATTTATTAGTTTTTAGTTTTTAAATCATTAAGATGACTTTCAAAATGACCTGTTAAAAGCTAAGTCTCTTTCCTTGTCAAAATATAAGAAAAAAAACACTTTGATTCAAATCAAAGTGATCTCTTTGGGGGTTATATTAAAAGGTATTTACTTGTGAAAAGTTTAATATTGAATGTAAAATCAGTATTCAAAGTAAGTAATTTGCGGGAGCAGTGTTAATACTCAAGAGAAGAAGAGAAGAATAACCTCAAAACTGACACATTTTATACATGTTAGTGTGTGAAAAGGGAGACAATTGCAAACAACTATCATGCCATGCCTCTGCTTTGTAGAGACTTCAATCAAAAGCCACATTTTCCACTTTTCAGCACAAGTATATTTCCTGATAGTTTGGATTTAATTTTTCCAGGGTTTGAGATTAACATCTGCTTCACAATGGAGATGTAAGAGATGTGTTTGTGGGGCTCCAAGGGGGAAAAGACAAAAATGCATCTGTGACATCTCTGTCCACAAAAGATTGCCTGTCTTTCAGTTTTCATTGAGGACTCTCACATAGTTGCACTGCTTCTTCTTTTTTAAGTCTTACAGATATTTCAGCCATGATGATGAGTTTGTTTCCCACGGATGTTAAAAGCATGTACTGTACGTGTGTGTGTGTGTGTGTGTGTGTGTGTGTGTGTGTGTGTGTGTGTGTGTGTGTGTGTGTGTGTGTGTGTGTGTGTGTGTGTGTGTGTGTGTGTGTGTGTGTGTGTGTGTGTGTGTGTGTGTGTGTGTGTGTGTGTGTGTGTGTGTGTGTGTGTGTGTGTGTGTGTGTGTGTGTGTGTGTGTGTGTGTGTGTGTGTGTGGGTGGGTGGGTGGGTGGGTGGGTGTGTAGGTGTGAAGGCCCATGCAGACATCCTGAAGCTGGTGGCGACTCTGCTGGTCCTGCAGCTGATGAGAGAGGAGAAGATAGAGGAGGGCAAACTGCTCCGCACCCTCTTCTGCCTGGACGACTCCCCTCTGCCCAGGTCTGTCCTAAACTTAATCGAACAACATGAAGACCCTAAATAAAAACACCTAAACTGATTCCAAGCTTAAAGGCTTACACTGCAACCAAAGTGTGAAAAGAGGAAATGTAACAGGAAGAGAAACAAATCACAACACAATAAAGCATTTATCTCTCAATTCATAACCTTGAGATGTCCATTGACTTTTAAAACATAAATGCAAATGCAAAAATATCCAATATGTATTGCAATGTTCTTCTCTGGGTGATTTTTTTTTGGTAAATGTTTTTATTGATTTTCTCAGTTTTTTGACAAAAAGCAAGTGATACAGATTCAGTAAGGATACATACACATGCTGACAAATCAAAATCTTAATTTCAATCCCACCACTCTCCCACCCACCACCCATTAGCCCATTGAGTTACAGGATGCAGAGCCCTTTAACAGTAAATACAGTGTTTTCATAATTAGTTCAAGGGGGGCAGAGAAGGAAGAAAAAAAAAATGCAGAGATAAACACAAAGAAAAAAAATAATGATAATGGAATAGAAAGAGAAAAATTATGAATCAATAATATATAAATATATATGAAATGCTCACTGCTCACCACTCAATCCAACCTTATTCCTTATCAAGTGGATCTTGTAAGGAGTCATACAAGTCCAGAAAGGGTTTCCATGTTCTAATAAAGGTGTTAGAGGAGCCCCTGAGTAAGAACTTAATTTTCTCTAACTGTAAGAAGTACATAAGATCTTTGCCCCACTGAGAAAAGGAATGTTGCTTCCATTTTAGAAGAATCAAGTGTCTCGCAAGAAGTGTAGAAAAGGCTATAACTACGTGGGCACTGTTTGGTCGGGTCTGGGTGATTTGTTGAGACTAGCTGTCACTCTATCCAGAGTGGCAACCTGTTTTCATATCGACTTTCTTCTTCTTCCTCCAGGCCTGAGCGTTGGGAGGAGGTGAAGAGGGCGGTGGACTGGGTCTGCTGGGCGGACCGGCAGTACCCGTGTGTC